>NW_027397116.1:17681299-17749295 GCF_003265705.2 Callorhinus ursinus
CTTTCTTTTCCCCTGGTTTCAGGTCTTTTCTGATTTGTATAGAGAATATTTCCTGGGGACGTTGTTAACCTGTAAGCATTTTGTTCTCTCATTCATCTATTCTCCTCTGGACAAAATGACAAGACGAAAAAAATCACCTCAGCAAAAACAACAAGAGATAGTACCATCTGCCAGGGACCTATTCAATACAGACATTAAAACGATGTCGGACCTAGAGTTCAGAATCATGACTTTAAAGATACTAGCTGGGCTTGAAAAAAGCGTGGAAGTTATTAGAGAAACCCTTTCGGGAGAAATAAAAGAACTAAAATCTAACCAAGTCGAAATCAAAAAGGCTATTAATGAGGTGCAATCAAAAATGGAGGCACTAACTGCTAGGATAAATGAGGCAGAAGAGAGAATCAGTGATATAGAAGACCAAATGATGGAAAATAAAGAGGCTGAGAAAAAGAGAGATAAACAACTGCAGGATCACAAGGGCAGAATTCGAGAGATAAGCGATACAATAAGACAAAATAACATTAAAATAATTGGGTACCCAGAAGAAGAAGAAAGAGAGAGAGGGGCAGAAGGTATATTGGAGGAAATTATAGCAGAGAACTTCCCTAATGTGGGGAAGGAAACAGGCATCAAAATCCAGGAGGCACAGAGAACCCCTCTCAAAATCAATAAAAATAGGTCAACATCCCGACATCTAATAGTAAAACTTACGAGTCTCAGAGACAAAGAGAAAATCCTGAAAGCAGCACGGGAGAAGAGATATGTAACCTACAATGGTAGAAACATTAGATTGGCAACAGACCTATCCACAGAGACCTGGCAGGCCAGAAAGTACTGGCATGATATCTTCAGAGCACTAAACGAGAAAAATATGCAGCCAAGAATATTATATCCAGCTAGGCTCTCAATGAAAATTGAAGGAGAGATAAAAAGCTTCCAGGACAAATAAAAACTAAAGGAATTTGCAAACACGAAACCAGCCCTCCAAGAAATATTGAAAGGGGTCCTCTCAGCAAAGAGAGAACCTAAAAGCAGTGTAGATCAGAAAGGAACACAGACAATATACAGCAATAGGCACCTTACAGGCAATACAGTGGCACTAAATCCACACCTTTCAATAGTTACCCTGAATGTAAATGGGCTAAATGCCCCAATCAAAAGACACAGGCTATCAGATTGGATTAAAAAACAAGACCCATCCATATACTGTCTGCAAGAGACTATTTGAGACCCAAAGACACCCCCAGATTTAAAGTGAGGGGGTGGAAAACCATTTACCATTATAATGGACACCAAAAGAAAGCTGGGGTGGCAATCCTTATATCAGACAAATTAGATTTTAAAACAAAGACTGTAATAAGAGATAAGGAAGGACACTATATCCTACTTAAAGGGTCTATCCAACAAGAAGATCTAACAATTGTAAATATCTATGCCCCGAACATGGGAGCAGCCAATTATATAAGCCAATTAATAACAAAAGCAAAGAAACACATTGACAACAATACAATAATAGTGGGGGCCTTTAACACCCCCCTGACTGAAATGGACAGATCATCTAAGCAAAAGATCACCAAGGAAATAAAGACATTAAATGACACACTGGTCAAAGGGACTTCACAGCCATATTCAGAACATTCCATCCCAAAGCAACGGAATACACATTCTTCTCTAGTGCCCATGGAACATTCTCCAAAATTGATCACATCCTAGGTCACAAATCAGGTCTCAACCAGTACCAAAAGACTGGGATTATTCCCTGCATGTCTTCAGAAAATAATGCTTTGAAACTAGAACTCAATCGCAAGAGGAAAGTCGGAAAGAACTCAAATATATGGAGGCTAAAGAGCATCCTACTAAAGAAAGAATGGGTCAACCAGGAAATTAAAGAAGAATTTAAAAAATTCATGGAGACCAAGGAAAATGAAATCACAACTGTTCAAAATCTCTGGGATGCAGCAAAGGCAATCCTAGGACAAAAGTATATAGCAATACAAGCCTTTCTCAAGAAACAAGAAAGGTCTCAAATACACAACCTAACCCTACACCTAAAGGAGCTAGAGAAAAAACAGCAAATAAAGCCTAAACCCAGCAGGAGAAGAGAAATAATAAAGATCAGAGCAGAAATTAATGAAATGGAAACCAAAAGAACAGTAGAACAGATCAACGAAACTAGGAGCTGGTTCTTTGAAAGAATTAACAAGATTGATAAACCCCTGGCCAGACTTATCAAAAAGAAAAGAGAAAGGACGCAAATCAACAAAATCATGAATGAAAGAGGAGAGATCACAACCAATACCAAAGAAATACAAACAATTATAAGAACGTATTATGAACAACTCTATGCCAGCAAATTAGATAACCTGGAAGAAATGGGTGCCTTCCTGGAGATGTATCAACTACCAAAATTGAACCAGGAAGAAATAGAAAACCTGAACAGACCTATAACCACTAAGGAAATGGAAGCAGTCATCAAAAATCTCCCAACAAACAAAAGCCCAGGGCCAGATGGCTTCCCAGGGGAGTTCTACCAAACATTTAAGGAAGAATTAATACCTATTCTCCTGAAACTGTTCCAAAAAATTGAAATGGAAGGAAAATTTCCAAACTCATTTTATGAGGCCACCATTACCTTGATCCCAAAACCAGACAAAGACCCCCATCAAAAAGGAGAATTACAGACCAATATCCTTGATGAACATGGATGCAAAAATTCTCACCAAAATACTAGCCAATAGGATATAACAGTACATTAAAAGGATTATTCACCATGACCAAGTGGGATTTATCCCTGGGCTGCAAGTTTCGTTCAACATCCGCAAATCAATCAACGTGATACAATACATTAATAAAAGAAAGAACAAGAATCATACGATCCTCTCCATAGATGCAGAGAAAGCATTTGACAAAGTACAGCATCTTTCTTGATCAAAACTCTTCAGAGTATAGGGATAGAGGCTACATACCTCAGTATCATAAAAGCCATCTATGAAAAACCTACAGTGAATATCATTCTCAATGGGGAAAAGCTGAGAGCTTTTCCCCTAAGGTCAGGAACATGGCAGGGATGTCCACTATCACCACTGCTATTCAACATAGTATTAGAAGTCCTAGCCACAGCAATCAGACAACAAAAAGAAATCAAAGGCATCCAAATCGGTAAAGAAGAAGTCAAACTCTCACTTTTGCAGATGATATGATACTGTATGTGGAAAACCCAAAAGACTCCACCCCAAAACTGTAGTACTCATACAGGAATTCAGTAAAGTAGCAGGATATAAAATCAGTGCACAGAAATCAGTGGCATTCCTATACACCAACAACAAGACAGAAAAGAGACAAACCAAGGAGTTGATCCCATTTTACAATTGCACCCAAAACCACAAGATACCTAGGAATAAATCTAACCAAAAAGGGAAAGGATCTGTACTCAGAAAACTATAAAATACTCATGAAAGAAATTGAGGAAGACACAAAGAAATGGAAAAACCTTCCATGCTCATGGATTGGAAGAACACTGTGAAGATGTCAAAGCTACCTAGACCAATCTACACATTCAATGCAGTCCCCATCAAAATAGCATCCCCTTTTCAAAGAAATGGAACAAATAATCCTAAAATTTGTATGGAACCAGAAGAGACCCCGAATAGCCAGAGGAATATTGAAAAAGAAAAGCAAAGCTGGCGGCATCACAATTCCGGACTTCCAGCTCTATTACAAAGCTGTCATCATCAAGGCAGTATGGTACTGGCACAAAAACAGACACATAGATCAATGGAACAGAATCGAGAGCCCAGAAATGGACCCTCAACTCTATGGTCAACTAATTTTTGACAAAGCAGTAAAGAATGTCCAATGGAAAAAAGACAGTCTCTCTTCAACAAATGGTGTTGGGAAAATTGGACAGCCACATGCAGAAGAATGAAACTGGACCATTTCCTTACACCACACACAAAAATAGACTCCAAATGGTTGAAAGACCTCAGTGTGAGACAGGAGTCAATCAAAATCCTAAAGGAGAACACAGGCAGCAACGTCTTCGACCTCAGTCACAGCAACTTCTTCCTAGAAACATCGCCAAAGGCAAGGGAAGCCAGGGCAAAAATGAACTATTGGGATTTCATCAAGATAAAAAGCTTTTGCACAGCAAAAGAAACAGTCCACAAAACCAAAAGACAACCAACAGAATGGGAGAAAATATTTGCAAATGACATATCAGATAAAGGGCTAGTATCCAAAATCTATGAAGAACTTATCAAACTCAACACCCAAAGAACAAATAATCCAATCAAGAAATGGGCAGAAGATATAAACAGAGATTTTTCCAAAGACATCCAAATGGCCAATAGAGACATGAAAAAGTGCTCAACATCATTCGGCATCAGGGAAATCCAAATCAAAACCTCAATGAGATATCACCTCACACCTGTCAGAATAGCTAAAATTAACAAGTCAGGAAACAACAGATGTTGGCGGGGATGCGGAGAAAGAAGAACCCTCCTACACTGTTGGTGGGAATGCAAGCTGGTGCAACCACTCTGGAAAATAGTATGCAGGTTCCTCAAACAGTTCAAAATAGAGCTACCATACGATCCAGCAATTGCACGACTGGGTATTTACCCCAAAGATACAAATGTTGGGATCCGAAGGGGTACATGCACCCCAATGTTTATAGCAGCAATGTCCACAATAGCCAAACTGTGGAAAGAGCCAAGATGTCCATCAACAGATGAATGGATAAAGAAGATGTGGTGTATGTACACAATAGAATATTATACAGCCAATCAAAGGAATGAGATCTTGCCATTTGCAACGACGTGGATGGAGCTGGAGGGTGTTATGCTGAGTGATATAAGTCAATCAGAGAAAGACATGTATCATATGACCTCACTGATATGAGGAATTCTTAATCTCAGGAAACAAACTGAGTGTTGCTGGAGTGGTGGGGGATGGGAGGGATGGGGTGGCTGGGTGATAGACATTGGGGAGGGTATGTGCTATGGTGAGTGCTGTGAATTGTGCAAGACTGTTGAATCACAGATCTATACTTCTGAAACAAATAATGCAACATATGTTAAGAAAAAAGAAAAAGAAGAAGATAGCAGGAGGGGAAGAATGAAGGGGAGTAAGTCGGAGGGGGAGATGAACCATGAGAGATGATGGACTCTGAAAAACAAACTGAGGGTTCTAGAGGGGGGAGAGGGTGGGAGGATGGGTTAGCCTGGTGATCGGTATTAAAGAAGGCACAGTCTGTGTGGAGCACTGGGTGTTATGCACAAACAATGAATCATAGAATACTACATCAAGAACTAATGATGTAATGTATGGTGATTAACATAACAATAAAAAATTAAAAAATAAAAAGCATCCTAGTACAGTAGGGTTTAGAAAGCTTCCCTTAGCCAATGGGGGGTGGGGGATGGCGATGTTCCCAGATCCATCTCAGGGTACTGTTTAACATGTTGAAGTAAAAGCAAATCTTCACATCCCTTTGCTATAGAGGTTACAGGTAAAATGTGTTTTTTCTCATTGTTTGTTTTATACTGTATGGTTTTGTTTTGTTTCCCAATTTAGTTCTTGCTTTCTTATTAATGCTCCTTGATCAAGACCTGCAGTAATTAACCTACCCTTTGGATCTGGTTTAATTTTAATTAAACAATCCTCCAACTCTCAAAAAAAAAAAAATAGATGGTGATGGCTTGTTCAAAATAGCTTTGATATTTCAAAAACAATTCAGTTACAGAAGAAAATAATCTTATAAATATTGAAAATAAGAACACAAATTATATTTTCTACTGAAGAAATGCTTACTTGCCTATAAAATCCAAGAGAATTACATGAAAACTCATAGAATTAACAAAATAATTCATATAAATTTGATTAAAAAATCCTTAAAGATAGAATAAATTATTTTCTATATATGCCATATTTGACAAGTTAGAAATATAATGGACACAAATCTTATTCATAATAGCAATAAAAATATAAAATACCCAGGGAAAAACTTAACATTACATGGTTATATGTATAAAGTTATAATGTTATGCAGACAAAAAGAAGGCAAGCATAGGAATGAACACATATTCCTAAATTTTTCTGTTAAAGATTTTGATATTTGCTTAATTATTATATATATATATATATATAATTTTTTATTTATTTATTTTTTTAACTTCAGCTATGTCAATTTAGCATTGTGAGGGGTTTCAGGGCAGGCCACCCAGAATGTGCCACTTGGACATGGGGATTATTTAGACCTAAAGACAAAGCCCTACAGACCCAGGAAGAGCTTTTTACCTCCCCCTTAACTGCCTGAAAGAAGTTGGATAGGGGGCTGTTGCAAGCATACTATGAAGGCACACCCATGAGTTGTGTGTTTCTACAAATGTCAGCTTTATTCAATCATAATGCAAAGTTAATTTAATTGTAAGGCATGTTCAGGATTCCAAACTCAATGCCATGTCACTGTGCATCTAACTTGGCTTCATACACAAGTCACCCAAAGCAAAGCACAATACAAAGGTACACCACAAACAAGATACAGAAGGGGTAATAAGTTAAGGAACCAAACATGAAGTCAGCTATGAGGCTGCGGTCCAGTTCTGGTCAGCTCTTGGTGAGTGCTGGTTATTATGTTCAAGCAGTGGATAGTCTGTTATGTGCGAAGATCAGCGGGACAGAGCCTTCAGTAGTAGTTGCCTTTTTGATGTGGTCAGATGTGAAAAGGGTCAGCATCTAGAGACTGACAGTTTGCTGCAAAAGTCTTCCCTTTTTAAAGGATCTCCTGGTTATCAGTTCTGGGTGTTGTCAGTTTGTGCTGGTTTTGGCAATATCTGGTCCTAGCTGCAATCCCTTTGGCTGCTTGACAAGAGTGAGTCCATCTTGCTCTTTACAAGTGTCTGTACCAGGAAGAGAGCAATTGCCAGAGATGACTTTTTACATCTGAAAAACTTATCTGCATGGCATGGCAAACATTTGTTTACCAAACATTTGCTCTTCCCATCTTCCTGCGAATTGTTTTCCTCTCCTTTGAAGTCCCAGACCCCTACACCCTTCTCCTTAGCTCAGGATGGCATGTAAGCCTCAATTGCTTCACTACTTGAGAACCTCCCAGGCCTTATGGGGCTCTGTGTGAACCAGACTAACACCATCTTGGACAAATCAGTCATGATGACCTCTCTGTGACCTGAAGTCTTCTTAAGCACAGCCTTTGACTTCCCATATTCTTCTTTTTGTTTAACCATACCCTTCAGTATAACCTCAGAGCATAAGGTCCTTGATCTGCTCTTGTTGGTATGACTATGATACACATCTATTCTCAAATGTTCTCCCCTTGGGTAATCTCCAGGTCTTTACTTCCAGCCTCAGGGCTATAGAAGCAGGTCTTACAGAGGTGGGGTTGTGGAGATCTCAACTTGTAGCCAGCCAAGATAGGTGTCTATACATCTTAATAAACCCTTTCCTGTCACGCTGGAGTAGTCATCCTTTTTGTTTGGTCTTGTGACTCCTTCGGCCTCGGGAGGTCAATCTGTACATACCTGCCAGTTCTCCTATTACAATAGGCCACCATTATTTTGTGTTAATTATATATTTTTTTAAAGATTTTATTTACTGACAGAGAAAGACACAGCCAGAGAGGGAACACAAGCAGAGGGAGCCGGAGAGGGAGAAGCAGGCTTCCCGCTGAGCAGGGAGCCCAACACGGGGCTCGAGCCCAGGACCCTGGGATCATGACCTGAGCCGAAGGCAGACTCTTAACGACTGAGTCACCAAGATGCCCCTATTTTGTGTTAATTATATATATTTTTATTTATGCATGTTCTAACAAAATGTGTACTTTTATTTTATGGGAACATTTAATTTTGTGTTTGTTTTATTTGATTATAGTTGACACAAAATGTTATATTAGTTTCAGATGTACAATATAGTAATTCAACTTCTCTATACATTATGCTATGCTCACCACAAATCTATCTACTATCTGTCCCATACAACACTATTACAATACCATTGACTATATTCCCTACGTTGTACCTTTCATCCCTGTGACTTATTTATTCCCTAACTGGAAGCTTGTATCTCCCACTCCCTTCACTTCCTGTCTGTTATTTTTCACCTATTTTTTTCCCATAGAACACGACTCTATTGCTATGTGTACATCTAATTCCCTTGCTTCTAATTGCTGAATAATAGTTCATGGTACACACCCACTGTTTTAGCTATCCATTCTCTGAAGATAGAAAGCCATATCATCTCCAAATCCCTGTGCTGCAAATAATGTTCAATGATCATAATTTTACATATCCCTTCTGGAACACTGGGGATTTTTTTGTGATATATGTCCTGTAATAGTATTGCTATATTATAAATATTTCTATACTTAATTTGCCTAAGTATTGGTAGATTGATTTCAAGAATAGCAGTTCTCTATACTTGGACAAGCCAGCAGCATATCAGGTTCTCATTCCCAGTATCCACCAACAATTGAATTTTTTACCTTCTAATTTTTACCAGTCTAATGTAGATATTAATTATATAATTTTATTTTAATTTGCATGTCTGAATATTAATTCTTTTGAACATGTATCTGACTCATTATTTAAGGGTTTCCTTTTATAAATTGCCTATCTTTATCATTTGCCTATTTTCCTCTTGAGTCTTTGTCCTCTTGTTAGTTTGCAGAAGTCTTTGTACATTCTAGCTAGTAACCGTGTTTCACTTTTAAACATTGCAAGTATCTTCTTAAATTTGTTATCTTTCTATTTACTTTGTAATATGCCTTATTAAACAGAAATATTCTATTTTATTATAATCTTATTAATAGTTTGCATTATGTTTTGTTTTGAAATTTCACATTTTAAACTTTATTTTACTGTGGTTAGAACACTTAATATGAGATCTGCTCTTTTAACAAATTATTAATGTATAATACAGTATTAACGTCAGCATAATGTTATACAGAAGATCTATAAAATTATTCATCTTGCTTAACTGAAACTTTATGCCTTTTGGTTAGTAATTTTTTTTCCTCTCTCCTCAGCTTCTAGCAACCACCATTCCACAGTTGGGGTCTATGAACTAATTTGTATACTTCATATAAGTGGAATCATGCAATATCAGTCTTTCTGTAATTGGCTTATTTCACTGAATTTTTATTTAAGAAATCCTTCCTCATCCTAGGTCACAAAGATATTCTATATTTGTACATATGCACAGAATGTCCAAATAGGCCAAATTTCAGACCAATTAAACAGCCTCACAAGTAGGAAAGATTTAATACACATTTTTAACATTGTGGAAATGACCACTGTTCAAACCACATTTTTAACAATTTCATGCTTGAAAGAATAAAAATTTTAGGAATATTGATGGTGTGTAAAATAAATAAATAAATAGATAAATAAATAAATAAATAAGTGTTTAAAAAGGATAGTTTATATTTTCTATTGCAATATACCAAAAATCTTTACATTAAACATAAATCTTTTTCCAAGGCTTCAAGAAGTTTCATGAAGAACTTATAAATGCTCAAAGTTTGAACTATTATAAACCTTACAGAATTTTAATCTGCTAAAATTTATGTTGGGACCCAATGTCTATCTTTATAAACATACTTTTATAGACATCTTATATAAAGTTCCTGAAATGTTTCAGGTGGAAGCATCTATCTCCTCTCTCTGCCTGCCACCCAAGTACAGGACATTATCCACCCCTATAATTCTTCTGAACAAGAGATTCTGTAACCAGTTGTTGCACCAATGTTTATAAAAGAACTGGGAGAATTTCTGTGGCCGGTTCATGTTTAATTTCTGCTTGTTAAATGTGAGTAACTAAGTCTAAACAATAAAGCTACTGAAGACAGCATGATGAAACCAAAAGATTACTTTATGTACAAGGAAAAATACTTATTTACACATAGTTTAGAGTATTTGATTTTCTCCGTATCAGGAGGAGTGGACCTTTTTTAATGCATCCCTAGACTCTTTTAATAAATATATTCCTGAGCAACTTTTGGATGAAATAGTCATTCTTCTGAATTGCATTTTTACTGTTTCAATTTTCTAAAAATTTTCTTCTTTAAGGTAAATGACCATCTAGCAGAACATTAATAACAAAGAATTTCACATGTCACTCTCTTCATCGACTTGCAAATGCAATCATTCATGTTCTTTTTTGAGTGTAAAGCAATACAGTGCATGCGTTACAGACTACAATTCTCATCAAGCAGTTGTGTGAAGAGCTAGTTCTTTTTCTAATTCATATCTACAGTTAAAGACTACTATTGAAAAACACCATATTTCATGTGCAAGGTTAATCTCATCCTTCAACCAGAAAAAAATAATCTATCTTCCTAACTGAGGTGTAAGTAATAGAAGTAAAGTCAATCGAAGAGTCAATACCAGAAAAAGAAGAAAATCTAAATCCAAGAGTCAAAGTTTGAAGAATCAAATGACTTAACACAAATACACATGAATTTAAAACAATGGATAAAGGAAATAGAATTATTTCTAGGTTTTAAAAAAAGATTTAAACACCTTATGATTTTATATATTCCTTAGAGGACTACCTCCTCAACAGGATATATTAAGCTGGGAAAGCATCTTTGCATGTGTATCCTAATTTTGTGGCATATTTTTCAACTTCTTTGACCATAACATATCTTAAAAATGAAATAGATCTATTAATAAAAGATTATGGTCAAAATTATAAGAAACAACCAAAATGTTTAGAAAAAAACAAATTTGGAGAATTTGACCAAAGCCTTCCAATTGTGGACCAATTAAAACCCTTTTTCATTTCATAACAGAGAATCAGAAAAAAAGGAGATAAAAATGATTAAAAAAACTTTATGCTTTATGTCCAGGATGAGTGATTTTATTATTGCTTGTTGTCATGATTTTTTAGATAAAATCCAGTGCTACTCAACCGTCAGTTAAGACCACGGCTATCACTAATGAAACATGCCCTGCTGGAGAAATAGTTAAAACAATATCATTTCAAAGATGGCTCCAACTTTTGAGAAAGCTTTTGAGGAAAACAGAAAGGAATTGGAGGATTAATACACAAAAAAACAAAATCTACCAATACAGACTTACCAGTGGGTGTTTTTCTTTCCTGAACATTGCAGAGAACATTTTCTTAGGTTCAAATTCAGTTTAAATGAGTGATGATAAAGGATTATTGGAAAAAAAATGTGGATGTTTCTGTTTTTGTGCTGGTTTTATGAACTTCGGCTGTCACTTGTGCAGTTTGCTACCTCCAAAGCCTTCAAATTATGTCTTAAATTTTAATTTATGGGACGTTGAATTTAGGATTTGGTTGCAGTTTTTAACTGAGGGATATTTAAGTTTCTAATTTCAACTATTCATTTTTTTAAGATTTTATTTATTTATTTGGCAGAGAGAGTACAAGCAGGGGGAACAGCAGAAGGAGAGGGAGAAGCAGACTCCCCCCTGAGCCCAGGAGACTGATGCGGGGCTCGATCCCAGGACCCTGGGATCATGACCTGAGCTGAAGGTAGACACTTAATGACTTAGCTACCCAGGCATCCCTGTATTTTTTTTTTTTTTTTACATAATAGTTCTATGGCTGGAATTTTGCTGTGTGCTGGTATTTATGTATCTTCTTTTATGGCTTGTTTTCTGAATCATTAAGTGTTACAATTATGGTTTATTTAGGTATAGCACTGCAGGAAAATAATATCACTTTTAGTATTTAAAATATACATTTTAATAAAAAGTCTTAGCATGGGTGAAATTTTTGAACTAGGCAACCAGTGTTCTTGATGCTAAATTTGCTTTCTTGAAAGGTTAGGAACATTTAGAAGTGCCACTGGTTGTTCAGGGCACACAGATACCATAAATCTCTTCTAAAGTGTGGCCAGAGTTTAGTACTCTGAAAAAAGCATCTATTCTCAAAGTCCAATACTTGCTCTCCTGATGAAATTTATATTCTGGTGAGAGCAGAGCTAGTAAGCTTCTCAATTCTTTTTACTGTGCTAAAAGTAGAGAAAATATTACCAAAAGAAAGAATAAACAAAGCAGGCTTATGTTCAAGGTACAGATCAGTGAGGTAGAGGTGGTGCCTGTCATATAAATAATCTGGCTCTCTGTCCAGGCAGGGCCTCAGGGTTGCAGACTGAGATATGGTTAAATTCTAGGATCTGTTTGTAGTATTTGCACATGCTTGAAGGAGTGTGACCCTGGTGGGAATGGCTCATATTAGCCAAATTCTCAGAAGACTGACATGTTGACCAAATGACAAATCATTAATGTATAAAGAAAAATGTAAAATGACAAATCATTAATATATAAAGAGAAATGTAACGCTCAAGGAGAGTGTCACATTCATTTCCCTTAATCAAGACAGATACTCCCATGACAAAAATCTTCATGAAAAGCACAAAGAAGTTATAGTTTAGTAATGGTAGCAATTAGCACTTGTGACCAGAGGTGTCTGTATCTGCTGAGTAGGGCTGTCCTAATGGTCAAGACTGCAGACACAATTAAACATCTTTACTCTTTGAGTTTTATCTTTTTAAAGATACTCTGCTTATTCTTCCCTTTCTGTTTATATTCTTATTTTAGACAGGGCATATTATAATAAATTGAGAGGAGCCAAATTTAGTTAATTAAAATCTTACATAGAATCTCAATGTAGAGACTCCTGGGTGGCTCAGTCAGTTAAGCATCTGCCTTCGGCTCAGGTCATGATCCCAGGGTCCTGGGATCAAGTCCCACATTGGGCTCCTTTTGCTCAGTGGGGAGCCTGCTTCTCCCTCTACCCCTCCTCCACTTGTGTTCTCTCTCTCTCTCTCTCTCTGACAAATAAATAAATAAATAAAACCTTTTTAAAAAAGAATTATAAAAAAAGGATCTCAATGTATTGAGTGGCTGATCAAAGCAACACAACAGAATGGTTGAAATGGACTTGAAGTCCACTTTTCCTCTACCTCACAAGCTCTCCCACCCCACCTCTACCTAGAGAACTAGAGACCTCTGGGGTTTTGTAAACCAAGATTGGAAACTTCTGGGTTAAGGAGAAGCAGTATACTCTAGCGGTCAGTGATAGAATCTTATTTGGCCAGAGTTTAAAGCTGGTGTTTCTTTGTTTATAAAATAATAACATATTCCTATATCATTTGGATGAGCTTGTTTACATTTTAGTAAAACAACTCTCAAATCTCAGTGATATGTAATCAAAAAAGCTTGTTTCTCATTCATATTCATGTTCTTCACAATTTCCCTACATTATTTTTGTCCTTCCTCAGGACTCATCCATTCTCTGGACATCACTAGAAACTTTGAAGGGAGGAAAGAGAACATGTGGGTGGACATGCAGGTTCTAGGAACTTCCAGCCAGAAGGAACATAGCTTTTTTTTTTTCAAAGATTTTATTTATTTATTTGACAGAGAGAGAGCATAAATAGGCAGAGCAGTAGACAGAGAGAAAGGGAGAAGCAGGCTCCCCACTGAGCAGAGAGCCCGACTATGGGCTCCATCCCAAGATCCTGGGATCATGACCCAAGCCGAAGGCAGACGCTTAACCGACTGAGCCATCCAGGCACCCCCAGAAGGAACATTGCTTAATTCTGCTCACATGGTAGTGGCCACAAACACAAGGCCAAGGCTGATTTCAAGTGTGCTGGCTAGTGTAATATTGCTGCAGGGAAGGGTACACTACCTAATACTAACCTTTATCACCAACCTGAGAGGTGGTCAAGGAAACTACGTTTACTACCATTTCCCAGTACAGTTTCAGTAAAATGTGACGTTTACTATGTTAATTCTTAACTTGATGTTAGATGTAGAGGGAGGGGTTTATGATCATTTTGGAACATTTCCCAGCAGTGCAGTTTTATTTATCTTTTAATGATGGTCCAACAAGATGGGAGTGGAATGGACACAAGCCCAGCAGTATTAGAAAGAAGATACAGCTGTATTTCCTAAAGATTTCATTGTTCTACTGAGTTTTATTTTCTTGTTTTCCTTAAATATTAAATATGTTTATTCTTTCACTAGTCTTGAGGAGTTTACCAAACAATTTAACCAGAAGAAAACCTTAGGGATGATTAGAAACTTGCACTCAACAGAGACCTGGGTAAGTTGTCAAACATGGAATCCAAACATCTGATGTTGGAAAGACCATACTTTGCTCTTTCATAATCAGTCATCCTTAGTAGTGAGAATCCACTACTGGAGAGATGGAGCCTGGAGTCAGACTCTGCATTCAGCAGGGAGTCTGCTTGAGATTCTTTCTTTCCCTCTCCTTCTGTTCCTCCCCCCTCTCTCGCTCTCTCTCTCAAATAAATAAATACACATTAAAAAAATTAGTTTCCACCTGGATTAGTATTTTCAAAATATGACCCAAAGAAGTATTTGACTTATCCTTTTTATGAGCTGTACAGGCCAAGAGAGTCCAGGGGTAAGAGAAATTCATGTCCCAGGTACCAGGGCACTTACCCAACTTCAGATGCAAAAGCTATACATGTTTCTATCTACATACTTCTATCTACAATTTTTAGGTTTTTATTTGAAGAAAGACACCATGGCTAAAAACAAAATAAGTGAATGCCATTAACCTATATGATATAATGAACCCTAAGACAGATTTAATAGCATGATGATTAAGTCTGTAGTTGCTGAAGCTAGACTGATTGGGTTTATAAAAACAGGTCTGATATACCATAGATTCTTTTGCTTGGTTGGCCATTAATTTATCCAGAGAAATGGTAAACAAAGTTTATTTTCAAGTTTGTATATACCAAAATAAAGAACATACAAGAATGTTGTTTACTAAAATGTAAATTAGGTATTAGAGGAAACTGAAAAATAGTTAATTTCCAAATTAAGAGAAGTCCTCAAACTTAAACTAAAAAAACAGCAGGGTAGCATAAAGTGTTAATTGACATTACCAAATAGAAGTAATTTTCATGTAACAAAGAACAGTGGAAAGAATTTTAAGAAACTAACATTTCATCTGTTCCTGATTCAGGACTCTGAAGATGTGTTTTGTTTTGGGTGATTTTATATTTTTGTTTTTGTTTTGCACTATCAAAAAGTTTGTGGTAATTATGCTACTAGAGATAAATTATTTTTTAAAAAAATTCTTGTTTTGTATCCTGTGACCAACTGATAGCTTCTTATTAAAGAAAAATAGTTTGGAATTGATTCTATTTCTTCAGAAATAGAATCTCTAAAATTTATTTTTGCCCTGTAAATTCAAGATAAGTTCTAGCTCAGTCTGAAGGTTTAATAGCAACTTCTACAACTTTCACAGTTTAAAAAATTTATAAGAAATGCTTTTAAAATACAATCCAGTATAATTTATAAATATTCAATACATTTGGGAGGAATGACAACATGCTGGACTTGAGAAGATACCCCTAGATTTCTAGTTTCTGTTTAGTATATAGAAAGTTAAAAAGGGCATCACTCCTACCAATCACCAAGAAAAAAAACCCATAATCTGTAAAAATCCATACTTTTTTAGCCGATTCAAAAGCGAAGGTCCCTCAGCCCAATAAAGACACACTAAAAGAACCCTAGCAAACAACACACTTAATGGTGGAAGATTGAACGTTTTCCCCTGATACCAATGAGAAGTCAAGTATATTCACTCCCATCACTCACCTTCAGTATTTTTACTGAAGTTTTAACCAGTGCACTAAGGCAAGAGATCAAAGGATCTCTGAAAAATACCCAACACTATACATTCATTTTGGGTTGGAACTCTAAGGGGAAGGTGGAAAATAAACATTACAGGAAGGTCTAAAGAATTCCAGAGTAGAAGGAATAGTTTCTTGACTTCCTACAGTGTAGCCATAGAAACTATCAATCTTGAAAGAAATCTGAGTTCCACATGACATGTAAGGAGTAGAGCCATAATGTATGTGAACTGTGTCTAGACAGGTATATCTGTGGGCAGCCTCAGATGACCAGCAAAAGCAGTAAGTGTTAAGGAATCAAACAAGATGAGGTATAGCAGAGCTGAGGCCAGGGAGGAAAGAGGCGCATGTGGTTATCAATATTGCTGGACACTTGAGTATTCCAATTCTCCCTTTAGGTTTAGAGTAAGATTGTAATTCCTCACTACTTGTACCCAGATGGGGCCATGAGACTACTTCTGGCCAATGAGCTGTGAGTGAAAAGGATATGTTCTATGTGTAGAATGAGCACTTAGTTGCCAGTGTGAGACTCTCCAGAATACTTGTTTTCCCTCTACCATGGCTAACAGCAACATTTCAGATAGTGACTTCTCTGTTATCCTGGGTACCAGAGAAAGGATAATGACAATGTTAGGCAGAATTCCAGGGTCACCCTTGATGTATAAGTAGTATAAATATATATAAATATATGGTACAAATATATTTAAGTAGTATAAGCAGAAATGAAGGCATTGAGATTATGAGGTTGTGTGTTACTCCAAATATCCTGGGTAATCTTGACCCAGATAGCAACAAAAGCACTAATTTCAGGACAACATGTACCTCTAAACATATAATTCATACCTGGGATGTAATAATAGAGAAATCATACCCAAATTCTGAGTTTAAATGAGAGGAGACTACATTGTCTGGAAAGATATCACTAAAGTTGTTAGACTTTAGAAATCAAGTACAAGTTTATTTATGGATATATATTAATTAAAAATAACTAATATAATGAATTAAAAATACCAATTTTGTAATATCAGAAATGACAGTGAGTACGTATATGTCCTTAGGTCTTACAAAAAACGTTTTGGACAATTCTGAGACTTATATTAGTTGTGTTATCCTTATAACTCTATGATACTTCTTGTGATTCTCATACCATAATATCTGAAATCATGTTTACCAAATGCTAATTAACATTTTTGACAGTGAGATTTATTTATTTTTTTAAGATTTATTTATTCATTTTAGAGACAGAGAGAAAGAGAGAAAGTGGGGTGGGGGGTTGGAAGGGGCAAAGGGAGAGGGAGAGAGAATCCCAAGCAGACTGCACTGAGTGCAGAGCCTGATGTAGGGCTCAGTCTCACAACCCTGAGATCATGACCTGAGTGGAAACCAAGAGTTGGATGCTTAACCAACTGCACCAACCCAGGCAGCCCAAAAGTGAGATTTAAAATAATGCTTTATTCTTTGCATTTTTGTCTATCATATGGGTTTATTTTTACCTTCAAAATAAGCATTTATCATTAGAATAAAAATTCTAACATTACAATTTAAAAATGTCACTCATAATCCAATATGAAGAGTGTTTTTCTCTAAGAGAAGGTTGAATGTCCTTATCCAAAATCCATAATCAGAAAGGTCAAGCAAAATTAGTAATTGCATTTGTATTTACAAGATGTTAAACAATTACTCACAGGTAAGCTAATTTTAGCATCTTTGTACGATGTTGAGATTAATCCCTTTCTTAAATGTGTCATGTAGATTGTTGTCCGCTGATTGTGCAATTGAACACTTTAATCACTTCTTTTTCGTTATTGAAGGAAGAGTTGGAAATGAGCTTTTGAGAAGTCTAAATTTAGAGACACTAAGTTTTATCTGTAACATTAGAATATTTTTGTAAAATCATCATACCCCTCTGCACCAAAAACAAGTAGTTTACATTAATGGATTAAATAAGGCCAAATTAAAACTAACCTATTATCTTCAAAGTTGCTAAGAAACTAGATCTTAATTGTTCTTGCCACAAAAAAAGACATGATAATTGCATGAGGTGTTAGCTAATCATTCTATGGTGGTTATCACATAGCAAGACATAAATGTATTAAATCAACAAATTGCACACCCTAAATTCACACAATACTATATGTCAATTATATCTCAATTAGAAAAACACAGGAAAGGCAACACACACACACACACACACACACGCATAGTTCATCTACAATGCAGTTCAGCTACTGGTTCTAAATAGCTCCAAAATATTGCCATCATGCTAAAATAAAGCCTCATACCCATTAAACAGTTGTTCTCTATTTACCCCTCACCCTAGTCCCTGACACCACCCATCTGCTTTTTGTCTCTGTTTTTACATATTCTGGATGTTTCATATAAATGGAATCTTACGAAATGTGACTTTTTGTGTCTCGCCACTTTGACTTGGCATAATGTTTTCTAAGTTAATCCATGTTTTAGCATGAAGCAGTATTTAATTCCTTTTATGACTGAATAACATTCGATTCTATGTCCATCCATTCATTGACACATGGGTTGTTTCTGCATTGACATTTTGGCTAGTGGATAGTGCTGCTGTGAGCATCAGTGAACAGGCATTTCTTTGAGCCCTTGTTTTCAGTGCTTTGGGTTGTATTGCTAGGAGTAGATTTGCTGGAATCATATGGTAATTCTATGTTTAACTTTTTGAGGAATTGCCAAACTATTTTTGATAGCAACAGAACAATTTTTCATTCCCACTAGCAGTGCACAGGGATTCCTATTTTCCTGCATACTTGCCGAAACCTGTTATTTTCCATTCTTTTGATTATAGCCATCTTAGTGGGTGTTTCACCTGAAAGTTTTACTTTACAATCTCACCTTTTATCTCTTATTTTATAAATTCCATCTTTTCTTGAGAGCAAAAAGTAGGTACTATGCAAAATCATATTTCCTATGGCAGTTTTCTTCAAAGTATTTTCTTCTTCTTAGGGTTGTTTAGAATTCAACTGAGGAAACTAGGGAGACAATATTTGCTATGGGCTGTCCCAAAGGGACAATTCATACCTACATAATTTAGTCAGTGTGGTAAAGCTGACATTCCAAGAATTACCTTTATATATAAATATTTTTTTTCCTTCTAATCAGCCCCCTCTAAGGGTATACAATGACACTGGTGTTCCCTGCTGAATGCCATATTAGGCATGTGGGAGACTCAGTATCAAGGGTAAGCCAGGTCCCTAGAGGCTGCCTGGTTTCTGTATTTGCAGTTGCTCTTGTAATCTTTGCATAACTAGTTATGAATGTTTTGGATCTGCAGCAGCAGAAGGCAACCCATATGCCTCTGTCCCCATTCTTTGATCTATTCTTTGCATTCTTTTGTTTTGTTTTGTTTAAATTCCAGTATTGTTAACATACAGTGTTATATTAGATTCAGGTGTATGATATAGTGATTCAACACTTCCATACTTTACTCAGTGCTCATCATAAGTGTACTCTTAATCCCCTTCACCTGTTTTACTCAATACCCTCCCTTTCCACCTCCCCTCTCCTAACCATTTGTTCTCTGTAGTTAAGAGTCTGTTTTTTGTTTTTTGGGTTTTTTTGCTTCGTTCATTTGTTTGGTTTCTTAAGTTCCACATAGGAGTGAAATCATATGGTATTTGTCTTTTTCTGACTTATTTTACTTAGCACTATACCCTCTGGATTGATCCATGTTGTTGCAAATAGCAAGATTTCATTCTTTTTTATGGTTGAGTAATATTCTATTGTACATATATACCACTCTTTATCCATTCATCTTTCAGTGAACACTTGGGTTGCTTCCATTATTTGGTTATTGTAAATAATGCTGCAATAAACATAAGGGTACATATATCTTTTCAAATTAGTGTTTTCATATTCTTTGGGTAAATACTCAGTAATAGAATTACTGGCTCATATAGTAATTCTATTTTTAATTTTTTTGAGGAACCGTCATACTGTTTTCCACAGTGGAAAGTGTATCAGTTTGTGTTTCCGCTAAGAGTGCACCAGTGTTCCTTTTTCTCCACAAACTCACTAACATTTGTTGTTTCCTGTGTTTCTGATTTTAGTCTTCCAGACAGGTGGGAGGTGATATCTCATTGTAGTTTGGATTTGCATTTCCCTGATGATGAGCATCTTGTCATGTGTCTGGTGGCAATCTATATGTCTTCTTTGGAGAAATGTCTGTTCATGTCTTCTGCCCATTTTTTAGTTGGATTATTTGGTTTGGGGATGTTGAGTTACATAAGTTTTTTATATATTTTAGATACTAAGTCTTTATCATATTTGTTTTAATGACTATTAAACATGTGACTCTTCAAGCATTTGTATGAAAATTGAGGGAGTATAATGTATGTGCAATATTTAGTACAGTACCTAACACATTATACATACTAAAATAGTATTAGTAATAATACTAATGCTCATAATCACTACACTGCTATAAAATAAATAGCCTATGGTTAATATTATCTATATTCCAAATTTAAAACATAGCACATGGATTATCACCATATATGGCTTTAACAATTAATACAGTACAAAATTATATTCACAGATGTGTGTGTGTCTGGGTGTCTTGCCTGCCGTGACAGTGATAGAAGGTATAGAGCATTACATGGCCTTTAGTTTCCAGATTCCCCTGTTGAATCACAACTTGTTTTCCCAAAATCCTATCTAGATAGCTTAGAACTGAGAAAGTTTTTGAAAAGCTGACGGATGAGAGGATTCTGAGGGTTTGCAGTTTTACAGTTTTATAAACTGTTCTTCATTGATCTATTGGGAACAGTTGCAGCAGGAAGTTGATGAGAGTGGTTGGAATCCACTTAGAAAGGCTGTATGCATGTTAGGGACAAGAGCACTAGATTGGTAGTCAGGAGGCTCTGGAATGAATCCCAAATCTGTCACTTTATATATCCAAATTTTGGCAATTATCAGCATCTTAAGCTCCAACTTTCTCACTTTGACTTAAGGGAAAAAAAATGCTTGCTTTACAATATTGTTGAACAAAAAGCTAATTTAAAATATGAGACATTTATAAGGAGACACATATTTGTGGTAGTCAACAAATGTTGACTCTATTTTTTTAATATCAAAATAGGTCAACAGGACCCTGATTTTAGTGGTTGGGTTTTTTGTTTTACTTCAATTTGTTAGAAACAATGCCTATAATAAATCATGCTTCTTTAAAGATCAATGCCAGTTATTTATAGTTCCATAAAAGACCCATCCCTTAGAAAACATCAATTTCTCCCCACTTTCTCTAATATTAACCAGTAATTTAGATGGAAGATTTTGATTATTGACTCAATTTCCTTACTCATTATTGGTTGGTTCAGATTTATTCTTTCATGATTCAGTCTTGGTAGGTTGTAAAAGAATAAAATACTTAGGAATAAACTTAACTAAAGAGGTAAGATATTTGTACACCAAACACTTCAAAATACTTATGAAAAAATTAAATATACAAATGTATTCAAATGTACCCCATATTCATGGATTGAAAGACTTAATATTGTTAAAATGTACCTACTACTCAAAGGAAACGACAGATTCAATGTTATCTCCAACAAAATCCCAATGGTTTTTTTTACAAATACAGAAAAAAAATCCTAAAATTTATATGGACCCCCAAAAGACCCAAGATAGCCAAAGTAATCATAAGAAAGAACAAAACTAGAGGCATAAGATTTCCTGACCTAAAACTATATCACAAAGTTACAATAATTTAAAAAAATATGTTACTTACATAAATATAGACATATAGACCACTGGAATAGAACAAAGAGCCCAGAAATAAACCCACATGTCTATGATCAACTCACCTTTGACAAGGGTGTCAACACACAGTGAGCAAAGGACAATTTCTTCAACAAATGGTGAAGGATTCAAGGATATTTACATGCAAAAGAATAAAGTTGGATCCTTAACTTACATTATACACAAAATCTACTCAAATTAGATTACAGATTTAAATGGAGACTTGAAACTCTAAAACTTCTAGAAGAAATCACCAGGAAAGTTTCTTGACACTGGTCATGGCAATGATTTCTTGCATATGACATCAAAAGCACAGGCAATAATAGTAAAAATAGACAAATGGGACTACTTTAAACTGAAAACTTTTGCACAATAAATGGAATAAGCAACAGAGTGAAAAGGTAACCTACATATGTTTGCAAATCATTTATCTAATATGGACTTAATACTTATATAAGAAACTCCTACAATGCAATAGCAAAAAAAAAAAATTCCAAAAAACCTAATAAAACGTGGGCAAAATATCTGGATAGATATTTTTCAAAAAAATACATACAAATGGCTGCCAAGTATATGAAAAGATGCTCAACATCACTCAGAGAAATGCAAATCAAAGCCACAATGCGGTATCATCACACACCTGTTAGAATGGCTATTATCAAAAAACAAAATAAAATAAATGTTGATGATGTAGAGAAATTTGAATACTTGTACATTGTTGGTGAGAACATAAAATGGTGCAGTTATTATGGAAAATAGTGTGGAATTTCCTCAAAAAATTAAAGATAGAACTGCCATGTGACCCAGCAATCCCACTTCTAGGTATTTACCCAAAAGAATTGAAATCAGGATCTCAAAATACTATTTGCACTCCCTTATTCATTGCAGCATTGTTCACAACAACCAAGATGTGGAAACAACCTAAACATCCATCAACAGATAAATGGATAAAGAAAATGTGATACATACATATAGTGGAATATTAGTTATTCTTAAAAAAGGAAAATTCTTTCATTTAAGAAACATGGATGAATTTGGAGGATATTATGTTAAGTGGAACAAGCCTGTCTCAGAAGGACAAATACTGCATGATTTCACTTTTATGAGCTATCTACTATGGTCACATTCATAGAACTAGAGAATAGAATGGTGGGTACCAGAGATTGGGGTAGGGGGAGATAGGGAGTTGTGCTCATGGGTATAAAGTTTCAGTTATGCAATATGAGTAAGTTGTAGAGATCTGCTGTACAACATGTGCCTATAGCTAACAATGCAGTGTTGTGCACTTAAAAATTTAAAAGCTTAGATCTCCTGTTAAGTGCTCTTATCTCAAACACACACACGAAAGCAACAAAGCAACACAAGGAAATCTTTAGAGATAGATAGATGGAGGTGATAAATATGTTTCTTACCTTGATTACAGTGATGATTTCATGGATGTATGTAAATGTCCAAATTCATCAAACTGTATTCTTTAAACACGTGAGGGTTTTTTTGCGTATCAATTATTCCTCAATAAAAGTATTTTAAAAATCTGAACAAATGGAACTTTGGTGACCAAATAAAATCACAAGTTTAAATCCTTCCAATTTTGTAACTAGCACACGAAAAACAAGGTAAGACCAATTCACTTGCAGTGAAACAGGCACATTCTTGGCTATTTAAGGAAAAAAAAAAAGGAAAATTTAACACAGAAAAACAGTGGTTATAGTTTTATGTTTATAATAGTGCTCTCATTTTTATACTTTAGCTTGCAAGCAAGGAACAAAGAAAACGTTAACTTGTGTGGGGAAAAAAATCATATCATGCCAAGAGATGATTATTTTAGAAAGAGGGTTATCATTACTATAGTTTACATTCTTAACCTCAAATAGCATTAGCGATCTACAAATCTTTAAGGATCTTGAAGCCAAACTTCACCCAAAAGCATCATTTTTAAACAAAAGTTGTGGCCTAGGAAGTTGTTTTTACAACTTCAGCAACTACTTAGAAGCAAATTTTGACCACAAATCTAGTTTTTCAGTTTCTATTTCCAGTTCCACAGATTGTATCATCAACCACCAGAATATACTGAATCGAATAACACGATATTTGTTAATGCTAAAGAAATGTGATCCTTTTACCAAACCAATAGGTCGCAATACATTGATACCTGTTCCCTTGGTCAAAAAATACCTCTATTAGGTTTGCACAGTGGCAGTATCGTAGCTAATGAGGTTTATCCGAGGCGCAAATATTGCTAATTGAAAAAGTACCTCTATTAAAAAAAACAATTTATAATAGAAACTTACACAATATCTATTGTTTCCATTTATTATTTAAAGCATAAATGTTTCTCATTATTTTGATGTTATTTCTTAGATTTCTGCAAAACAAAATGTAACAAAGCATGCAATGGATTAACAACATAAAAGCACATGAGAATAGATGTTCATTAGTTTAAATTTTGATTCCATGCCTAAATTTTTATAAGTGCACGTTACACTTGTGTGCACTGAAATAGCCAGTAGCTAGATTATTCAGAGTAACAGAATTCCAAATCGTCCCTAAAATAAATCAACCCACCTATGCAAATGTAAAGTTCTTGAGATAAGCTCTAGATGCTGTTTCTTTGAAAAAAGTAAAGAAATAGAGAAGTCCCTTTCCCACAGTTATTTGTGATCTACTTGAGAAGATAAATTTATATATATATATAAAACACTTTGAAGTGTATACAAAGCACTCCAATGAATATACAAAGCACTCCAATTGTTACTTAGCATTAAAGAAATGGCCTTTGTTACTATAAAATACAAATACTGAAACTGAATAATATCTGAGGTTTTAATTTCAATCACAATCATTTATTTCTATCACAGATATTTCTAATGAAAACCATTCAGAGTTTTATATTAGCAATTCAATTGCCTTAATGTTGTTCGATTTACTCAGAACATCTGAAATCTCACACTTTAACAAGTACTGAGATGATGTAGAGTGCATGGTACATTTCTTGTTCTCTTTTGATTATAAGAGAGATAACCAGAATTCACAATTGCTGATTAATAGCTCAGTACCATTTCAGGTACAATATTACATGTCCAAATTGATGGTGCTTAGACCACTATTTTGTTTTAGAATAACACCCAACAGCATAAAACTATACATTGTCCATGACAGCCAAATATGAAAACACACACACATTGTATGCACACCCAGTACCCCACAAAATTATCTAACCCATCAGTGGGGAAATTATTTTTTCATACCAAAATAAAATAATAAATAAAAATCTTCAGATCTATCTGGATAGCCATTTTATCAAAAGTAAACTGTAACTCAGGTCACCAGTAACCAGGGTCCTTCCAGAACAATATATATATATATATATATATATATATATATATATATATATATATATATAACTATACTACACCATTACTATATGTATATTATTATATATTACTGAAATATAGAGAGTAACTGCATTGTAGTTAATAAATCAAAAGTTGTTCAAAAGTTGTTTAAAAAGGATGTCAAAAAAATAAAAAATTAAATTTAAAAATTAAAAATGTGTCAAAGTATTCTGAAGTCAGTGTTCAAATTCAGAAGAATAAAATGGTAAATTTTTTTAAATCTGTAAAATGTGACCTGTCAGCATTCTAGTTTTAATTTAATTATAGAATGATAAGGATTTTTGGTCAGATGATAGTTCATAGTGTCTAAATGGCCAGGGCACAAAAGGAACCAAACTTCTAATAAATAAGCAAATAAGTACTAAATTCTGAATAGAAAAAACTTTAAGTACTGGAGGTATACATTTTAATACATTAATTATCTAGTCTCTCATGTAGATTTGTGTTAATTTAAAAATGTGAGATTCAGGGGCGCCTGGGTGGCTCAGTCATTAAGCGTCTGCCTTCGGCTCAGGTCATGATGGGGTCCTGGGATCGAGCCCCACATCAGGCTCCCTGCTCAGCGAGGAGCCTGCTTCTTCCTCTCCCTCTCCCCCTGCTTGTGTTCCCTCTCTCGCTGTCTCTCTCTCTCCATCAAATAAATAAATAAAATCTTTAAAAAAAATAAATAAATAAAAATGTGAGATTCAAACAATGAAGCTAATCTTTATATATTTTCTACATTATCAATTTAATTTTTGTTTCATCATACTTGATTGTAAAGGAAAATTTGGCTTTCAAATATATAGACAATCAAATATATAATTTGCCTATAATTTTGCAGAATATGAAATTATTTTAGTGTGCTGAAATTTTATATAAGCACTGTTAACATAAGATTATTTATTTGCTATTCCATGCTTTCTATCAGTACATAAACATGTTTTCATATATGATGACAAATACAAATCTTTTTTTTTTTAATTCTAAACAGCATGTACTCAGGTGACTATGTCTTTGGAATCTAAATTTGTACATGAATTCCAGGAGAGAGAATAGTCCTGTTATCTCCTCCCTTCCTTTTATAATTATTTTTATTTTTTTAAGATTTTATTTATTTATTTGAAAGAGAGAGACAGCAAGATAGAACAAGCAGGGGGGTAGTGGCAGAGGGAGAGGGAGAAGCAGGCTCCCCACGGAGCAGGGAGCCTGACATGGGGCTCACCCTGAGATCATGACCTGAGCTAAAGGCAGATGCTTAGCTGGCTGAGCCACCCAGGAGCCCCTCCTTTTATAATTATTATAAATTCTAAGCTTTTGTCACTCTGGACAAGAAATGGAAACAGTAATGATTGTTCAGATCAGTTGGAAAGCATATAATATTTAGATGGGAAATTAAAAACCTATGTTGTATATCTCAACCAATTATAGCTCAAAAATGAATTACAATCTAAAAATGACAGAATAGCAAATGGAGTAAAATAATTGATATTAAAAACAAAAGATTCTTTCTATATTTACTTGAAATATATTGAGATTTTGAACTTTGTTACCAAAAAATTAGACATTGCTAAAGTTTTTTAATATTATTGATGTATCCTCTCACTGCCTGAATACCTACTATTTCTTAGAATGCTAATGAATGAAAAATTTAGGGTGTCCATGTCAATAATAATAATAATAAACAACAACCACCTATTATAAGCAAAGAAGTTGCCTAAAGGAACTTGGTTGACAAGTATTTATAGGTAATTTTCTACAAAACATAAAATAAGTATTTGGATAAATGGGTTGAAACAGCAATTTAAAGCAAACAAAAAACATTCTTAGTATTTAATAATTATATATAATCTTTTTTACATGTCAACAATGTAAGTAATTTATAAAGCATAATAATAAAACAAATGCTCATAAATTCAGCTGCAGTTTAAATAGTAGATCATAATTGATTTACCTATGTGCTTCTTTCTGACTCGTCTTCCTGAAACACCTCAAACTCTCACATACCTGAACGGTAATGTGTTTAACAGCTTTATGTTTTGTTGGACTAGCTCTAACATGCATACACACCCGAATTACATTAATTTAGTTCCGATTGGCTTTTGGATTGTTTTTTTATTTAGTTTCTGATTGTTTAGGATATCTGAAGTGATATCCTAAAATGTAATCATCTTTATATGAGTGTTTACTCTCTTGAATTTTCTTTCTCGGCTCTGTCCCAGGTTGTCACTTATAACATAGTTCAATACATTTTCACTCTTGCAGAATATCCTGCTGGGTGACTATTCTAAAATTAATTAATTAACAAAATTGTCTGCTTTTATGAAAACTGCTGCTATAAGCTCTCTTGCACATGTCATCTGCTGAATATATGCAGGAGGTTCTTTAGGGTATGCACTTAGGGGAGGAATTGCTAACTCATGGTAGGTATATTTGAAGTTTTAAATATAATCGCAAATGGTTTTGCAAGATAGTCATCTGATTTATATTCCACAAGCAGTGTATATATTGATGTTACTCCACAACCTACCAAAATTTGGTATTGTCTAAATAAGTGTAAAATGCCATCACATTTTGGTGTTAATTTACAGATCTTTGATTATTCAGTTTAACAGGAAAAATAGTCAACACCATTTACTAATTAGATCCAACGAACATCTTAAATTATCTATAAAAATATTTTTAAATCATTTTACAAGTATTTTTCTAACAGTAACAACTTAATTAGAATTTTTAATAGAAATTTAAGCACAGCAAAACCAAATTTTTGATCCGTGTTTTCCTGGTTTTGAAGGCCAACTTCATACAAATGCAACTAATTGCTATGAATGATTAATCCAATTTTTTAAATAAATTTCTACACCATCTATTTCCTTTCAATAACCTTCTTGTACACTCCTGCCCTCAAAAGTTGTCTACTTACGAACTACATCAAGAAAATCATAATTATAAAAAATAAAAGTTTGTCATATCTTCAGTAAAATGGGATGATCTAAGTTCTTGTCATGAAAGTTAGGTGGTATAGTCATTGCTGTTCAATGACTAACTGTATGAGACACCTTATTTCCCTTTGTCTTTATAAATACTTGTTTACTGGGTAATTCTTGTTTATTTTAATAAAATCCAATTAGGTTATCATCAACTGAAGACTCATAGATCTTGTTTACAAAATCAAATTCACCATCATCATTAGCATCTAGATTGCTGCTGTGGGTCTCTTTTCATTCATCTTCTGATTCCTTTCATAATTTTATTTTATTTTTTTATTTTTTCATTGTCCTTTCATAATTTTAAAACTTCTTTTAATTATCTTCTTATTGTCAATATGGGATGAAAATGAATAAAAGTAAAAATTCTGAAGAGTGTCCCATGAAAGCTAAAATAAAATAAATAACTAAAAAGCTAAAAACATAAAGTCTCCATTTTTCTGTCAAGATGATGTAATACAGGGGCGCCTGGGTGGCTTAGTCTTTAAGCGTCTGCCTTCAGCTCAGGTCATGATCCCAGGGTCCCGGGATCGAGGCCCGCATCAGGCTCCCTGCTCAGCGGGAAGCCTGCTTCTCCCTCTCCCTCTGCCCCTGGTTGTGTCCCCTCTCTCCCTGCGTCTCTCTGTCAAAAAAATAAAATCTTAAAAAAAAAAAAAAGATGATGTAATATAGTGAGCAACACAATATGAAAAATGAAAGATGATGTAATAGCAATGATCAGTTTCACTCCTATACTATCTGCTTGGTGTGTCCATCATTCTTCCATTTGCTGTTTTTAAAGTCTCTAATAGCATAAGTTTGGAATAATGGTGAGTAATGAAACAATTCCTAGGTTGATGAAAAAACTAAATGTTTCAAGATACAGAAATATGAAATCTGAATCTATAGATCAATTTCAGGAAGACTAATATTTTTATTATAATGAGTTTTCCTGACAATAGTTTGTCTCTTATTGGTTATGTTTTCTTAATGCTGTTCAATGAAGTTTTATAATCTTCTCTATCAAAGTCTTACATATCTATTGTTACATTCATCCTTAGGCAAATTATTTTATTATATTTGCATTATAGTTGTATCAACTATAATGATGTCTCTTTACAAAGCCATGTTTTTAAATATTTGTGGTCACTGTATAACCATTTAATTTTTAAAATTGCTCTTAATACAAGTATACCTAACTAAGCCCTTCTACTTTTTCTAAGCATTCTTATGTGTATTGTATTGGTTTTTCGTATCTCCTATATGTTATGTTTTGGTTTTTATATTTTCAATCTTTATATGTCCAATACAATATTATGTGATATATGTGGATCTAAAGGAAAACTATTGATTCAACATTACAAGCAGAACATTGACTGGAGATTTAGGGTAGATAAGGAAATTCCCTACTCTCTCTAGTTGTTGAATAGCTTCTATCATTATAAGGTTTGCTTTTCCTTAAAATGTTCTTTCCATAATCACTCGAGTTGATTATACTGTTTTTACACCTAGTTTTATGTATTTGTTAATTGTTAACTGACTGGCATTTCTGTCATAAACATAATGTTGTTATGTTGTTATGATATATTGCTTTTTTTTCCCTTTTGGATCTAGTTTTCCAGTAGGAAAAGATTACAGGATCATTCTAAAGCTTTCCCATTCTTCTCCTGCATTTGAGTCTCTGCCAAAACACGAGTGATGGTGGCTGACCTCCTTGCTACAGCAAGCTCTGAATAAATAACCTTTCCTTGTTCTCATCTGGTTGGTCTTCATCGATTTCCACAAACTACACATTTCCTTTTAAAAATCACTTTCATTGAACTTTCATTTTGATAGGAAGTGTTTTCATTAAAATTCAGCTTTAACTTCATTATTTTTGTTATGATTTCTTCTTTCATACCTGAGTTATTCTTATGTGTGTGTCCTAAATACCCATATTTGTAGGTATTTTTAATCCGGTTGGTTTTTGATATTTATTGCTATTTAGGGGTTCTTACAAAAAGTTGGGGAAATATAATTTAAAAACAAAACTTCCTCCCAACCCAGGAAATCTCTTTACAAAGCTAGAAGAGAAAAAATCAGTGTTATTAGTGAATAAGCATTATGGCAATCATGATGTGCATCATAGAAATTCATTAAGAGAATACAAAGACAGAAAGCAATCTGACCCTTTTATAAGCCAAGCAGACATAACCCATTACATATATGTTCTCAAAATAAATAACTAGTCCCTAAGTAAGAGAACTCGACAGCACCAGTTGTCACACATTGTTCATCCTAGATTTATCTGGTAACTGGGGAGACCACCTGTATTCGTTAATGGACTTTATCCAAAGGAAAAATAAACCTCTCATATCTTTATGACAGGAGGTAGTTTAGAATAAGGTCTAAGTTAGGTTTCTACCCTCCCATAGACATCGAGAGATAGAGTCACTTTCCTCCTGGATAATTACATCTCAAACATAGTTCCCTGCTCCTTGAGAAAGACCTTCCTAGCTCTTAAAGCTGAAAAAAAGGCTTATTTAGCCTTTAAAAAGATTTTACATACACCATTATAATCTTTTTAAAAAATAAATGTTCTAAGAAAAGGGAAGGGGCTATCTCTTCCCTTATTTTCAACAGGGAGAAGTAAGTGTCTTGTTTTTACCTTGTATTTGTCCTTACAACATCAACAATTGAGAGTTTATAGAAACCTCTTACAGTAGTGTCATTTTCCATTTATTTTTTCATGGTATGATCTATTCATATATCTTTTATTTGTGAGTTTTCTCTTATGTTCACATCATCTTGGGGTTGTTATATCTTACTGGTGAGTTCAATATTTTATAAAACGTTCAGTAATAATCTTTGTCACTAAGAAGGCATTGTTTTTAAAAGCCTATTTTATATGATGTATCTATTCCAACTTCTTTTTATTATATTTTGCAATCTTTATATTTTCCCAACATCTTAACTTCAAACCTTTCATGTTTATATGTATTAGAGTATCTCTTGAAGAAAAAATATGCAGCCGAATTTTTTTTAAGGTAGAGATTTTAGTACCATTAACTTGGGATCACTAATACAACTGGACTTGGATTTGTTTCTATTTCTGCCTTCTCTGTGTTCTATCTTTGAAATCTTTATTGAAAGATTTAAAAACATGCACAAAAAATACATACAACATAAACATGAAGTATAATCAATCAATATTAATGAAAACATAATATATCAATATATAGGAATATAATCAATCAATATAATGAAAACATGTAACACTAAGTCAAGAAATAGAATATTGCCAACACTCCAAAAGCCCCATCCTTACCTCCTAGTTCCATGCTTCCCCTTCAGTCACAGACCTCTCCCTCAAGGCTACAGGACACTTGTATCCTGAGTTTTGTGTTAATTATTTTCTTGCTTGCTTTGCTTTATAGTTTTACTCCATAAACATGCATCCCTAAAAAATAGTTTGCTTCGTCTTTTTTGAACTTTATACAAATGGAATCAAAGCTGTGTATTCTTTTGCATTTAACAATTTTAAAAGACCTTAATTTAAATACCTATTTTACTGAGAGATTTTCCTAAATCAGGACTTGAAGGGATACTTTGTTATGTGTTCCTGTAACACCTTATCCTTCCTTATATCACACACTATACCTGCCTTTTATTCTTTCTCACTACATGATAGACTCAGTATATCTTGAATACCACCGTATCCCCAGACACATATTCAACAATCAATAAATACCTGTCAACTGAATAAATGAATGAGTTTTTGGTTTGAAATGTTAGAATATCCTACAGAATTATTCATTAACTTTTGAGTCATTCAAGGGTTTAGGGAATCACTGCGTGAATAACCTGCCGGTTTTTTTTTTTTTTTGACATATCTGCATTCCTTTATTTTTCAACCTGACAGATTTTATTAATGACTAAGGACTCCTCCGATAAACCTTTCCCAATGCTCCCAAACATATTTTGTCCCTCTTCTATCTCCCCAAAGCACTTTGCTCAAAACTGAAAGCATGAACATCTTACTTTACTCAACACTAAACCAGAAACTGAGGACAAAAGCCTGACAATATTTTCTCTGTAGGAATTCATATGTGTCCTCTATAACATGCTTGTTATAGTGGATTTTTGTGTCTTTTCCAGATTTTGTCACAGTAAATATTAAGCAGCTCCAGAATTATATTTTTCACCTTTGTGGTCCTTTGTACACTCCATTATGTACATGCTTTCAGCATGGTACTGGACATAAACAGACTCCTCGATGAATTATTTTCCTCAATGATATATATTTGTACTCAATATTAAAATTAATCTTAGTAACAACCTACCTCTCTAAAATAAACCATTTAAAACTTATTTTAACCGTTGAATATGTGAGACAGAATGTTACAAAAAATAGGCTTTGTAGGAATGAAATTATGAAGATAACAGATACGTAGAATTTTGTCTGGAATTTTAGAATGGAAGCAAACAAAAACCTGAGTAGCCTTATGGAGTGATAAAATGGCTTTAATGGATTTAATTAACTTACCCTATAAGAAATGAAAATTAAGGAATCATTCTTGTCTGAACTGAGCTATTAACATAGTTTTAACTGCAGTCTTTATGGCCAAAAAGTCTTAGAGCAGATGGTAAATTTATAGTCCTTTTGCCCCTATGGAGAAGGAAGAAGGAGAAAATATAGTACAGGAACTCTATGTGTTTCATGAATAAACTCAGAATGTAAGGGGTTGCAACCATTTCTAAATGGTGTATGAAAGTTACCATTGTTTATTCTAAAGCTATATAAACAACATGTACTTTTATGCTATGATAAATTTTTCCGCAAATAAAAAAAGGAACTTCTCTCAAATACTAGCAATGGTTTAACTGGAATGGCTGAAAAAAGAAATGAATGTGTAACCTTACTTTCTAACTAATTTTAAATACATAAGCATGAATGTATATATAAGCATTATGTGCATAAGCATGAAATTTATTTTCCTGAACTATTATTTCACCACACCCAAAATGAGAACTATATTTGACTGTATATATGCCAAGATATTTTCTAAAAGCCGTGTATATGTATATAATTTGATACTTGGGCATTTAAAATCTATATATAACTATAATACATGCTTTCCATTTATTAAATAAGCACTATATACTACATATATACATATAAATGTACATACAATTGATATCTTATGAAAAATCTTGTGTAATGCAATCTATAATGTTACCTTTTATGTTTGTTTATTTTTGAGGCATTAAAAGGATATTTTAAAGATATTGTAAGTAAACCTAAAGTAGATCAAATAACTATTATTTAATGATTAGAACGAATTCTTATGTGAAATTCCTGATGGCAACTATTAACTATTTTTCTAATAACATTGCTGTTTCATGTTTTCAAAGTGTCATGTACCTAAGAGTTATCTTAAAAATAAAATATGTCAATAACTTATTTAAATATAACCCTTCAAAATAAAATGTGCTTTGATTGTGTTATATAACAGAGACAAATGAATACTGTATTTACTATTCTTTGTACATTTTATAAAATTTCAAGTTCAGGATTTGGTTGATTATCTTAATATCTCATGTCTTACAAATGAATCATATGGATATAATAACCATAGCTATCAGTAATTTAGTATTTACAATGTATCAGAATTTAAAACACTTTTTTTATTTTCTTATATCATGACCACTAAAACAAAACCAAAATATGCTAAAATCATAGGGCAATATAATGGTGGGAAAACAGAAACAGAAACATTACATATGGTTCTCAAAATGCAATGCACTAACATAACAGGTCATATTAAAATTTCTTTTAACATTTCAAGTTTTCATTTAAATTCTAGTTAGTTAACTTATAGTGTAAAATTAGCTTCGGGAGTAAAATTCAGTGATTCATTACTTACATATAACACCCAGTGCTCATCACAACAAAAATTTTAAATAGTATCTGGTAGGTCTGTAAAATCTACAGGCTAAAGATGGGGGGAAGCAAAGCATGGAATCTTCTGTGTGAAAGAGTCTATTTTTTTCATATTTATAAATGGTTGTACAAACCACAAGTTGGGGGTACTTATTGTTTGGCAGTAACTTACTGCACACTAATCTTTCAGTGTCAATCAATGTAATGTAGATTTGTTTACAAATGAAGTCATAAAGATCTAAAAAGAAAGTAGATTACATGACTAGTACATTTCAAAACAAGGATTCAAGTCTATGTCTCTCAACTCCAAACATTATACTTTTATTTCTGACAAGTTAAGCTGCATCACATGGAGCTTAGAAATACTCAATTCTGTCAATTTATGTATAATGATACCCAGAGAATTTTATTTTCTTTTAAAAATGCATTGAATATTTACTATATGTAAAATATCATATTGAGATAGATTGAAAGGCATGGAGGAAAATACAAATTTAATACTATTGTATGCACAAAGCTGGCTACTCTCTTGAATCTGTTTCTTTCAGTGTACTGTTTTCCTCCAGCGTTATGCCTACTCTAATTATGGTGAACATGATTATATAACCCATCTTTGTTGCTATAGGAAGAGAAAGCCAGGCTCAACCAGAGATAAAAAGAGATTTGACCCTCACCGCCACCATGTTTCTTCTTGTATTATTAACATTAGATGCAACAGCTTAGAGATTTTACTCTTTTATTATTTCACCATAATTTTGAGTTGGATTAAATGATGACCAATACTTTTCCAACTTTATCAAACACAATGATTTCTGTTTCTGAAGCAACAAGGAGTAATAATGTAGATTTCTAAAGACCATCCTGTTTGCCCAGTATCTAGCATTACAAATAATACTGATATGAACATTCTTGTGCATGATTTCTATGTATCTGTATATGAGGCATACTGGGTTTCATAGACCTCTATAAGAACTTTAGCTTCTACTCTGAGAGAGCTGAGAAGCCATTAACAGGTTTTTAGCAGACTTATATTTTAACTCTGGTTGTCATTTGGAGACAGCCCTGAAGGAGAGCAGACGTAAATGACCAGTTAGAAAAATATTGCTCTATACCAGAGAGAGAGAATCCAGACTAGTTGTAACATGGTAGGTGAGAAGTGGCTGGTCTGGAGATACTAATTTCAGTTTAAGCCAGTGATGTATTGGTGATGACTAAGGCCTGATTACAATGGGTTTTGAGAATAATCATTAATTTCAAATTGTTTATTTTTCTTGAGTTACACTAGCTGCACAGTTGTCAGAATAAAGTTGTCTGATTTAACCAGGGGAGTGTTATTGCTTAAGAGTATATGGAAGTGAGAGGGTGTCAATGGATAAAATTATAACTATGTGAAAGATAATAATTGTCGTCTGTAAAATTTGGTTTTAAAAGGGAAGTGAAATCATGATGATACAAAAGGATGGGAAAAGGTAGAAAGGATGAATGGATTTTAGGATGCTGTTAAGTGGAGTTAATTTCTGGATTCAGAGGTAGTGGTCAGAATGGCATGTTTGAAATTATAGCTACTAGTCATAAAATAGTCCAGGGTATGACAATGGAAGTGACAGGCAAAGGGAGGATTCAGGTCAAGATTGATGGAGAAAAGTCAGAGAAATGAAAAGATAGGATTACATATTTTGAATGGTTAAAATCAAGTATACACAGAAGTTGAAATCAAGATAGAAGTTGAAACATTAAAAAAAAATGGAAGATGGTGAGAAGCCCCAATGTGAATATTTGATCGCAGCAAGGCTTAGTTCTCTGCATGTTTGATGTCATATAATTCTAAGCTGGAAGTTTAGGAGGAAGGATTTTTTATATCCCAATATATGCCTTAAATATATTTTCTATGTTTTATTCTAAATGATTTAATAATTTGCTTTCTACACTTAAGACTTTAATCAATGGGAAATCAGTATTTGTGTATGGTCTGAGGGAGGAATTTAATTTTTTCTATATAGGTATTTGTGTAAGTCATATATAAAATTTTTAATGTTCATATTTTATTGTTTTAATTATCTGGCATTGATTTAGTTATATCCCCTTTTTTAATCCTCTTAATTATTCATTTGTGTCTCAATTTTTTTTAATCAATTACACCACAGATTTATCTATTTTCAAAAAGCCAACTCTCACTTTTGTTGATATTCATTGTATAATTCTCATCATTAATTCCTATGGTAATTTTTATTATATCATTCCTGTACTTCATTGAACTTAATTCTGTTCTTATAATAAGCTTATTTCATTAATTTTCAGACTTTTTTCTTATGCACATTTAAACTACATTTTTCTCTATTATTACTGTTTTAATTTTCAAAAATTATTATTATTTGTTTAATTATGAGTTATTTAGAAGTACGTTTTAAATTTTCTAAATATTTTGGACTTATTTTTCTTCTTTTTTATTGATTTTTTAAAACTTAATTGTACTATAGTCAAAGACTGAAGTATGCATGATACAGATTCTTCAAAATTTGGTGAAACTGGCTTCTTGGCCCAGTATGTAGTCGTCTTGTAAAAGTTCTGTGTATATTTGAAAATAGTGAGTTTGCTTAGATGTCAGGAGAGGCTTGCATATATCAGTCAGTTACATTTGTTAACTATGTTGTTCAAATCTAAAAGTCCCTGCTTTGTCTGCGTTTCTTGCTCTCTATAATATTAAGGTTGTATCCTTAATATTATAAATAAAACCTGATACTAAGGAGCAACTGATTCATGGAAGCCTGGTTTGATAACTGGGTTCCTTATTAATTCTGTGATCCAGATTGGCTTTTAGACCCACAAATCATAACAGCTTTGCATGGAAAAGCATGGTGAATATCTGATGCCAGGATGATTGCCAATCATCCTTGCTATGAAAAAGAAAAAAGAAAAGAAAAACATGTTGAGGTAGTTTATGGGCATAAATTTAATCAATATAATATGGAAAAATTATATTTAGACTGACCTGGAGAAACTGGTTAGACCAGAAGGGGCAAGCAAAAGGGAAGACAGTAAAACAATTCTGTTCTCTGTTGTCCTGATCAAAGCCATCACATTAACTGAGGAGGAGATGGTGAACATAATGGTGGTTTTTCCTGTCACTAGAAGACCTTTTCATGCTTATGTTGTACCCGGAAAGATACTGTGTTCACACACAAAATAACTCTATTAAGGCCTTTGGTTATAATAAAAACTATACAGGTAGTTAGAGATGAAGACTAACTACTGAATCATAAAGATATATTGTGATAGGGTTTGGATATAAGAAAGACCCTCAGTAGCCTAGTGAATCATTGGTGCGTATGTTTAGAACTGGCAATCAAGAAAAAACATGGCTAATTCCAGATACTACTAAATGAAAGAGACTGGGTAGATTATCAATCAAGATGTGGCAGCAACATTTTGTGAGAAGACTCATTGAGATTGTATGACAGCTGGTCAACTGCAGTGGATTAAATGGGTTCACAGACCTTCCCTGAAGGGGCAATCTTTCATCCCTATCCCTATACCATACACATAACACTCTCTTAGAAAGTGCAAAGTTGTTACATGTGCTACAGGCCCCTGATGGCTTTCATGAGAAGCAGAAGTGCACACCCACTTCAGTACCACGCTACTGGTAGCTCTTAAAGTACCATGGTAAATTTGTTCTATTTACCTTAGTCTGGAGGAATTCAAACCCAATGATAAGGATCATGATCTTAGAAAAACAACAGTTTAAAAAAAAAAAAAAAACGAACAAAGAAGCAAGCAACAACAAAATGTTGAGGTTGACACAAAATTGACTAACAACAATGGGGGGAAGGAGGCTTAGGCTATGTACAAGGATAAAGTGGCCTGAAGTTGCAAGGCAAAACTTCCGAGGATTGTTAAAATTGAGAGGTCAATTCCTATGTGGATAGAAGAGGTAAACTAAAAGATCTTAATATGAAACTAGGTGGGTGTGGAGATGTAGTGATGGAAGAAACCAAGGTAGGAATGAAGTTAAGAATTGGAAAGCATCATTAGAAATATTCCAGTGATGGCACTGCCTTTAATTAAGTGCATAATTGAGATAGATATTATGTATGAATGGAGTATGTTGCCTTTACTCTTTTTATTAAGGATGTTAACCAAGACTCTTTTCACTTAGTTTCAATTTACCATGTTAAATGTGAAAGTTTAAACTGCTTAATTAATATTTCTTTGTTAGTAAACATTAAAGCAATTCAGAACTCTAGGAGGGCAACAGGAAACAAAAGATCCTTGCTCTGATTAAAGAAAAGGTTGAGGCCAGCAATTTAATGATCATGAATTACCTTTTAAAAGCTCTATCTAGCCAGTGTGTAAGGTAGACCATTCCTGGAACTTAACATAGACTACCCAGGACTAAATAAGTTGGTTTCTCCAACAGTTTCAGTTTGTACCTATATGGTAAAGACTTACAGGATTCTAGAGGGGAGGGGGGTGGGTGGATGGTTTAGCCCGGTGATGGGTATTAAAGAGGGCACATACTGCATGGAGCACTGGGTGGTATACACAATGAATCATGGAACACTACATCAAAAACTAATGATGTAATGTATGGTGATTAACATAACATAATAAAAAAAAAGGACTTACAGGTTGGGCCACAAGCCAAGGTGACCTGGTGTAGCCCTATAGTTAACACTTAGAGGACAGTGGCAAAGACTGTTATAAAGGTCCTTATGATCTAACTTCTTATTGATATTAGAAATGTCAGAACCTATACAGACTGGGAACTTTGGTGGAAATTGGTAGGTGTTTCTGTGTTTTGAACTGGATATCTAGATGTTTATTGTAATTTACTTAAAAGACAATTTCTTGCTTGTTCCTACTGTACTTTGATACACACCATCCCTGAAGGACATCAGATGATTTTTAGGCTAGGAATTTTGATCCTATCTTAGTAGTGTCAGAGAGACTTTTAAATAGGAAGAGGGTTTCATAACAAGGTTGAATTATAAAATGGAAGTGATATATTCAGGAATACTCTCCAAGGACGTTCAAGAGCATTTATATTATTTGTTTATAGCGTCAATAATGGAGGCCTTATGCGACCTTCCTGCACTGATAGCTATATGGCCTAAACCACTGAATCTCTCCCAGCCACAGCAAAGCAAGCTATGTGATCTATTAATGGGATTTCCTGGATTGAGGGCTGCATCGCTATTTGGAAACCAGCAAGAATATGCTTTTAATATAGTTAATTCTTAATGGGGAAAGGCAAGGCAAGAGATGAAAGTTGTATATTTAGCCGTGAAATTGAAGTTCCTACCCTCTAGGAAATATCTGGATACTCACATTCTTGATCTGTAGCCCATAGTTTTGCTATATAGTCAGATAATCTGGCTCTCTAGGCCTGAACAATAAAAAAAAATACCCTTGAATTGATCACTCTGTTACGATAAGGGATATCCCTGCTCAGAACACTCAGTTTTGGTTAAAAAGCAAGAACCAAAAACAAACCCAATAATGTATGGAATATTCAGCTATGGAAATATTTGGGGGAATTTAGAGAAGGAATTAAAGTTTATTGTGCAGATGTCCATGAAAAGGGAAAAATAAATAGGAGAAAGAGAAGGAGAAGCAGGAGAAGGTAAATAAGGAGAAAAGTTTCTGCCCCGTGTGCCAGCTTAGATGGGGACTGAAATCCTATGGTTTATATTTCTCTCTATAGTCAGTTTCCTGAGTTCATAAAGTGAGCAGGCATGTGGGTGTTCAGGTCATGAATCAAAGAGCTATGAAGGAACATTTCCCCTTGCACTGATGAAATGGCTAACATGACAAAGAATTGTACCCAGTGACAATGAGAAATAAATGCTATGAAAGTGGTGGTGGGGAAAATTCTCTGGGGACAAATTCTGGAGAGGACCTGGTAAGTGAATTAATTTGACTTCTTATAGCCTTAGGACTATCAGCTGGGCTTGATTCTTAGTCTACTCCAGGGTCACTTACTTTAGTAACAGAAGTAACCTATAAAGGTTTGGAATTCTCTAGCAATTTGGCCCACCTTGAAATATGCATTGCATTGTCACAATATACAGAAATTGGCAAGGAAAAATAACATTACCTACTGATGCCATATTCCTTATCACCCTTGGAGCAATGGTCTCATTTAAAATTGAAACAGGCAAGCAAAAAACTTGTCACTCAAAATAAGCGTTAAACAAGGTTTTAAGGCTAAAGAAACACATCATAACCGAATTCAAGAGGAGCTAAGGCAGAGACTTGGCTGGTAAACTCCTAAAGTTGGAAAGTGGAAATTAGGGTTGGGAAGAGCACACATTACAACTACTGTATACATCCCTCCCACCTCAGCTATTTTTCTTTCATTTTGCCTAATCCAGTGGTCCCAGGCCAGGGTTTAAAATTACTTTTACCCAGGAAGGTGGTATAGAAGACTCAATGCTAAGCAAATGAAACATATGAACTCATGAACTACTTTTAAGGGAAAAGATATTTAATTCTATTTTAGAAATGCTATTGAGGGTATCACTGGTTGTTTTAGGACACAGATTATTTGCTTTGCAAAGTCATGGTATACATTCCACATTATTGTTTTTATAGAAGGAGGAAAAATATTCTCTCCTCAGAGAACAGTAATATTAATATAAACCATTTTATTATGTTCTACGTTCTAACAAGGGCAGCAATTATTAAGAAATAGTTTTTTTTTTTCAGAAGAAAGACATAACTTTCTTAAAGAACTCTAAAAAACACATGATGACCTTAGAGAGTGTCTTTGTGTGTATCTGTGTGTGTGTGTGTGTGTGCACATGCACACATGAGAGCAGATAAGTATATTTTAACAAGTATTTATTGTGCACCTTTTGTGCCAAGCACTGTGACATCTACTCAGAGACCTCAGATACAAAGTGGATTCTATACAAAGTGGGTAAATCTTTGACCTTGTGGATTTTATAATCTCATGAGGGAAGTATATATTAAACAATAAAATAGAGGGAAATTCCTGGGTGCTTTGGAAGCATTCGTGCAATTTCAGGCATAGTTATGGTCAAATACAGTAGGTGTGGGGTGGTAGAATGCATTAAAAATGGTGGACTTTTTTCCTTCTGAATACCTCGAAGTAAGCATAACTATTGCTTGGATAAGATGGAAGTAAAAATAAGTTCTTTTTTATTTTCTACCAACATAATGCTCATCTCTCAGTTATCTCTACTAATGGGGAAGTGCAGAGTGTGGAACATCCAGAATGCCTGCTATCATAAAGTCATGAATGCTTGCAAACTATTTATATGCTATATATTCTAGTAGCTTCACCTTCCTGGTAATATTTTGCTTCAGTGCACATTAAAATTAGTTTGCATTCTCTGTGTACACACTATCTAGATGCTAAGAAAGATGTCCAGGAAGTATGCAGTATGGTTAGCAATAGCCCTCTCAATAGATAATACACAGAGCAGACAATTTGTATGTGCTTAACACACAATTGGCAGTACATGAATCTGTTGGTATGATTGCAGGGCTAGCAAAAATGTTATTTCTATTAGTATGGTCTATATTTTATTTTCCCTTAACCACATTTAAGAGAACCTAAAGCAGCTTACATCTGAAAGCATATGGCAAAACTTGGCTTATTTATTGCCAAACAGAAATAAAACTATCTACAGACTGATACCAGTCACTAGAGATGAACAGATTACAAAATTAGGTAACTGACTTTTCTCTAAGTTTTCTGGTAGCTGAGGAAAAACAAAAGCAAATTTCACTAAATTTTGGTTAAGGCAATGTACTACTTTTATCATTGGAATTAAAAATAATGACTATATTAGAAAATTTCAAAACCCTAATTTAAAAAACATACAAAAATTAACAATAACATCATCGACCAGAGGACAGTGCTGTTAATATTGTATAGACTTTCTTCAAGTCTTTAACAGCCATTTTCTTTTATAACAAATTTGGTCATACATTATGTTTTTCTAATCTATTTTCACTTTTTATTTTCTTATATATCCTATTCTTTGAATATGTGATTTTTTTATATTATTTATCAATATAGTTAAATATTTTATTTAGGGGCACCTGGGTGGCTCAGTCGGTTAAGTGTCTGACTTCGGCAAAGGTCATGATCTCAGGGTCCTGGGATCAAGCCACACCTGGGGCTCCTCACTCAGCAGGGAGTCCGCCCCTCTCCTCTGCCCCTTCTCTTCCTCCTGCTCTCTCTCTTTCTCCTCTCTTTCAAATAAATAAAAGTTTTAAATATATATATATAATGTCATAAAATGGGTTTTTTTGGTAATCAATTGATATAATCAAATAGTTTTATCCTTTGATATATTTATTTTACAAAGTCATTAGTTCAGTAAATATTTGTTGTGAACTTATTATGGTTAAAGGAAGTAACATATGTGTGATAAGAATATTAACAGTGGAAAAAAAGTTTAAAAATCCCTGACCTTATGTTGCTTATGTTCTAGAGGAGAGATATTAGCAATAAGTAAGTCAAATGATAGTAGATCATATGGTACTAAATGCTGTGCAGAAAAAATAAATAGAGAAAAGAAATTGAAAGTGCCAGGAGTGGTATGTGTGTGCTTCATTGTTTTAAACAGAATCGACAGAGAGACTATGACTCAGAAGGAAATATTTGCATGAAGAGGTGATAGAATGAGCCATGCAATAACTGGGAAGGGTGTGTCTTAGGTAGAGACAGTGCAGAAGGAAAAGACACGTACTAGTTCATTCTGAGAATAGCTGAGAGGTCACTGAGTTAGAAGAGAGGAGTGAAAGGTGAATTCAAAAGCAATACTTAAGATGGGGGTGGGGGTGGGGTGGAGATTATCAAGTAGGGCCGATTAAGAAGCTGTATGATTCAAAATCATTGATGGGATTTTCATTAAACGAGGGCATTATTTACATTACATTTTTAAAAGGTTGCCTGGAAAGAGATGAAAGGTAAGCAAAGGCAAAAGCCATTGCTATAATCCAAGTAAGAGACAATGAGGACGTGGCTTAGGTGGTGGAGGTAGAGATGTTGAGAAGTGGTTAGGGTAGAAATACATTTTGTAAATACAACTGACAGAATTTGCTTAAGAGATTGTACTTGTCGCACAAAGAAAAAAAAAGAGGAAGTCAAAGAAAACTCTTAAGCTTTTGGCATGAGCAACTAGATAGGATACAGTTGATATTTACATAATAGAAAAAAGGAAGAGGAAAAACAAGTTTGTCACAGGTGGAGATCAGTTCAATTCTAAACAAATAAGTTTGATAAACTTCTCATCTAAATGGAGATGCATTGTGGGCAGCTAGATATAGTTCAAGGAAGAGGTCTGAGCGGGAGATTTAAATATGAGAGTCATTACCATATAGACAATGCTTAAATTTGAAGACATCATCATGGTAGCAGTGTAGGTTTGGAGAATCTTGTAGGATGTGAGGGCAATCTGGCTGTGGCATCTGTCACCTAATTGATTGCCAAGGTTGATTTGGCTGATCTGTTTGGCTAGGCAGGTGTCCTCTCCCTCTCTTATCACTCCACATGTGTCCCTCCCAAAGTTGCGCACTCAGTGGAAGAAGATGGCCTTCCTCTATGGAGGAGGACCATTCTTCGATCAAAGGTAGACAAGAAGTTGTGTTACCCTACTTGAACATCCAAACAAGCTCTGAAGGTCCATTTGTAGGCAAAGGTAGGAGAGTCAAGCTTCTCAGACTCCAGACACATCCAAATGAGGCGCTGCATTTGGCAGTCTGCCTTTATTTAAAAAAGAGTCCACTGGAGAGATAAGAGTGTTTCCTACAAGGCAAGTATAAGCAGTGTTTCAATGAACAGGGATGAATTGTGGCAACTGCAACAGATAAGATAAATAAAAAATTAGACTGGGAAATGACCATTGGATTTAACAACGTGCAAGTTATTGATGACCTCTCTCTCTCTCTCTCTCTCTCTCTCTCACACGCACACACGCACACACACACGCAGCTGCTCCCCACCCCTCACTCCCCATAGTGGAGCTGAAAGGAGGACGGGAATGAGACAGACAAACACTGTCAAGAAGTTTTTTGTCAATAGGAGCAGAGCAATGGGGTGGTCCCTAAAGACTGTCGTAAGATGAAAAGAACAGTATTTGTGCTTATAAGATAGAAGAAATTAATGTAATTTGTCATGCTGTTCTGCATGATCCTTATGGATTGTTCTTATAAAGAGAAAAACTTAGTGACACAGGACAGAGACAGTGAACTTTCTGAAACAATGGTCATGAGCAAGTGGGAGACATGGAATCTGAAGTACACATGAAATTTTGCCTTTGATCAAAATATAAACAGTTCATCCATAGTAACAGGAGGATAGGAAGGATTAGGGGGGACCAGGTCATAGTGTCTGGGGGATGTTGGAAGAAGCTGGGAAAAATTCTTGTTTGGATTGCCTACATTTTCTGTGGAGAATGAGGATAGATGAGAAACTATATCAGATTCAAGGGAAGAGGAGAAATTATAAAATAATAATGCAAGAGATTGGGAGAGTAAATTGGGAAATGTGGTAGGATTTACCAGGAAGGGTAAGAATACATTTAAGGCTATTGGTCATAGATTTGATCTGATTTAATGAAGATTTCCCTCAAGAGAGGTAGATTCAATCAGTCTTGGGATTTTTAAGTGAGAGAGGAGTAAGGGAGCTGAAGACAAATGTAAGTGAATACTTACAACAATGGGCTGTGGATTCTTAACTGATCAAGTAACATATAAGGACATAAGTGAGTTGTGGTAAGACTGGTAGATTGTCAGTTCTGTTTATTTCATTTATTAGTTGGAGTCACTGTGACATAACTAGAGGAATACAGCTGGAAATTCAGGAGTCTGGTGTCAGAAACTGGGTTGTTTTACATTAATATTGTTGAAAGCTTGCAGCTGATATGACAAAGGGTGAGTCACTAAGGTAATTTAACAAACCAGGAGGGCGGAGAGACAGGATGAAGCAAATCTCTCTAGTACTTTGAACTTAAAGCTGTTTCATATAGAGAAGTCGAAATTTACATCATTATAGGATAGACTGGGGAAGGAAGCACCAAGAAATCAAAAAAGTCAGGAATCACAGACAATTCTCACCAATGTTCTCAGTCATCTGCAGCATGAAAGTGGGTGTTTTTCAGGAAAATAGCTGGGAGCCACTGGCAAAACCTCACATCCTACAAAACCCACCCATCTGTCTGCTGCAGCCACAGAAGTTATGATTGCTTCTGCTTCTCTTCCACATTCAAATTCTCACATGATTTCCTCAAATTGGCAGAATGTAGTTCTCAAGCTTCCAGATCCAGTAACAGACAAGAAAGCATAAGGACTAAATGGTGCTAAGTTGCCAACAGAAAAATAGGTACAGTTTACCCCTTCAGCGATGCTTCCATCATAACCTCGAATGCATATTTAAATTGAAACAATCACACCAGCAACAACGTGTGTGGAGTACATGAATTGGAGCCATGTTACTCGGGTCCCCTCCTCTTCAAAGTCAAACTTTGTTGTCCTCATGTTGTGAGTGCTATGCGGCCTTTCAGGGATTGCCTCTGTGGCAGAGAGTTACTTCACTCAATATTCTGTCCATCCAGGGGAGGTGCACACACAGGGGCTTGTCATGGAGAAAGTCCAGGTGATTGGGAGCCAACATCTGATGAGTCTGCTAAGCCATTCTGATCCAGAGCTCACCTTGGGAGCTGACCTCTGACCATCGCAACTCAACTTTTCCCTCTGACTCATCTTGTTTCCTCCCTTTCTCTTCCACAGGTGTTGATCCAAAAAGGATTTCCTAATAAATCCAGAATACTAAACCTCATAATACTCACCTATACCCAGACTGCAGCATCACACTTCCATAGTGGGATACAACTATGTTTGCTAAAATAAATCCCTTCACATAGAACAAAAAAGAAGAAAAGAATTCCATTTATAACTATATTCATCTGAATTATGATTATTCTTCAGGCACAACTAATTTTTTAATATTGTATAACTGATCTGTATGATTGTTCACAAGCAATGTCTTTTATATGAAGCAGTTATAGTAGGAGGAGAGGAAAATAAATAGACAATTATGTACAAGTCAATTTGTTATTTACGAATGAAATAAGAAAGGTAAATATAAATAGCTACTGCAGTATTTGTTGTTGCAACTGGCCACTAGGCTACTGTTGAATTTGATAACTTTCTTCTACTGTTCATTCGATCTCTCTGTTTCCCTCAGCACCACAGCTGGTCATGTTTTTAAACCACACCACACGTTCATGAAACTTCTGACACATTCTTTACTGTTCCTGTGTGTGTTGGGTTGCTATAGGCTCTGATTAATAATGAACACTTGCTATGAAGTAATATTCTGAGGTTGAAAACCCTGTTTACCCATATTGTATAAGGCACAATCTGGATACTCATCTCAGCCTGTTCAGTATTCTTTTTGGTCTATTTGTTTAGAGGAATGAAAAACATAAAACGTCCTTATGAAAGCTTAACTTTCCCTCAAATGGAACCATTATGTCCCCAGAAGGAATTATCTTTCTCTTATCACCCAAGAATGACAAACTAGTAGAAACCAATGTTGCAAATTTGGAACACAAAATTTTGTGACATATTAGTGTAATGGTGAAGGAGCTGATGCCATTCTACCTATTGGTTTCTAGATCCATAGTTATGGAAGAAGGAACATCCTCTACAGTGTCAAGTCAGAGAATATAACACATCTCATAGGATAGCATTCAGTCTGCTTTTGCTCACAACCCTTCTGACACCAAATGGGTGTGTTTTTCTCTCACATCAACCAATTCTCCAGTTTCCAGACACCAATTGGGTGTCCAACCATTCCATTTAATTCTGACACTAACTCCCCAGAATTAATGCAGACCCTACATCAAAGGGTCTCAGTAAAAGGCTCAGTCTCCAAAGACTGTCTCCCACTTCAGACACCACTCTCAACTTGGAACTCTTGTACTTCTGAGTGACAGTCTACAAGTTGGGGTTCCCATGATTCCATCTTCCAGTTTGATAATTTGCTAGAATGGAGCACAGAATTCAGGAACACTCTTTGCTTAGATTCACCAGTTTATTATAAAGGATACGATTCAGGAATGTTATTTATTTCCTGTTAGTTCTCTTGTGTAAGGAGAAATTTCAGCCACCCATAAATTCTTATAGTCGTTTCCACAACAATATTGCATTGCAGAAGCTATTGCTCTCCAAAATCCTTGCCTATATCTACTTTATTCCAGGTAGATATACACAATAATTTAATGAGCTATTTTTCCATAACATGTCATGAATTATCAATATTCATTCCTGTGTGATAGTGAGATCATTATCACCAACAAATATGAATAAGTCAGATACCTGCTCAAATTGTATCTTAAAATCTTTTAGCAAGGACCACTTCAGGGACAATTAACAGTCAAGAGTGTAACAACGACAATTAAAAAAAATCACTCTGGATATTTTCGGCTGGAAGTGACTTAATACAGAGAATTAGAGGCAAACAAAACCGCTGGAAGGGCTACACCATTTCAGAAGCCCAGAAGTGCTAGAATCACAGGAAATTTTCCCTAAAAACCTCAGTGTTTGCAGCCCTGAAGCAGATGAGTCACTCCTAAAAACAAAATTTTATGTCCACCATTTTCTAAAAGTCTGGCATCTCATCACTGTTGTCAATGGAGTAATAACGGCTCCGGTTTCTTTTCCCACCCAAGCTTGCATTTCATTGGCAGATATGTAGTTACCAGGCTTTTTAGTCCTTGTGATAAAAGAATAGAAGAGGCTATCTTAATTCCCAACAGACAATTTAACACAGGTATTAGAACCCTTCAATTATGTGAAGAGTAATGTTAGAAAGAGATACAATGAGCAAAAGGTAAACCTTTAAGGAGTAAAGGAGATACCACAAGCTAGATTAAGTTTTTAGTTTTTAAAAAAATATTTCTTAAAGCGTATGTTACTTCTCTTTCCATATGAAATGTTATTTGTTATTTTTCTTTTGTTATGTTCTATCACTGTCACATTGCTGACTTTATGAAAATCAATTAGAAGTTCTCACTTGTCTTATTTGTTCTGATAGAACATCAACTACAAGTAAATTAATTGTGCCTTGAATGTTCAAACCCAGAATATTTTAAAGAAACTTCTGTTAAAGCTATATCTGCTTAGAGAACTTTTAAATATAAAACTGACAGCTTTTTTATTTTCTAGTCTTGCCATACTGTTTTTCGACCTCTCCTTCTACGGCTCCCCCTGCTTGTGCTTTCTTGCTTTCTCTGTCAAATAAATAAATAAAGTCTTTAAAAAAATAAATAAAATAAAATGTTACAGGTCCGGAAGAAACACAAGAGTGTGGCATAAACATGTGGAAATAAAAGAGAACAAGATATATGAGCCTGAAGCAAACACTTAATCTCAAGATTAAAACCTAAAATGGGAGAAAGATGCCAGTGAAAATGGAGTCCCCCAATAATCTTCCCGCTTATTTTTCCAATGTAACACACAGATGGCCTTCTTACCGTATATTAGTTGATATCAACCTTAACAACTTTTCCATTAAAGCCAAACAGGACTACTGCAGAAAATGATGGACTGTCCGTATGCTGTGTATCATTGTCTACTTATGACTCATATACTTATATCACTCATATGACTGTGTAATGCCTGAAATTGAGAATGGGAGCAGAAGTATCATAGCCTCTAAGGGCTGCCATGGATCCAAGATTTATACTAGTACCATGCAGGGGCAAAGGAACCTGTGCAGTTGAATGGTTAGCACAGAGGGTAATTCAGCACGAGTGTTAATTATGGCCACAGGACCTTAAATGAAGAATCTGGAATATCCCTGGAGTCCTTATTGTGTACATTTCTAAACATAGGAACAACATCAGGCAAATGCCGGTTGATAATAGGGCCCCTCTGTTCCAATTCTTCCGAGATAAAGTTGTCTGGCTTCCTTTGGCTGAATTTCTCTTTTACTAGTTCATTAAATATGCTGTAGTATGAATTATCATTCCAGTCACCCATTTGTTTTGTTATGAGCTAATTGAGTATGGTTAAGTTCACTCACTTCTTGATGCTGTTTTGAAAAGATATTTTGTCTCGTTTGAAAATTTGTTGCATCATTTTATAAATCAGACGCTCTGATGATTGCTAATATAATTTAACAATCCTTGCTTTCTATTAACCTACTCCACAAATATTTATTCAGTCCATACTATGTACTTAATAAGATATGGTCTTGCCCTCAAGATAATCATTATGTTGGGGAGAGAAATATGTAAATGAAGAAATACAGGACTCAGGGGAAGGTGATGGATATATAAAGAAGGAAAGAATGATATCTTTCTACTTGATTGGGATGGAGAGGGAGGAAAGGCCAGAGGTGGCAATGTTTGAATTGATGTTTAAAATTGAATAGGTGCTTGGCCAGTAAATGAGGCATAAAAGATGAAGCATAAGAAGCTGTCTGAACAAAGGCGTGGACACATGAGTGTTTCATGGAATAAATGTGCTTGTTCTGTTCAGATAGCCACCAGAAGGTTTTTATGACTAGAAGATAGAAAATAACAGGGGAAAGCAGTCTGTACCCATATCTTCAATTCCAGACGCAGGAGCAGGGGAAGGATGCTAATGGGTATGTACTTGATCTTGCGATCCTTAAGGAGTAGTTAAAATCATAAGCAGAGTTGATGAAATGATCAGATTAGAATTTTTAAATATGTAGTAGAAGAATAGACAAATAGATTTCTGAAACAGAATAAAAATTATATAAACAAACCTATGTATTTACAGTGAATTGGTAAATTACAGAGATGGTACTTTAAATATGTGGGAAGAGGAAACTGTATTAGAAGGCTGAATAGTCTACAGTTATTCCTCAAGGGTTAGAATTCTGGATCTATTAAGATCTACATGAATTGGGCAAAAACAAGGCCAATAAGGTGAGATTAAATTGAAAAGTAAATGGCAGAACTGTTGTTCAGTAAATATTAAGGGATCATTATACCATTATAATGGCAAGTTGGCTACCTACCTAAAAATTACTTAGATTCATATTTCTCACCATTCATGAGAATATATTTCAAGTGGATCAATAACCTAAACTTTTTTTAAATTCTGGAAGTATTAGGAAAAAATATAGAAAAAGTGTTTATGACTCTTAGACAGAGAAAGCTTTCTTAAATAAGAAGCAGAATGAAAAAATTTAAAATAAAAGATTTGTAAGTTTGAAAATGCTACAATTATGGATTTCTGTGTAAGGCATCCCACCTAGATGAAGACAAATGATTGACCAGAAGATTATCCAGTATATATAACAAGTAATGGCAAGAGTGTGGGGGGTGGGAAAAGGTATTCATGTGGTGCTCATAGAAGTGCAAACAGATATAACCATTTTAGACCACAGCTTGGCAGGATCCATTAAAATAAAAATGACAGATATTCTGTGAACTCATTTCTGTTTCTTGGTTATGTGTAGGCATCCTACAGGTAACGTACTTTAAAATACTTCAGCATGAAGAGTATGATGTAAATGTATAAAGAAGCAGTTACACCTATGTGCAAGGAAGCATATGGAAGGATATTCATTGTGCTGCTATTTGAATACAAAAAAAAATCAAAACAACCTACATATCCATCAAAATTGTTTGAACTATGCTATGTCTATGCTATGACATATCATAAGCATTTAAAAAGAATGAGATAGAACTATTATTTACATGAGAGTAACTCCAGGAGATATTGTTAGGAGAAAGAAAAATCACAAAAACAGGTACATTGTGATGTCTGTTTTAAACCACAAAACTATATAACTGTTTATCTAGGAATTTGCATATATTAATGGTAGAAGGTTTGAAAATGATGCCTTCCTATTTCTAGTAATAGAATTCCTCCTAGGGAAAATCAATGTCATAGGACTGGATTGTGGCTCACTCCTCCCAATCCACTACTGTGAATGGATACATGCTCCTGGTTGGACCAATCAGGATGTGCTTATCCCCTTTGCCATGGTCATTAGTTTTAAGCTGGGTGGTTGAACGTAAGATAATTAGTCTTAACCAGAGATTTTACTGGACAGTTGTATTTTCCCGTGGGAGAAATGAGGTAAAATAAACTTTACAATTGAGTGACCACATTTGCCACCACATTGGAAAAGTCCGCATGGATTTTGCTTTAATTGTGCAGTCAAACCTAATCCTTACTAATATGGGATGTATGTCTCCTTAACCAATGTGAAGAAGGTGGAAAAGAGAAGTCTAAGTTTTTTGTTTCTTTTTTTTTTTAAAGCAGAATTTGTCAAAATGCATTAAATTGCAACCAGAGATCTTGGAGATCGGTATATTTCACTGTATGTAATTTTTTTTAAATTAAAGGAAAAGAAGTGCAGAATGGGGGAGGGGAGAGGAAATGATGGTAAACAAAAAACACAAAATAAGATGGTAGTAATGAGCTTAAACACAGTAGTCTCAATGAATATGACGAAGTTAAATTCTCTCGTTAAAAGACAAGTGCTCAGATTTGACATTTTTAAAAGTCATGTTGTTCAATAGTATTTATAAGACACACCTAAAACAGAATGGTATAGGATACTTGGAAATAAAGAGAAGGAAAAGTGCACTCACCATAAGACCAACAATTCCACTCCTAACTATCTACTCAAAAGAAATGAGGGCATGTGTCCACAAAAAGACTACACAATGCAAATGTTTATATGATCTTTATTCATAATAAACAAAATGGATTTGTAATGGATAAATATTTGTAAATGGAAAAAATTGAGGTACATTCATACAATGGAATACTACTTAACAATAAAAGAAATGAACCATTGATAAGACAACATAGTTGAATTTCAAAGTCATAAACTGAACAAAAAAAAGCCAGATGCAAAAGAATACATGTTGTATGTCTCCATTTACATGAAAGTCTAGAAAAGATAAAGTTAATGTCTATGAAAGAAAGTAAATCAGTGATTGCCTGAGATGGGGGGCAGCGATTACCTGGGTACAGCTATAAGGGAATTTGTGGGAGGTGGTAATAGAAATGTTCTGTATTTGGTAATTGTGATGGTGACTTGAGTATATCAATTTTTCAAAACTCACACAAATGGGTGCACTTTATTGTATATAAATTATACCTCAGTAAAAGCAAAATGAAAAGGGGAAAAAAAGAGGATCACAGAAGAGGAATACTAGCTCATTTTGCTTTAGAGGCTGAGAGTACGTTTTCTTGCAGAGGAATCAGAGCTTGGTATGTTGATTGGTTTTACTTGAGATCTGAAAATAGCAAGGCTGTACAAAGTGGAGCAAGAAAGAAGAGTGTTCCAGACAAAGGGAGCAATAAGCACAACTCCAAGAAACTGATGAGAAAGACCGTGGCTCATCTGGGGAAGGAGCAGAGTGCAACAGTACCCAAAAGAGCAGGTGCAACAGAAGAGTCAAGTGAGGGTCCTTGTTCTATGTCTTGCATAGGTGAAACTATCTCTGCTTTGCTCTTGAACATGAATGGTATTTTGTTCAGTTATACAATTCTTGGCTCTCTCTTCTTTCTCCATTAATATTCAGCAGTTTTGCTTATTGCTTATCAGTGAGCACTTAGTGTCGTTGAGAGGTCTGAGGTTGCGTGGTGTTTGTTCCCCTGCAGGTAAATAACATCTTGTTCCTCAGGGACTATAGGCCATCTTTGGTTCTTGTTTCCCTTAATGCATTAGGGAAAACATTTTTTCTTGATAGTCAATGAGTTGTTTCCTTTTGGCAATCTTATCACCCATACATTAGAACTCCTAGATCCATCCTCCATGTTTCATCTTTTCTAATAACTTTATAAGCTCCATTTCCATTTCTAGTGAGTTTTGAGGGAAACTTTAATGCCTGTTCTTCCACCTGATTTTATTTTTTGTCCTATTAATAACTCAGTGGTTTTCTTCCTTCCTTATTGTTTTATTTTTTAAGATTTATTTATTTATTTGAGAGAGAGAGAGAGGCAGGGAAGGGGCAGAGGGGAGAATGTTGAGCTGACTCCCTGCTGAGTGTGGAACCTGACATGGGGCTCAATCTTAGGATCCCTGAGATCATGACCCAAGCCAAAATCAACAGTTGGACACTCAACCAACTGAGCCACTCAGGTGCCCTGTTCATTATTGTTTTAAATTCAGAAATTTTTTTGGCCAGCACATAGTCTTACCCATTTCATTACTACCAGCTCTCATTTCATAAACACAATGTTTTCTTAAGTTTTATAATTGAATATCAGTCAGGGTTCATCAGAGAAACAAACAATGCAAACAGATAATTAGAGAGAGACATTTTAAGGAATTTCTCACACAACTGTGGGGACAGGGTGGGCTGGTAGCTGGGGGAACTCAGGCAGGATTTCTATGTAACAGCCTTAAGTCAGAATTCCTTTTTCTCGGGGAAACCTCAGTTTTTGCTCTAAATGCCTTGAAGTGATTGGGTAAGGCCCATCCCTATTACTGAGGGGAATCTTCTTAAAGTCAACTGATTGTGAATGTTACTCACATCTACAAAATACCTTCACAGCAACATGTAGACTTGTGTTTGACCAAACAACTAGGACCAAAATCTAACCAACTTGACACATAGAATAAACCATCACACATTATAATTTACATCAGTTATTTTCATATAAAATACTGCATTTCCTTATGGGTTCTCTGGCTTCTTGCACTATTCTACTCTATAAAAGCATCTGCTCTGATTCCTCCACATAGTTGTCTTTTATGAAATGCACCATCATTTCACTTGCCCAAATTTTGGTTTGTATTTTGTTTTGTTGTTTAATCAATACAGAATTTGTGTGAATGTCCAGATTTGGAGGTTGAAATGAATTCTGTCAGATCAGAACATGTTAGATTATCTCAGATTCTCAATTTACAATTTCTTATAAGTAGTAAAAATAATTATTTTAAAAAAGAAGTTTGTAATAACCCTTTCTTGGTATTTGTCTGGTTGAAACTCATTTCAAGTTAAAAATGGTATCATTGGGGAAAAATGTTCATATCCTTATTCAAAACCATTCTATAAAATTAAGGCAAAAAAGCCATCATAATAGGCAATCTAAACAATTTATTTGGTAAGATAGATATAAGCGATTTTGGAATTTTGTTAAACATAAACTATCATAGCTACCTTTTATAAGAGTAAAGGGAGTGGTCAATGGTTATTAATAAAACAAATAGTGCCATCTACTGACTTTGCAATTATATTATGAAAGCTGCTGTAAACATCAATGTTATACCACATAATTTTCCAATGTGATAGTGCTAGTCATTCATTTGATATTTTGAATTTTCCAAGAATTTGTATTCATTTAAAATGATTCCATTTAAATCTCTAGTTCTGCTAACTGAAGTGGAATTTGCATGTGCTTAAATCAAATGACTGCTACTTTGCAAAATCACTGTTATCAGGAAGCAATTTTTTTAAGTGTCCCTTTGTGCTAGAAACTGCATGATGTAAAAGAAATATGCCTATATTCCTGTCACACACACACACACACACACACACACACACACACACACACACAACTCAGTAAGAATTGCCAAGATTGTAGAAATGTATAATTAGAACCCCACCACCCCCAAAAAACCCTGCTCAAATGATTAAAGAAATGCATGCATGAATGTAAATTATTAACAAAGGAGAAACTGAAGCATATTTCATAATAGGTATAGTAAGGAGGATTAGAGTTACCTCCTACCACCTTTTAATTTAGATTTAGATGATTTTATAGAGGAAGTAACATTTAAGAGTTTTATGGACAATCAAAATAACCCAGTAATTGAAGAATAATATGATATACTACAATTAAATGGTATGATATACTACATTTACAATTTAAAAGTGCAAAGAAAAATTTCTTCCTGTGGCCCACCAGCTATGTTGTGAAGTTTCTGGAAAGCAGAGCAGAAAGGGCAGGTCTGTGCTCACAGCGCAGAACTGCAGAGTGTAGAAAAACAAGGGCTCCAGAGCCAGGGACATGGAGCCAGAGAGCTTAATCTCCAGGAGACAAGGTTTCATGGCCACTGATGGCCTCAGGACCCCCGGTAGGGCTTGGTGACCACATTACCCTATACCATATATATCGTGTGTATGTTCACAAGTGCCACGTCAAGGCAGAAGACCAGAGGTCCAACCAACGTCCAAAACACTAATCTCTTCCAGTAAAAATTCTAAATTCTGGACTCTCTCCCTGAATAATCAAGCTTTTCCTGGAACATTGCTAGACTCTCTTGACAAGAAAGGAATCCTATGAAAGTCTAACATATAAATAGAATTAGCAGTACATTCTAAATTTATTCCTTTGTTCATTCATTTCGGGAGTACTTCAAAGTAGGATGGTTTTGCTTAACACATTCATCTGTATAACACTGTATTATTTGACTTAGAATAATTTTTGCTTAAAAATAAATAAATGAAATAACACCATAGGCTTCTAGACGTAAGGCCCATCAGGAAGGATATGTAGTGTATAAAGTGTAAACCCCAGGATGTCAGCCTTTTAAACCCAAGGCCAACAAAATCTAGTAAAATCTTAAATTCTTCAGTGGGTATGCTTGGATAAAAAAGATTAAATTGTAGGAGTTTATAAGAACAAGATAGGTTAAATTCATAACTACCAGCTGTATCTATTGAAAAGGTTTCCAATATAAACTTGTCCTTCACATGCATTTTCTGCCAAGAAGAGGAGAACCACTAAGAAGCTAATTAGAAATAATGGTCATTTGGGATCCTAGAAAGCAAGGTTTCTCTCTCCATGAATCAGGCTTTTATTAGAACATTGTTTAACCCCTTCTAAAAGGCAGCAATGCCTTGTGATCAACCAAACATAAAATTACTGGAAAGTTTGTAGGCTGATAGTATCTATCTTAAGGCAAGTAGGATTTCAGGTTAGTTGCAACAAAGTAATCGCAATACATTTTATAGGTGAAATTTAGGTTAATTATCTTCTTTTTAAAATTGCAGTGATACCCTAATTCCCGAACTCCTTGTGGTAGGCTAAATGATGGCCCCTACAGATAGCAGGATCTTATGTGTGGAACTTGTAAACGTGACCTTATGTAGAAAAAGAATTTTCCAGATGTGATTTAATTGAGGTGTTTGAGATGGAGAGACTGTTCTGGATTATCTGGGTAGGTTACAAGAGAGAGGCAGTGGGGAGATTTGACACACACAAAGGAGACAGTCATGTGAAGACAGACCAGAGAGTTTGGCAGATGCTGGCTGGGAAGACAGAAGGGATGTGGCCACAAGCCAAAGACTGTGGCCCACTAGCTATGTTGTGAAGTTTCTGGAAAGCAGAGCAGAAAGGGCAGGTCTGTGCTCACAGTGCAGAATTGCAGAGTGTAGAAAAACAATGGCTCCAGAGCCAGGGACATGAAGCCTGAAAGATGTCACATGCTGATTTCAGCCCAGGGACACTGATTCAGACTGTGGACAGCAGAATGTGAGAAAATAAATTTCTGTTGTTTTAAGCCACCAATTTTGTAGTAATTTGTTGTAACAGTCATAGGCAACTGGTATACTCTCTATCATCCAACGTTTTCGTTCATAATAGTGGATATCATTCAAATACCTTTGGTATCATTAGCACCATTCCAAGCCTTCTGAAAAAAAAAAAAAAAAAAAAAAAGTCTCTAAGTCTTATATCTCTTTTTTCCCCCAAATCATACTGCTCTCCTCCCTGCTTACTCTGCTCCAGCCATACTGGATCCCTTAATATACAAGATTTCAGGCCTGTGCACCAGCTGTTTCCTTTGATTGGACTATTTTTTCTCAGACATCATAATGAGAAACTCTTGCCCCCCTCAAGTCTTAGATCAATTTTACCTTCTCATGGAGTCTATTCCAACTACTCTATTCAACATTGCAACCTCCTTTCCCAGAGAGCATAATGGAAGAATTGTACCCTGCTCTCTTTTATTATTTTAATCTCATTTCAATCTCTAAAATGTTATATAATTTGCTTGTTATGTTTATTTTATATCATCTTTCTACTCCCTCTAGTTATGTAAGCTTCATGAGTAAATGCTTTTATCTCTTCTGTTCACTAATGTATTCCCAATGCATAGAACAACATCTAGCATATAATTGGCATTCAGTAATCTTTTCTTGAATGAATAATTGAAGGAAAACATTTTAAAGTCTATTGCAATAAGTTATAGATGCTGATATCCTAAATCTTACCAAAGCAAAGTTCAGCTTTTAGTTCAAGGTGTTGTCAAATCATCTTGTGTTTTTATTTTCAGTTTCTGTTCTGTGCCAACTAAAGGCTCAAACTTCATTAATAAGGCCACAAAATGGGCAATAACTTATAGATATGCACTGCTATACCCTGATTATCAGGCAGGCTGATAGCTTTCAATTTACATAAGTTCTCAATGAGTCTCCACAGAAAACTATCCCTTGGGCAAAGGCAGAAATGCCAGGGACTGAGTTCTACAACAGGGTTGGATCTTAAAAACTATGCTGAACCTGTCAGGTAATTTCCTAAATAGTCAGAAACTCATATTGAGTGGATATAAAGGAAAACTGCTTGAGCATTTTCCAGATAAACTGGATAACAGCTAGAGAGGCAAATTTCTTTAGCAGACCACTTAGTTAAAATCTTTCCTGATCTATTAACCAGGGAAATGAAGAGGAACTCCCCATTTCTTTATGGAAAGGGGGTGAAATACTGAAAGAGTGAATCACTTTTGATATTTAGAAAATGATTTGCACTATGTTAGGAAATTGAAAAGCTGTATTCTGCAAAAGAAGTTTAGGAAGGGCCACACGAAGGGCGGTGCTCTAAAATGAAGGAGGGTGGCAACAGCACCAATGACCTTCAGGAGAACAGGAATCAACACAGGATGCAGAGGATGAAGAACTTCGGTGAGTGACACAGAGTACATGCCAAGGAAAGAAAATATGCACTGGCATGAGGTCCTAGACATACAAATACTGAGGGCAGACACATGCCACTTTAAGTACCATTTTAGTTAATATCTGTATTTCCTTAATTATACTTTCCAGGGTTGTTGAAAACTAACTTTTACATTTGATTACATTTGATTACATACTGTTTTGGTTTGCTTATCTTTTCTTATTTTTTCCCTTTTGTTCTTTAGAAATTTATTTCAACAAAAATCAGATCCAATTAAAGGGAATTTGTGTTTTACTTTTTATAAAGGATGGTGTAATTATTCACACTGGAAATTAACATCATGTTAACAGGTTTTGAATATTATTTTAGGAAGAAGTGAAATATATATCACCTTACTCTAGTTCAAAAAAGAGTGTTTTAACTTACATGTTTAGAATTTAATGATTAGAGAAGATTCTCTCTGAAAAAGTTATGGTCATAGAGCCCCAGAACTAGTAAATCAGAGAATTTTGGTATAAAAAATAAAAAAGACTGAAAATACGAAAAACCCTTAGTTACAACTAAATCTAAAAAAATTAAATAACCAGCCAGCAAAAAAAAAAAGTACTTGGAAAATCTACAATAGTGTGATATCCAAATAATCAGGTAACAGTGAAGATTAGAAAAATGTCAAGATGCCATAATCACAATGGAAGTATCTATTTGAACCAAATTATTTTAAGTATGGTTATTCAGAATATTCATTTTGCAAAGCATAATTATCAGATCATTGATACAACCTAGGATTTGGGGATAAAAGAAAATTAATGATTCAGAAATAATGTTAGTAAATCTGATTGATTTGATGCATTTGTTCTTAAAACTAATGAATAATAAGAGTTTTGCTAAATACTATATGCTAAAATGCATTCATTCAGGAATTCAGTCATAGGGTGAAGACTTGTAAATATAAACACAAGTGAAAAACAATCCCTGTCTTCAGCTGCTCAGAGTTTCACAGAACAAAGATACATAAATAACTAACATCAGTATAAAATTCAAATTATGAAAATTATGTTGGCACATTGTTTTGGTTTCAGCCCTTTTATAGAATCATAATTAGTTCTATTTCTCAAGTTTTTCCTTCTTTCTTTCTTTCTTTCTTTCTTTCTTTCTTTCTTTCTTTCTTTTTAACTGCCTTTCTTTTTAAAAAGTACTATCCCACAAGGGTGAGTGTTTTGTTAAAAGGGAACATTTCAGGGATAGGGATCAATCTGTGCAAAGGCAGGTGAACTAGAGAAGCACAAACGGACATAGGATACATACAGGAAGCAGATACTACACTAATCCAGGAAGGAGCTAATGAGAACACAAACATATATACTAGGTACATATCAATATATAGAAGCAATGAATCTAATAGAAGTATTAAAGGATCACCCTGGTGTATGTCTGGACAGGGTCTCTTTTGGCTCCAAGTACTGTTTGTGTGCTAGAGGATTTGTTTGATTGGGGTAGGGGAAAAGGGTTGAATATTAAATAAAATCTGCATTCCCACAGGGGAAAATATGCCAATGGGGAGAGCTACAGTCAGTAAATGACCAGTTAGAGATGTGGAGCACAATATCCCCAGAATACAGGAGCAAGTGTTAATAGATTGCCCACCATGCACTATGTGGTCAATAAAATGGAGATTCAGTAAGGATTTACAGATATGCATTATATCAGACCTGTGAAATACAATGATAAAGTATCTTCAAATATTGAATATATAAGCATTCAGAGTCAGCTGATTAAAAAGGTTATAAGAAGGAATTAGGAAGAAGAAATTAATCATATTGAACTACATTCATAAAATTAAGGATTGCCACTATTTCCCAGAAAGAATGAAAAGAATAAACCAGGGACTTGGTCACTGAGGGGATCCTTTTTTTCAGAGCTATAATTCAGTACATTTGGAGTAGCCTCCAGGAAACATCATTTTGGACAAAAAAAAAAAATCCCTGATGATTCTAATAAATATTATCTGTGGACCATATTTTGAAAAACAACTAGACAAAAGAGGGTTTAAGAAATAAAGCTACTATTATGTTGTCTTTATTTCCAGAACTGGATAAGTCATAGGAGTGTACAACTTGAGAATACAAATATATTGGTGACCAGCATCTTCTGTAGGCTTTCTTCTCTCAGTTACCAGGATAGGGTGGCTTACACGGTTCATTCATCTCATTTCTCCTCCTGAACTCACTGTACTCTTTCCCACTGAGTCCAGATGTTATCTCAAACATGAACAGTGTAGTCCCCATATGTCATTATCAGCAGCTAAATGGTTGTTATTCTAATACTAGGTAATAAAATGGATCTCACCTCTGTACGTAGGGGAAATAATGAATCTAACTGAATCACTAATTTTTTGAATAATTGTTTCTCTTGTTAATATGCTTTGAAACTGCTTGACAAACACACAGATGAATGACATCTGACCAATAACCATGTCATACTCTTTGCAAGATCATCTTTGCTGATCTACCAAGTCAAGGAACCATAACTGCTGTGGAATTTTATGTTTAGGGAACATATGAAATAATACCATATACTTAGTAAGTTATTTGGTAGACGAATTGCATTTTTAATATTTCAGATTTCTAAAACAATCCTCAAGGGACCCTAAAAAATATAAATATAAAACTAGTAATCATGATAACCCACTACAGTTGTGCTCAAAAAACAATATACAACTGAAAAATTATGTACACAGTTAGAAATCTAGGTAAATACATAAAACGCAAAGAAAACTTCATATTTTAAAAGATAATTTTGCACATGGCAATTTGGCTTTAAGAGGCATAGCTTTAATATCAGTGATATTTTTAAATACAAGTCATATGCAAGTACTTTAAAACTCATTTTTATTAAAGCATCATCTGCAAAGCAAGCATGTGAAATATATGACAAGAGAGAATATGAAATCAAAATATAATTTGTATCCAAGACAATGAAGAAAATAAGTCATACTTCAGAATAAGTATTCTTTTCAGTACAATTACCCTTGAGCTCTTTTAGAGGATTAAATATGAGATTTGCATTCAATGTTTCTTTAGGGCTGCATACAAATGGATTTCATCAGTAAGGATTAATACAATACATAGTTAAATGTTTCTGCCAATCCAAAATTCTACTACCCTCATATTTTAAAACGCAACTACAATTTAAACCCACATTGGCCCATGTAGGACAAATTTCTTTCTTGTGTTTTTTATTTTTTGTGTCCGTGTGTCAGTCTACATAAGGTTTATAAAGGACATATTGAATATGAATTTACCAATAACATATTTATTCACAGACCTGTTCCTGGCATATGACTTTTTTCATGTAACCATGCTTTATATAGGATGTGTATCTATTTGGATGTTGTTTTTTTTCACCAAAAGAAGAGAGACCCTTATCATCCTAATTAGTTTCATTTCCATATCTCAGGCACACAAAAAATATAATAATATTGAAATCTTTAAGAAGTTAGATGCTGTCTAAAGAGGCAGAAGTTACAATTCACCTGATAAGGAATAAGTGCTTTCTGAATGAATGATATTTCTTTAATGGAATTTAAATTATCCTTTTAAAAACATGAATTTTTAATATATTATTTAGGAGATAAGTTTTATTTATTTAAATAATATTTAGGCCTCTTATAAAAATTGGAATTAAGTTGGAACATTATCAGACTGACATCAATCACATTCAGTTTGGGGTCAGTTATGTATAGTGATAGCTTTAAAAACGGTAGCTGGATAGGGGGGCAGAGCAAGATGGCGGAGGAGTAAGAGACCTGGATTTCGTCTGGTCTCAGGAATTCATCTGAAGGATCAAACCATTCTGAATACCTACGAACTCAACAGGAGATCAAAGAAAAGAATAGCAACAACTCTCTGAACAGAAAAGCGACCACTTACTGGAAGGTAGGACGTGCGGAGAAGTGAATCCAAGGTGATATTCGGGAAGATAGACGGCGGGGGAGGGGGCCTCCACTGCTTCTGGCAAGTAATAGAGTGGCAGACCACAAAATCGGAAATTTTAGAAGTCGGCTCCGCTAAGGGACGTCGCTCCAGTGGCTAAGTGGGGGGTGGAACCCTCGTGGGACAGTGTGGTCTCAGGACCCTCGGGGTCACAGAAAGACTGGGGGCACCTGAGTGCGGCAGAGCTCCCAGGTATCGGAGCGGGGAAGCCGGCTGCAGAGACGGAGCCAAGGCACAGGCTCTCAGCTCGGGGTTGCCATAAACTGTGATCCACGGCCCAGGTGGGCCACTGCTCATCCAGCAGGGACCCAACAAGCGACAGATCCGGGGAAACTCTTCTTCCTCCCCTGGGAGGAGCAGCGCGGGAGCACACCGCAGGGATCTGCTGGGTTTGGAGACTCCACACGGGGTCGGGTGCCTGAGATAGAAACGCTCGGTCACAGGCCGGGTGAGCACGGAGTGCGGCCGGAGACCGGGAAGACGGGAATGACTGCTTTTCTCTGCGGGCTCACTGAGGAGCGGGGCCCCGAGTTCTCAGCTCCTCCGGGTGGAGATTGGGAGGCCACCATTTTCACTCTGGTCCTCCAAAGCTGTACCTAGTGCTTGCAGGGAACAAAAGCTCCTGAGAGCAAACCCGAGCAGCTTGCTTAGCCCAGACAAACAAGGGCGGGGCAATTCCGCCTCCGGCAAAGACATTTGGGAACCACCGCAACAGGCCCCTCCCCCAGAAGATCAGCACGAACAGCCAGCAAGCCAAGACCAAGTTTACCGATAAAGGAGAACGGGAGAACTCCAGCGCTAGGGGAATACTGTACATAGAATTCATGGCTTTTTTACCATGATTCATTAGTTTTTCAAAGTTAACTTTTTAACTGTTTTTTTTCTTTGAATTTTTCTTTTTCCCTTTTTCAACCGTCTTATCAATCCCTTTTTTAAAAAAACATTTTTTATTTTTAGAGTCATATTTTATCCCTTCATAGTAGTTACCCTTATTTTTGGCATATATATATAAGTTGTTCTCTCTTTAAAATTTTGAGATGCAGTTTCTTCTAACAGATCAAAATATACCTTAAATCACTAGTATATGGCTTTGTTCTAGTCTCCTGCCTGATCACATTCTCTCTCTTTTTTTCTTTTTTTCTTAAATCTTCTTCTTTCTTTTTTCAAACAACTTCTTATCTTATCAATTCCTTTTATAAAATCTTTTATAATTTTCATCTTTACAGTCATCTTCCATCCCTTCATTGTATCAACCCTTATTTTGTACATATATAAGTGTTTCTTCCTTTAAAATTTTAGGAGGCACTTTCTTCTAACAGACCAAAATATGCGCAAAATCTAGTGTGTGGCACTGATCTATGCACTAGCCTGATCATATTTGATCATAGTCTGTTTTTTTTTTGTTTTGTTCTGTATTTGTTTGTTTTTACCTTTTTCATTTTCCTTTTTTTTTTTTCTCTTTCTTTTTTCTTTCTTTCCCTTTCCTTTCCCCTGGTTTCAGGTCTTTTCTGATTTGTATAGAGTGTCTTTGCTGGGGACTTTGTTAACCTGTTAGCATTTTGTTCTCTCATTCATCTATTCTCCTCTGGACAAAATGACAAGATGAAAAAAATCACCTCAGCAAAAAGAACAAGCAGTAGTACCGTTTGCCAGGGCCCTACTCAGTACAAACATTAGTACGATGTCAGACTTAGAATTCAGAATCATGACTTTAAAGATACTAGCTGGGCTTGAAAAAAGCGTGGAAGTTATTAGAGAAACGCTTTCAGGAGAAATAAAAGAACTAAAATCTAACCAAGTCGAAATCAAAAAGGCTATTAATGAGGTCCAATCAAAAATGGGGGCACTAACTGCTATGATAAATGAGGCAGAAGAGAGAATCAGTGATATAGAAGACCAAATGATGGAAAATAAAGAGGCTGAGAAAAAGAGAGAGAAACAACTACAGGATCAGGAGGGCAGAATTCGAGAGAGAAGTGATACGGTAAGACGAAACAACATTAGAATAATTGGGATCCCAGAAGAAGAAGAAACAGAGAGAGGGGCAGAAGGTATATTGGAGCAAATTATAGCAGAGAACTTCCCTAATGTGAGGAAGGAGACAGGCATCCAAATCCAGGAGGCACAGAGAACCCCTCTCAAAATCAATAAAAATAGGTCAACACCCCAACATCTAATAGTAAAACTACGAGTCTCAGAGACAAAGAGAAAATCCTGAAAGCAGCTTGGGAGAAGAGATATGTAACCTACAATGGTGGAAACATTAGATTGGCAACAGACCTATCCACAGGGACCTGGCAGGTCAGAAAGGACTGGCATGATATCTTCAGAGCAATAAACGAGAAAAATATGCAACCAAGAATACTATATCCAGCTAGGCTCTCATTGAAAATAGAAGGAGAGATAAAAAGCTTCCAGGACAAAAACAAAACTAAAGGAATTTGCAAACACAAAACCAGCCCTCCAAGAAATATTGAAAGGGGTCCTCTAAGCAAAGAGAGAGCCTAAAAGCAGCATAGATCAGAAAGGAACACAGACAACATACAGTAACAGTCACCTTACAGGCAATACAATGGCACTAAATTCATATCTTTCAATAGTCACCCTGAATGTAAATGGGCTAAATGCCCCAATCAAAAGACACAGGCTATCAGATTGGATTACAAAACAAGACCCATCTATATGCTGTCTGCAAGAGACTCATTTTAGACCCAAAGAAACCCCCACATTGAAAGTGAGGGGGTGGAAAACCATTTACCATGCTAATGGACATCCAAAGAAAGCTGGGGTGGCAATCCTTATATCAGACAAATTAGATTTTAAAACAAAGACTGTAATAAGAAATGAAGAAGGACACTATATCCTACTTAAAGGGTCTATCCAACAAGAAGATCTAACAATTGTAAATATCTATGCCCCTAACATGGGAGCAGCCAATTATATACGGCAATTAATAAGAAAAGCAAAGAAACACATTGACAACAATACAATAATAGTGGGGGACTTTAACACCCCCCTGACTGAAATGGACAGATCATCTAAGCAAAAGATCAACAAGGAAATAAAGACGTTAAATGACACACTGGACCAAATGAACTTCACAGACATATTCAGAACATTCCATCCCAGAGCAACAGAATACACATTCTTCTCTAGTGCCCATGGAACATTCTCCAGAATTGAACACATCCTAGGTCACAAATCAGGTCTCAACTGGGACCAAAAGATTGGGATTATTCCCTGCATATTTTCAGACCACAATGCTTTGAAACTAGAACTCAATCACAAGAGGAAAGTCGGAAAGAACTCAAATACATGGAGGCTAAAGAGCATCCTACTAAAGAATGAGTGGGTCAAATAGGAAATTAAGGAAGAATTAAAAAAATTCATGGAATCCAATGAAAATGAAAACACAACTGTTCAAAATCTTTGGGATACAGCAAACGCAGTCCTAAGAGGAACGTATATAGCAATACAAGCCTTTCTCAAGAAACAAGAAAGGTCTCAAATACACAACCTAACCCTACACCTAAAGGCGCTGGAGAAAGAACAGCAAATAAAGCCTAAACCCAGCAGGAGAAGAGAAATCATAAAGATCAGAGCAGAAATCAATGAAATGGAAACCAAAAGAACAGTAGAACAGATCAACGAAACTAGGAGCTGGTTCGTTGAAAGAATTAACAAGATTGATAAACCCCTGGCCAGACTTATCAAAAAGAAAAGAGAAAGGACCCAAATCAACAAAATCATGAATGAAAGAGGAGAGATCACAACCAACACCAAAGAAATACAAACAATTATAAGAACATAGTATGAGCAATTCTATACCAGTAAATTAGATAACCTGGAAGAAATGGGTGCATTCCTAGAGATGTATCAACTACCAAAATTGAACCAGGAAGAAATAGAAAACCTGAACAGACCTATAACCACTAAGGAAATGGAAGCAGTCATCAAAAATCTCCCAACAAACAAGAGGCCAGATGGCTTCCCAGGGGAATTCTACTAAACATTTCAAGAAGAATTAATACCTATTCTCCTGAAACTGTTCCAAAAAATTGAAATGGAAGAAAAACTTCCAAACTCATTTTATGAGGCCACCATTACCTTGATCCCCAAACCGGACAAAGACCCCATCAAAAAGGAGAATTACAGACCAATATCCTTGATGAACATGGATGCAAAAATTCTCACCAAAATACTAACCAGTAGGATCCAACAGTACATTAAAAGGATTATTCACCATGACCAAGTGGGATTTATCCCTGGGCTGCAAGGTTCGTTCAACATCCGCAAATCAATCAACGTGATACAATACATTAACAAAAGAAAGAACAAGAATCATATGATCCTCTCCATAGATGCAGAAAAAGCATTTGACAAAGTACAGCATCATTTCTTGATCAAAACTCTTTAGAGTATAGGGATAGAGGCTACATACCTCAATATCATAAAAGCCATCGAGGAAAAACCTACAGTGAATATCAATCTCAATGGGGAAAAGCTGAGAGCTTTTCTCCTAAGGTCTGGAACACAGCAGGAATGTCCACTATCACCACTGCTATTCAACATAATATTAGAAGTCCTAGCCTAGCAATCAGACAACAAAAAGAAATCAAAGGCATCCAAATTGGCAAAGAGGAAGTCAAACTCTCACCCTTTGCAGATGATATGATACTGTATGTGGAAAACCCAAAAGACTCCACCCCAAAACTGCTAGAACTCATACAGGAATTCAGTAAAGTAGCAGGATATAAAATCACTGCACAGAAATCAGTGGCATTCCTATACACCAACAGCAAGACAGAAGAGAGACAAATCAAGGAGTCGATCCCATTTACAATTGCACCCAAAACCATAAGATACCTAGGAATAAATTTAACCAAAGAGGCAAAGGATCTGTACTCAGAAAACTCTAAAATATTCATGGAAGAAATTGAAGAAGACACAAAGAAATGGAAAAACGTTCCATGGTCATGGATTGGAAGAACAAACATTGTGAAGATGTCAATGCTACCTAGAGCAATCTACACATTCAGTGCAATCCCCATCAAAACACCATCCACTTTTTTCAAAGAAATGGAACAAATAATCCTAAAATTTGTATGGAACCAGAAAAGACCCCGAATAGCAAGAGGAATATTGAAAAAGAAAAGCAAAGCTGGCAGCATCACAATTCTGGACTTCCAGCTCTATTACAAAGCTGTCATCATCAAGGCAGTATGATACTGGCACAAAAACAGACACATAGATCAATGGAACAGAATAGAGAGCCAGAAATGGACCCTGAACTCTATGGTCAACTAATCTTTGACAAAGCAGGACAGAATGTCCAATCGAAAAAAGACAGTCTCTTCAACAAATGGTGTTGGGAAAATTGGACAGCCACATGCAGAAGAATGAAACTGGACCATTTTCTTACACGACACACAAAAATAGACTCCAAATGGTTGAAAGACCTAAGGTGAGACAGGAGTCCATCAAAATCCTAAAGGAGAACACAGGTAGCAACCTCTTCGACCTCAGCCACAGCAAATTCGTCCTAGAAACATCACCAAAGGCAAGGGAAGCCAGGGCAAAAATGAACTATTGGGATTTCATCAAGATAAAAAGCTTTTGCACAGCAAAAGAAACAGTCCACAAAACCAAAAGACAACCGACGGAATGGGAGAAAATATTTGCAAATGACATATCAGATAAAGGGCTAGTATCCAAAATCTATAAAGAACTTATCAAACTCAACACCCAAAGAACAAATAATCCAATCAAGAAATGGGCAGAAGACATGAACAGACATTTTTCCGAAGAAGACATCCAAATGGCCAACAGACACATGAAAACGTGCTCAGTATCGCTCGGCATCAGGGAAATCCAAATCAAAACCTCAATGAGATACCACCTCACACCAGTCAGAATGGCTAAAATTAACAAGTCAGGAAACGACAGATGTTGACGGGGATGTGGAGAATGGGGAACCCTCCTACACTTTTTTGGGAATGCAAGCTGGTGCAACCACTTTGGAAAACAGTATGGAGGTTCCTCAAACAGTTGAAAATAGAGCTACCATATGATCCAGCAATTGCACTACTGGGTATTTACCCCAAAGATACAAATGTAGGGATCCGAAGGGGTATGTGCACCATGATGTTTATAGCAGCAATTACCACAATAGCCAAACTGTGGAAAGAGCCAAGATGTCCATTGACAGATGAATGGATAAAGAAGAAGTGGCATATATACACAATGGAATATTATGCAGCCATCCAAAGGAATGAGATTTTGCCATTTGCAACGACGTGGATGGAACTGGAGGGTGTTATGCTGAGTGAAATAAGTCAATCAGAGAAAGACATGTATCATATGACCTCACTGATATGAGGAATTCTTAATCTCAGGAAACAAACTGAGTGTTGCTGGAGTGGTAG
>NW_027397116.1:17759295-17818880 GCF_003265705.2 Callorhinus ursinus
GGTATATTGGAGCAAATTATAGCAGAGAACTTCCCTAATGTGAGGAAGGAGACAGGCATCCAAATCCAGGAGGCACAGAGAACCCCTCTCAAAATCAATAAAAATAGGTCAACACCCCAACATCTAATAGTAAAACTACGAGTCTCAGAGACAAAGAGAAAATCCTGAAAGCAGCTTGGGAGAAGAGATATGTAACCTACAATGGTGGAAACATTAGATTGGCAACAGACCTATCCACAGGGACCTGGCAGGTCAGAAAGGACTGGCATGATATCTTCAGAGCAATAAACGAGAAAAATATGCAACCAAGAATACTATATCCAGCTAGGCTCTCATTGAAAATAGAAGGAGAGATAAAAAGCTTCCAGGACAAAAACAAAACTAAAGGAATTTGCAAACACAAAACCAGCCCTCCAAGAAATATTGAAAGGGGTCCTCTAAGCAAAGAGAGAGCCTAAAAGCAGCATAGATCAGAAAGGAACACAGACAACATACAGTAACAGTCACCTTACAGGCAATACAATGGCACTAAATTCATATCTTTCAATAGTCACCCTGAATGTAAATGGGCTAAATGCCCCAATCAAAAGACACAGGCTATCAGATTGGATTACAAAACAAGACCCATCTATATGCTGTCTGCAAGAGACTCATTTTAGACCCAAAGAAACCCCCACATTGAAAGTGAGGGGGTGGAAAACCATTTACCATGCTAATGGACATCCAAAGAAAGCTGGGGTGGCAATCCTTATATCAGACAAATTAGATTTTAAAACAAAGACTGTAATAAGAAATGAAGAAGGACACTATATCCTACTTAAAGGGTCTATCCAACAAGAAGATCTAACAATTGTAAATATCTATGCCCCTAACATGGGAGCAGCCAATTATATACGGCAATTAATAAGAAAAGCAAAGAAACACATTGACAACAATACAATAATAGTGGGGGACTTTAACACCCCCCTGACTGAAATGGACAGATCATCTAAGCAAAAGATCAACAAGGAAATAAAGACGTTAAATGACACACTGGACCAAATGAACTTCACAGACATATTCAGAACATTCCATCCCAGAGCAACAGAATACACATTCTTCTCTAGTGCCCATGGAACATTCTCCAGAATTGAACACATCCTAGGTCACAAATCAGGTCTCAACTGGGACCAAAAGATTGGGATTATTCCCTGCATATTTTCAGACCACAATGCTTTGAAACTAGAACTCAATCACAAGAGGAAAGTCGGAAAGAACTCAAATACATGGAGGCTAAAGAGCATCCTACTAAAGAATGAGTGGGTCAAATAGGAAATTAAGGAAGAATTAAAAAAATTCATGGAATCCAATGAAAATGAAAACACAACTGTTCAAAATCTTTGGGATACAGCAAACGCAGTCCTAAGAGGAACGTATATAGCAATACAAGCCTTTCTCAAGAAACAAGAAAGGTCTCAAATACACAACCTAACCCTACACCTAAAGGCGCTGGAGAAAGAACAGCAAATAAAGCCTAAACCCAGCAGGAGAAGAGAAATCATAAAGATCAGAGCAGAAATCAATGAAATGGAAACCAAAAGAACAGTAGAACAGATCAACGAAACTAGGAGCTGGTTCGTTGAAAGAATTAACAAGATTGATAAACCCCTGGCCAGACTTATCAAAAAGAAAAGAGAAAGGACCCAAATCAACAAAATCATGAATGAAAGAGGAGAGATCACAACCAACACCAAAGAAATACAAACAATTATAAGAACATAGTATGAGCAATTCTATACCAGTAAATTAGATAACCTGGAAGAAATGGGTGCATTCCTAGAGATGTATCAACTACCAAAATTGAACCAGGAAGAAATAGAAAACCTGAACAGACCTATAACCACTAAGGAAATGGAAGCAGTCATCAAAAATCTCCCAACAAACAAGAGGCCAGATGGCTTCCCAGGGGAATTCTACTAAACATTTCAAGAAGAATTAATACCTATTCTCCTGAAACTGTTCCAAAAAATTGAAATGGAAGAAAAACTTCCAAACTCATTTTATGAGGCCACCATTACCTTGATCCCCAAACCGGACAAAGACCCCATCAAAAAGGAGAATTACAGACCAATATCCTTGATGAACATGGATGCAAAAATTCTCACCAAAATACTAACCAGTAGGATCCAACAGTACATTAAAAGGATTATTCACCATGACCAAGTGGGATTTATCCCTGGGCTGCAAGGTTCGTTCAACATCCGCAAATCAATCAACGTGATACAATACATTAACAAAAGAAAGAACAAGAATCATATGATCCTCTCCATAGATGCAGAAAAAGCATTTGACAAAGTACAGCATCATTTCTTGATCAAAACTCTTTAGAGTATAGGGATAGAGGCTACATACCTCAATATCATAAAAGCCATCGAGGAAAAACCTACAGTGAATATCAATCTCAATGGGGAAAAGCTGAGAGCTTTTCTCCTAAGGTCTGGAACACGGCAGGAATGTCCACTATCACCACTGCTATTCAACATAATATTAGAAGTCCTAGCCTAGCAATCAGACAACAAAAAGAAATCAAAGGCATCCAAATTGGCAAAGAGGAAGTCAAACTCTCACCCTTTGCAGATGATATGATACTGTATGTGGAAAACCCAAAAGACTCCACCCCAAAACTGCTAGAACTCATACAGGAATTCAGTAAAGTAGCAGGATATAAAATCACTGCACAGAAATCAGTGGCATTCCTATACACCAACAGCAAGACAGAAGAGAGACAAATCAAGGAGTCGATCCCATTTACAATTGCACCCAAAACCATAAGATACCTAGGAATAAATTTAACCAAAGAGGCAAAGGATCTGTACTCAGAAAACTCTAAAATATTCATGGAAGAAATTGAAGAAGACACAAAGAAATGGAAAAACGTTCCATGCTCATGGATTGGAAGAACAAACATTGTGAAGATGTCAATGCTACCTAGAGCAATCTACACATTCAGTGCAATCCCCATCAAAACACCATCCACTTTTTTCAAAGAAATGGAACAAATAATCCTAAAATTTGTATGGAACCAGAAAAGACCCCGAATAGCCAGAGGAATATTGAAAAAGAAAAGCAAAGCTGGCAGCATCACAATTCTGGACTTCCATCTCTATTACAAAGCTGTCATCATCAAGGCAGTATGATACTGGCACAAAAACAGACACATAGATCAATGGAACAGAATAGAGAGCCAGAAATGGACCCTGAACTCTATGGTCAACTAATCTTTGACAAAGCAGGACAGAATGTCCAATCGAAAAAAGACAGTCTCTTCAACAAATGGTGTTGGGAAAATTGGACAGCCACATGCAGAAGAATGAAACTGGACCATTTTCTTACACGACACACAAAAATAGACTCCAAATGGTTGAAAGACCTAAGGTGAGACAGGAGTCCATCAAAATCCTAAAGGAGAACACAGGTAGCAACCTCTTCGACCTCAGCCACAGCAAATTCGTCCTAGAAACATCACCAAAGGCAAGGGAAGCCAGGGCAAAAATGAACTATTGGGATTTCATCAAGATAAAAAGCTTTTGCACAGCAAAAGAAACAGTCCACAAAACCAAAAGACAACCGACGGAATGGGAGAAAATATTTGCAAATGACATATCAGATAAAGGGCTAGTATCCAAAATCTATAAAGAACTTATCAAACTCAACACCCAAAGAACAAATAATCCAATCAAGAAATGGGCAGAAGACATGAACAGACATTTTTCCGAAGAAGACATCCAAATGGCCAACAGACACATGAAAACGTGCTCAGTATCGCTCGGCATCAGGGAAATCCAAATCAAAACCTCAATGAGATACCACCTCACACCAGTCAGAATGGCTAAAATTAACAAGTCAGGAAACGACAGATGTTGACGGGGATGTGGAGAATGGGGAACCCTCCTACACTTTTTTGGGAATGCAAGCTGGTGCAACCACTTTGGAAAACAGTATGGAGGTTCCTCAAACAGTTGAAAATAGAGCTACCATATGATCCAGCAATTGCACTACTGGGTATTTACCCCAAAGATACAAATGTAGGGATCCGAAGGGGTATGTGCACCATGATGTTTATAGCAGCAATTACCACAATAGCCAAACTGTGGAAAGAGCCAAGATGTCCATTGACAGATGAATGGATAAAGAAGAAGTGGCATATATACACAATGGAATATTATGCAGCCATCCAAAGGAATGAGATTTTGCCATTTGCAACGACGTGGATGGAACTGGAGGGTGTTATGCTGAGTGAAATAAGTCAATCAGAGAAAGACATGTATCATATGACCTCACTGATATGAGGAATTCTTAATCTCAGGAAACAAACTGAGGGTTGCTGGAGTGGTAGTGGGTGGGAGGGAGGGGGTGGCTGGGTGATAGACATTGGGGAGGGTATGTGCTATGGTGAGTGCTGTGAATTGTGCAAGACTGTTGAATCACAGATCAGCACTTCTGAAACAAATAATCCAATATATGTTAAAAAAAAAAAAAGAAGAAGATAGCAGGAGGGGAAGAATGAAGGGGAGTAAGTCGGAGGGGGAGACGAACCATGAGAGACGATGGACTCTGAAAAACAAACAAGTTTCTGGGGGGGGATGGGTTAGCCTGGTGATGGTTATTATAGAGGGCACATTCTGCGTGGAGCACTGGGTGTTATGCACAATGAATCATGGAACACTACATCAAAACTAATGATGTAATATATGGTGATTAACATAACAATAAAAAATTTTAAAAAATAAAAACAAAAAACAAAAAAAAAAACAGTAGATGAATATATGGCCCTAGTGTAAAAATAGAGAATACAATTAGGTAATGTAATTTGAAAGTCAACAAAAATCACACTCAAAATATTTTGCCCAAAAATGGTTATTGCAGAATTTCTTCAGCTAATCAAACTTGAAAACCATACAAGTTTCATCCAATGTTCTAAGTAAAACCATGGCCTCTGGCTGAGTGTTATGTAATGGAGATCAAATTAACATGGATTAGTTATTAAGTTAAGTCATAAAGCCATAAAGGAATCTGTGAGAAAGATCCTGAGTATGTTGTGTTGCTTAAAGAGAATATATTAAGAACTCTTCAGTTTAGAGCTCTGAGAAGCTCTATAACAGAAGAATCCTTGCTTAATCACAAATTCCCCTTAGGAAAAATTGTGGTATACATGGACTTGCCTATGCATACCTTTCTAGAATTTCACTGATGAAAGGCACTTTAAATCATCTAAGTCATTATTTTTCACTTTGTACAAATTTAATTGTTTTTGTAAATCTCAAATTTTTGGTACAAGAAATAAATATATGTCTTACAAAGAGTTTTTAAGTTACGCGATATTCAAAATTCATTCAATGAGTACTTTTTAAGAGCCCACTAAAAAGTCTCTAACAAATTAGAAAGAAAATAAATGTAAAATTATAGCTCTGCTATGAATTTGGGAATGATTTCCAAGTCCTGGGGAGGTGAAAAAAGCTGGGTATCTAGATAGCTGGACTAAAGGAAGGTATGGAAACAAGAAATGCAAGTTCTTTAGGGGAGACCAAAATAGTTCTCCTAAGGTTTAAGAACAGATAGGGTTTAAAGACTTTCCTTGGGGAAGCAGGTCCAACATTTACATTGCATGCATACATAGAGTAATTCAGTGAGCCTTCCCACCACCTCTATACTCTGTTGGATATCAAACATGTGTACAGAAAGTTTTTTTATTACTTGCAATAATTTGCAAAAGGAAAACAAAAAAATTGAGAATGCTGGTGGTTTCTAAAAATGAAGTTATAATGACAGAATCAATTATTTGCTTTACTTCTTTTTTCTGCATTTAAAATAATAAACAGGTTATATTAAAAAATCTGTTTCAAGAATCATAAGGTGACCATTGTTCCATAAGAAGCATACTTTGAGTCATTATTATACACTAATTTGAAAGGGGATGGATTTTATATATTGACATAACTAATATATCTGGACTTATAAGATTTAAGCATATATATCTAAGAAAAATCATCAGTACACATTCTTACAGTAGACTACTTTAAATATTTAAGAAGATTAAAGAAGCTTTGTGGATCATCGTTAGAACATGTACTATTTTCATCCCTTCTCCTTTATTTAAATCATTTTCCTTTCTAATAAACAATCTAAATAAACTATGGATCATTCTCAAATATTTATGCACAGCTAAATCTAAATCCAATTGGCTTAAAAATAAATGTGTAACCATATTATAAATGTATTTAAACAAAGCAGTGCTTGACTTTACACAGTACATCCAACCAAAAGTATTATGAGCAATCTATACAGATATCTACTCAATAGCCTGCCCATCAGTCTCCCAATCTACGTCATTGGATAAAAAATATCATACTTCTAAATTTATTCTCTAAGTTGCTTTTTTAAGGCAAGCTATTGTAGCATGCAATCCCATTGCTTCAGAAAAATATTTTAAACTTTCCTACAAAAAGATATTTTAGATTTTGCTTTGAAGTAAAAAACAAAAACAAAAAAATTGAAAAACTTGGTTAATTTTTGAAAGAAAACGATCCTCTAAGCCTCCACTCATGACATCCTCAAGAGATTTGACATTACCATATGAACCCAAAGCATGTGCCTTAAGAAGATTTGTGCGGGGGGGGGGGGGGGCGGGGGGGATTGCCTATACAAGGGTTAGTGAAGGTCAGTGGGAGGCAACTCAGTTACTTTGGTGGGAAAAAATTAACCTTCAGAAATGCTATCAGCATGAATATATTTTTAAGCACACAGTTTTAGCCTCATCTAATTGAATAACATGTGATAATTAGATAAAATATTAGATCAGTGCTTTGTGGAGGGTGGGTGCTTTCATTCTAATGCAAATAAATTTTGAAACCTTTATCACATACTCCATATTCTCTTCTGTGGAAATGATGAATGCAAGCAAGAAGACTGAAGCTTAATCACTGTATCAGTGCTGTCAGCTAGGACTTCACCACCCTTCTGGTAACACACCCTGGCCTTTTTTGTTTTTAGAATAGGCTCTGTTGTTGAACTGTTGCCATTTAACCTTCTTCGTCCTCTCTTTCCTAAATGCAAATAAATTTTGATAGACATTTAGATTCATTGGTCAGAGAATTGAATACCATTTGTATTGGACTGTGTTGCCTGTGTTTCTAGAAAAGCTTCAGAGTTTAAAGGTAAAAGTAAAAATAAGCAAAAAAGTAACTTCCTTTAAACTCATGATTTATGTTCACTATGTGTCTTGAAATAAATCAAAATCATTATATTGCACACTTAAGGCAAATAATAATAATAATAATTTTTTCCTTGGATTTCATTGTGGCAAATCTCAATGATTTATATCCAATCTTTCTAATGGTGATATGCAGTTCATTATTGGGAACATACAATTCTGAGTGAACATACAGAGCTATTTGTAATTGATCTCTTTATCAAAATTTAATATTCCTCATGGTTGAAAATGACTTTCTTCAGAGAATATATAAAGTTTTCACCTTACTTTTCCAGTGTTTTTTTCATCAATCACAGAGCTACAAATAATTGGAGAGTCTTTTTGAGAACAGAGAGAATGGGAAAAAGTATAATTGTTAATGATTTTTAAGAGTTTTCATTTTAGGTTTAGAACTTTTATTTCATATTAAATTATATTTCAGGGAAAGCATTAAAAGTAACTAGTTTGAAACTCAATATTTCAAAGTATCTGTCATATTTCTGAAGGGGTTGTTTATCTAAGAAATTATTACCTATGATGAAAAATCAATTCAGCTCAAATGATTCAGCATTTGAAAATATCCAGCCAGAAAAGAAAAAAAAAAAGAAAAGAAAATATCCAGCCAGTTTCTCAGATTTTAATGATGTTAAATTATTGTTTACAAATATTTTATATTTTTGTGTTTCTAGGATGCAGTTGAACAAGTTGAAAAAGATACGTTTTATATAACTATGCTGAAGAAAAGCTGACTTCAGTTAAATTATAAATGCTTGCTCCCACAGATTAAGTAAACAGATTAAGAATAACAAAGAACTTCACAGTGATGTTGAAAAGATACTCACTTATTTTAGATTAAGCTTTTATCAGTCCACCTTACTGAGATGGTAGCTAAAATTTTTTTCATTTACACTTTTATTTGTAAAATCAGTTTTTAATGTTTGGTTTACAACCGAATTTTTTTGTGATCCAAATTCTGAGTAACTTTTAAATGTGATTAGTTTTGATGTACTGCAAATGACTTACATGTATAAAAAATGGGAAAATAAACTTGAGTCGCTGAACTACAGTCACTGATCTACAGATGACCCTGAGTATATTAAGTAAATAGGTGCTTAAGTACACAAAATGTTGTGTTATTTTTTAAGTTTTCTTTCTGTATAATGTCTGCTAATGCATTTGTGCAACTTTATTTAACTATTTGCCCAAAAAAATAGCACTCTAGATTGCTGTATTGTATTGAGCAACTTGTAACTGAAATATTGGCTTTGATCATATGTGGCTACAGAGTCTGGAAATTGTCTAATTAACTACTATCAGTTAACTATCCCCAAGGTTGAGAAAAACAGACAGCATGGTGGCAGACATTAAATGTTAGAAGATGGCAGTGAAGTCACGTATTGTCATCTAGCTTTCCTGAGACAAGCTCAGATTATGCCTGTTGACAAGTGAAGTTATTAATAGTGCTTCTTTCGACTCTTAAAAGTGTCCCAGTTTTGATGATAGATTAAATGGTCAATCTTCTTAAAAAGGAAAATAATATATCTTTTTATTAGACATTAAACAAAATCCCATTGACTTAAGAGAAATCAATTATTTAGAAAGGCCACAGTTTGCATTTTATGTTAACATATTGTCCACCTTTTGGACAAACCATCTGTATGTCTAAACCACACAGAATTACACTTACACACACACACACACACACACACACACACACACATATGAAATCCTTACCAGTAAGATTAAAAGTTAGGAATAGAAACATCTAACCATTATTTGTTTCAATTATAACTGTGTATTAAGTACATTTATGGAATAAAACTACAGCAGACAAAATAGAGTTTCATAAGATAAGTATACCTCCACCTTGAGATGGTAGGGTAAAGTTGAGAAAGACAATAAATATATGTATATATGGGAGAACCAATATAAAAAAAGGAAAAGAGTGTGATATTGAAAGTTTATATAGCCTAGGAAGATATTCAATGGAATAGAATAACCCTCATGCGGTTTATTTTATCCAGGCATAGATAAAAATATAAACATGCCGACAGCTATAGTACAACTACAGATAGACATATTGGTTATTATGATTATTCATTTATGTAATCCATCACAAAGGGATGGAAAAAGTAAGAAATATACTGGGAAGTTTATTATTTGAGACAAAAGTCTCTCATACCATAAAGAATCCAGAAAGAATAAATCTAAAATAAAAGAAGTTATAAATAAAATGTTCAATCTTTTAATTAAGAATTATAATAATTAGAATTAATTAGGAGTTAATTAGGAATAAATTTCAAATCACAAATGAAATAAAATGTTCACAAAAGATAAATTTGACTTTTAAGTATTAAAACTTTGGAACTTAAAAAAAAAATCACAAAAATTTCAGAACAAATCCCTAAACAGGATATATCTGCAGCAAGAATGACATTTGTAAAATTACCAGCCATAACTGAAATGTATTTACAAATCATTTAAAAATATAAATCCAGTAGAAATAGTGGCAAAGAATATAAACAAAAAATTGTACTAGAAACAGAAGCCCACAATGAAAAATGTAAATTTTATTTGAAAATAAGTAGATAAAAATAAAATCTATGAGAATCAAACTAACAATTTTAAAATCTGATAATATTCACATTTTGTTAGCTTTGTTGAGAGAGAAAAAAAAAACACCGCTAATGGAAGCACAAATTAGTTCTCACTTTCTGAAAGACTTTAGTTGTATCCAGAAAAATCATATTCTTTAAATTGTTCATTTTCCTTCTGGAAATAAGTTAAAAGTAATTACCGGTGTCTAAGACATTTAATATTTTCAAGAATAACACTTAAACTATGATGTTAATATAATAAACTTTCATAGCCTAAAGGTTGAAGGCTAAGTAAATATACATTTGATTAATATTGGCTTTGGGAGCAGCCCACAGCCCTTCCTCTTGTTGGACAGTTAGCTCTGCTTCATTATAATGTTAAAGTCTCCACCCTAGGAGGACCACAAGGGTCATTAACATATTAACTGCATGTATATGTTCTAAGTACACCTGTGCAACCTCATGCCCACTTTAATAGGTGATGACAAAGGTCCCCTTTCTGAATATTCATCCTAACCCTAAATAAGAGGAACACACTCACCCTTCCTCAGGAAGTCACAGCTTTGGAAGTTATTCCCTGTGATCTCCTTATTTGCTGCAAATACTGTTTCCTTTGTGTGACCACGCCCCCTGGTGTAGTTTCTATTGGTAACTCACCAAAGAGCCAATTTAACCATAGTTAGGTTACAACTTAAGGTGTCTCTTCAATTAATGAAGGCAGGTCTTGCTTTATCAATCAGATTGGAAATGCCGTTAAGGCAAAATAAAGAACTCAGTTTTGTTTTTGTTTTTGTTTTTTTTAATTCACTTAAAGAAAAGTTTCCCAGATTCCCTGGATTGTATCTAGATGTCCTCAGGGGTCAGCAGGTGCCCTTTGGAGGAATATTGCTAAAATTAGCTGAACACAAGTTCTGCATGATCACTTAATGATTCCATTGTAAATCAAATGCATTGTGTAGTAGCAGTGTTTCCTAATAGTAACATAGTCTTCCAGATAATCTGAATATATATGTATGGGGAATACATTAGTCACTAAATTAAAAAGAGATAAAATTTTACCAGCCCACTTTTCTATTGTGCTTTTTTGGAAGCAAAAACATTCTGAAGCTCATAAGAAAGAATTACTATACAGATGAACATTGTGCAGATGTAACATTTTACACCAAATAGCATAAAGGTTAAGTACCTACGTAGTGGAGTCAAACTTATTGGACAAGAATCTTAACTTCACACTTAAGAGCTGCAAGGCCTTGGAGAAATTCCTGAACCTTAAAAAAATTCAGTAAAATGGGAAAAATAATAAAATACATATGCCATACGCTATTGTGAGAACTGATTGAGTGAACCTAGTTGAGAGATGTTGCATATTTAAATCCTAGAAGTTTCATTTGTTGGAAGTCAGACCTATTCTATTAATCTCATCACAACTCTATGGAAATACATTGACTATTCTTTTAAAAATAACAAAGGAAGTTTCAAGGGCAGTGCTTTGAAGTCCAAACTAGGGAGAGCAATTACATAGTTATAACCCAGAAAATTGTATAAGAAAAGAGGCTTAAGATAAATATTCCAGAATAAAGACTGAGTAATAAAATTTTAAAAACTTAAAAAAAGTCTAGATTCAAAATGCTAGGGAAAAATCACCGGCGATTTGAAGATTTGTCTATTCAGATTCAGATAAATAAGTATAAAGGATTCAGATAAGTGCTTCTTTCTTTTTTTCTATTCTATCCATAAAAGGTGATATACTCTTTTAAATTAAAAATATAATGTTAAGGATCAGTTTTATAGATTTAAATGAATTAGACACTACTATAATATTAACAGTACTGCAAAAAATTGCAACATTAAACTGTCTTTGGATTCATTTATGGGATACTCCTAAGCAGTGTGACTCTAACAAGGATCTTAGGCAACGGAAGAAAATAAAGATTCTCTTTTTTCTCAGCTCACCTTCCTTCAGGGGAAGATATTGACACAGTTTCCAAAAACGAAGGTCTATGTCACATATTACATTAGTGAAATAAACAACATTTAAATGTGGAAAGACTCTCCTATTACTGGAGGTACTGACAGGTATTAGGATAAGATAGTAAAAGCCATTCAGTTGCAGAAAAAGTATACTGTAAATAGTCTGTGTTTGCCTTCAGCATTTGTTAGATCAAGCTGGAATAATGTCTTAGAAAATTTAAAATCTTTTAATGCATAGAAATGACCACAGAGGAACTATTTTTCTTGCCATGAAAGCTAAGCTGTCTGTTGCCTTGAGGAAAAGAAAATAATGAATTTGGAAAGTGACATTCATATTTTAAATATTGCCAGGCTTAGTGATTTGTTTTTTATTTGCTATGTTCTAGGGTAACTTGGAAGAAACTGGAAATGAATACTGATTAGAAATTTAATCAAAGAGTAATGAATGTTTTTTTGCCCTTTTTAAACCAATATTATTACATTTCCTTCTTGATTCCATGCTTCCTAATAAAAACTAATGAAATTAGGACAATAATGTAAATTCACAAATGGCCACTGATTTGCAAATGTGCCTAAAATGTGCCAAGAGACTGTGATGAGAATATTTCTCAAAATAATTTTAGATTGTAAAATAGCTTACAATCCAGAAGATTAAAAAATGAGCAAAAGTCAATGATATAATTCCAAAACCTGTTAAATAACAGAAATTGAATAAGGTAAATTTAAAAGATCTAATTGGCTTTATTAATCAACTCAAATTGGGAAGCATCCCATCCAGCAAATAGAATGGAACTCCCAAGGGCTACAGAAAAGGAAAGGTTTTTACAGGCAGAGGGGGAGTAGAAAAAAAGAAAATTATTATGAAAGAATTCATTATTTTATTTTTTTGCATTTTTAATTTTTTTATTGTTATGTTAATCACCATACATTACATCATTAGTTTTTGATGTAGTGTTCCATGATTCATTGTTTGTGCATAACACCCAGTGCTCCATGCAGAACGTGCCCTCTTCAATACCCATCACCAGGCTAACCCATCCCCCCACCCCCCTCCCCTCTAGAACCCTCAGTTTCTCGGTGTCCATCGTCTCTCATGGTTCTTCTCCCCCTCCAATCTCCCCCCTTTTATTCTTCCCTTCCTACTATCTTCTTTTTTTTTTTAACATATAATGTATTATTTGTTTCAGAGGTACAGTTCTGTGATTTAACAGTCTTACACAGAATTCATTATTTTAGGCAAGGTTGCCCTCCCAGGGTGAACAAAAGGGGCCCATCAGTAAATTCCCTAATGCTATCCAGGAAATTCCCATGTTGACTGGTTATGTTTCTGGGGGATTGACTGGAGTTAGGCTAGGTATTAAGTCTTAGTTTACTGACTTGAGGCCTTAAATGATGACATTTTGGACAACAAACCTAATGATTGAATTTATAGTTTTCTATCTCTTTAACCAGACAAAACATTTCTATTAAAAAGAGACATCTCAATCATTCAACATTAATTCAACAAATATATATTGAGGGCTAGTGCTGTAACAATTGCTTATCAGGTGGTGGGAATATAGGGATTAACATGACAGATACAGTTCTTACCCTTGTTGAGATTCAGTTTGATGGCAGAGAACAGACTAGTCATAATTGTATGTGTATTGACTATGATAGGAATATTTAGGGTGTTATGATAGCAAATATGATGAACACTGAACCAACATTTATGCATTCGGCAGAGTTTTCCTAGAAAAAAATACTTAGGCCAAAACGTTACTTCTTACCTTTAGCTCTTCCCCAAAGAAACCAGTAGTTATTTAACTTTCTAATGTATGATCACATTTATGAAAATGAAACTTTGGTGTATCAGAGGCTTAATATGCATTTGGTGATGACTTGACTTAGAGGTTTTTTTTTTCTTCCAACAAATTTCAACATATTTTATGCTATTTTTAAAAATCGCTTTATCAAAGTAACACAGGTACATGATTTTTAAATGCATATAATGTTGCCAAATTTATAGTGAAAACTCCATCCCATATCCAAATAACACTTCCAGAAACAATTCCCTTAGTTATTTTAGCCATTTCTTTATTTACTTACCTATAAATACTCAATATTATTCATATTCTGCTCTCTCTTGATTTTTCAGTTTGTGGCACCATTGCCTTTCCTCTATGGAAGATGATATGTGAACACTTACAGCGCTCTTCACCAAGAAGATTCACATATAGACAGAATGCACTCTCACACACAATCATGCATGCTCACAGAAGCATTTTCTTCCTTTATTTTCTTACTATAGTTATATCACAAGTTTGGCACTATTTATATTATAATACCAGTGATAAATTCTGCACTAAAATTGCATTATTGTGTTATTATTTGTTATGCAGAATTAATAATTGCTTATTTAGATTTGAATATTTATTAATATACTTATTATGATTTCTTCCCAAACCAAAAGTTATGTAGAACCTCTCTCAATGTCAACACACACTTTGGGTGATCTATCAGGGTTTCATTTGCTTGTTTTGGTCTTGGAGATATGACTTGCTGAGACCCATGACCCAGGATTTCTGATTTTTGTCCTATCTGCTCTACCATCATCCTAGGCATTCCTCCAGCTCTCTCTTGAGTTGAATACCTCTTCATTTGTTCTACTGCTTAGATTTCACTATCCAGGAGCTTCTTTCTCAAGGATGGATAAAACTTAAGTGTGTTGACAATTTACATTGTCTCTATTCTATATCCCACGTGAGAGACTGAGTATAAAATTCAAAGTTGGCAAGTTTGTTTTATTTTTACTTGCAGATTAAGAAGGCAGGTCTCTCTGTCTTCTACAATCCACTGTAGCTGCATAGAAGCCCAATGTCATTCCGATTTCTTATCACTAGTATGTGACCGGCTTTTTCACTCTGAAAAACTTCTGAAGTATCCTATTCTTGGATTGTTTCTTTTTGTAACATCATGTCCCTGTTTATGGAGGTAACATTTTCTCGTCTCTAAACGATAATAATTTTAGTTCTTTTCAGTGATTCTTCTACTCCCTTCCTTATGCGTCCCCTCTAAATTGCTGTTCTCTCCCTGTTATTTTAGTATTCTCTTTTGTGTTGAAGACTTTACTTAAAAAATATGGTGGTTTCTGGCTCCCATTAGAAATTTCAGAGTAGTGAAGGGCGCCTGGGTGGCTCAGTCATTAAGGGTCTGCCTTCTGCACAGGTCATGATCCCAGGGTCCTGGGATTGAACCCCACACCAGGATCCCTGCGTGGGAAACCTGCTTCTCCCTCTCCCATCCCCCTTGCTTGTGTTCCCTCTCTCGCTGTGTTTCTCTCTGTCAAATAAATAAATAAAATCTTTAAAAAAAAAAAAGAAATTTCAGAGTAGTGAAAAGGTGGTTAGATGCTTTGTATTTATAGGCAGGGAATATAGATCCCTGGGTTTGAGAATAAAGTGATCCAGCAAGGATCAAACCTGTAGTGTTAACCCCTGAAGTAAATGCTGCCTCACTCACCTGTGTGGGCATCAAAAGACCATAGCATGCAAGGCAGCAGCCTGGCTCTCAGATTCCTGAGATGTGTGTAGAGGACAGAGGCTGTAACTCTTCCCTGTTTTAAATAATTCCTGTTCTCAAGTGTGCTCAACATCCTGGAATCCCTTTGTAAATTTTTGCCCAGGATTTACCTTTTGTGTCCCTATTGAGATGAGTAGTAGATCTGGGGGGCAGGTGGTGATGGAAGAGCAGGGTTTGATTCTAAATGGTTTTTTTTGTTTTATTTTTCTTTTTGTTTTTGTTTACTGAAATTTAGGCTTATTTATTAGGGAGTTTTTCTTCCTTTTTTTTTAATTTTATTTTATTATGTTATGTTAATCACCATACATTATACATCATTAATTTTTGATGTAGTGTTCCATGATTCATTGTTTGCGTATAACACACAGTGCTCCATGCAGAACGTGCCCTCTTTAATACCCATCACCAGGCTAACCCATCCCCCACCCTACTCCCCTCTAGAACCCTCAGTTTGTTTCTCAGAGTCCATAGTCTGTCATGGTTCATCTCCTCCTCCAATTCCCCCTCTTCATTCTTCCCCTCCTGCTTTCTTTTTCTTTTTTTTTTTTTAACATATAATGTATTATTTGTTTCAGAGGTACAGATCTGTGATTCAACAGTCCTACACAATTCACTATGCTCACCAAAGCACATACCCTCCCCAATGTCCATCGCCCAGCCACCCCAGCCCTCCCATCCCCCAGCACTCCAGCAACCCTCAGTTTGTTAGCAAACCTGTTTCAGCAAGTTCTCAGTCCCACTCCTAACTTCTGGTATTCCTGACCTTTCCAGTTTTCTACAATATGAATTAACTTACTTTTTGTTGATTTACTCATCTTTAAGGACTTATGTTTTAGCTTTTACTCTTGTAATAATTGTTTGCCTTGCCAATTTTTTAAAAAGCATTTTATTTATTTATTTGTCAGAGAGAGAGAGACAGAGGCAGACAGAGGGGGAAGCAGGCTCCCCACTGAGCAAGGAGCCCAATGTGGGACTCTATCCCAGGACCCTGGGATCATGACCTGAGCCAAAGGCAGATGCTTAACCGACTGAGCCAACCAGGCATCCCACCAATTTTTTAAATATATATTTCTCTTCCCCTGTTGCCTTCTCTCCATTCCTTTGCCTCTTTTAGATTAGATTTTCTCAACTTTTTTATTCTCATTTTTCTGAGAATTCAGAAAAATGTGGAGATAAACACATGTATTCAATTCACCATGTTTAACTAGAAATTTGCAATTACTTGTTTACACAATATTTAGTTTACATACATACATATAACATATATATATACATTTGCTGATGGATTCCTTTGTATAAAGTTTTACAACATTGAGTCAGTCTTAAGTTATTATGTCATTAACTACCAGAAGTCAGCAATAATACTGTTCTCCCACCAACACACTGATGGATAATCTTGTGCATGTTAGGGCCTGTTTTTCTTGGTCACTATTATTTCCCCAGGGCTTGATTTAAAGTATATGTGAAATATAGTTGAGGACTGACAAATTGACGTGCCACCAAGAAGTCTCAAGTCATTGTACTGTATAGCTTATGTCTTTATAAATATTATGGTATGATTATTTTTCAATAGAACAGGATTGCTACAGACCAATTCAGCAAAGCCTGTTGAAAGACAGACTTTCTCTTGATGTTGCCAGTATTTACTTTGTAATTTAGTCTTTACTTGTTATGTGCCAAGTATTGTTCTAGGCATTGTGCTCTACCTTTAAGCCCAGGTGATTAAGGCTGTATATGGATAAGAATGTTTCATTACCATCAGCTGAGCTGGCTCATGATTAGTTTGAAAACTTGATTATATGGAAAGACTCTGCGGCAGTCTTTAGACATTCTGGAATGTTGCTTACCAAGTCCTGTCTGAACTTTCATCCTATATATCCCTGGCCTATTGCTGAGAACTGCACTGTCCAAGCTGTTTATGACTCTCATGACTTCAGCCACTTTAAGGCTAGATTCTAGCTTGTCATAATCTACTACTGTGCCCTCAACTGAATTGCTTTGCCAATCCCCAACCTTGCTTCCATCTTATTCCTGCGCACCCAGTAAAAAAGTAATGTCCTCCAAATCTTTCCCATATGAGTTCATATGCCTGCTCCGTATAAAATAGAATAGTGCTTCATCTAGAATAATTGTAATCATTGTAAATCATCCCCTGTTGTGCTTTACATTTGACATATAACTGCATTACTTTTTAAATTCTTCTTTGTATCTCCTAAACACATGCCTTAAATAATAACTTTCTTTTAACTACAAATTCTGATTTTTCCTGAAGAAGGAGTGTCAGCTCTTAATTTATCCTGAGAAATAGTATAATATAATGGTAAAGGAAATGGAATCTGGAGCCAGCCTGATTATGATAGAATCTTGATTCTGCCTCTCATGCATGGTGTGACCTTGGTCAGTCTATTCACATTCCATGAACTTCCATTTACCCATCTGTGAAATAGATATTATCATAGTTACTATCTCTTAGGTTTTTTTAATGATATATAATGATATATATATTAATATATATATAGTAATGTATAAGGTGTCTAACACATAGTACACATTATAGAAGTATTTGCCATCTTTATTATTTGGAGTCACTGCAATCCAGTGAGATCAATTTTATTACTATCTAGAATTTTTAATTGAATATCTAAAATATATCATTTAACAAGGGAGGGAACCAACCTGTATAAAGCTAAAAGTTAATTTAGTTGCATCTCCAACAAATGAACATTTACCCAACTCTTCAAATATGGCATAGGACATTCAATTTTATCCCACTAAATTATTGTAGTTTAATTTGTTTGAAAATTCTCTTATGCTTAGAAAAGTTAATTTCATTATAATTTCCCTTCAATAATTGCTAATGATGTATAATTAGAGATTGAGGTAGAGAGTTTACCCATTGCCTCCCAGTCACTGGTGTCCACATTGGATACAAAGTATCCTTCAATTAGCTGAATTTGGTTCCTGCAGTTAGCAACAACAACAAAAACGAAAAAGGCTTAACCAACACAATATAGATCCTTAAACCAGCATTCTTTATATATATTTTTTGACCTACCTAAAAAGTTCTCTAAGTATTATGCAATCCATGTTTTACCATTTTAATTCATAGGGAGCTGTGGTCAAAGGTCCTGCTAAAATTAAAATATCAGCCTTATTTTTAAACTCCCTTAATCTGTCAGTCCAATGCCCCCATCAAAGAGGGATGAATAAGGCATAGCTATATTTAAAATCAAATTCTGAATCTGTAAATCCATGGGTCACTTAGAGGACCGTCTCAAGCAAAACATCACACATTATGATCATACAAGTAAAAAGCCCTTTGTAGAACAAGACCAGTTAGTAGTATGAGAATTTAGCCAAAACTAGGCCCCTTATTACCTCAAAGAGACCATCTCATTTTATGTCTGATAAGGTCAGCATAAACAGGGTTGCCGTGATTTAAATGCAAAGAAAATTATTACTAAATGAGTGTAAAGAGTTTCATATTACCAGAACATAATGCTTCAATTTAAGTGTATCTTAACACCACACTTCTGAGAGGAAAGCTAATTGCTTTTGATTAACTCAGTGACTCTTGCACCGATAACATTGAGGTCTTGTTTTATATTATTGTTGCTCACGACTTTCTTTTTGTAGATAAAGATGATTTAAAGGGCCCCAAAAGGCTTACAACTAAAAGTGAAATCACATTTCATTTTGTTTTATAATTAGAAATTCAAAAACCATACAGTTCTAATTAAAATTGAGAAACAATAAATACAAAAATTGTCAAACTCATTATTGCAACTATCATTTACTTATTACATTGTATAAATTGGTTCTATTAAAAACTTGTTCATCTCAGGAGATTATAAATAAACTAAGGATTTTTTGCAGTATACACATTTATGTTTTACTAGGTCATAGTTCTGGCACCATCTAAAAATATTTGGACATTATCTGGTTAGCAATTTTTAACTTGCTACATGGTAATTTAATGGACATTTGAGTTATTTTATTTAAGAGTTTTTAACTTTAATCAAGGCTAATCTGAATGCATCTAATTTTGAAAATTACCATGACATTACTCTTTCATAGCACCCAATTCAAAGGATATTTGTTTTTTTTAACTCCTGCAAGGTTCTTCATAGGAGAATTAATCTGTTTAGTTTTGTTTTAGCAAAAGCCTCCATGTAATACCAAGCACACTACCTTAATTCAGACTGAACACTTCTACTGCTTGCATAGATAAGCCATAACAAATATCATTTTCAATTCCCATGTTGCACCTGTTATTTCCCTCATATTTCATTCATCTTTTGTCAGTATGAATTGTTCTTGAGTGAGTTACAGGAACCCAAAGTAAAAGAGAACATCATCAGTATGAGGACTAGGTGGTTAGAGAAAAGTTATTATGTCTGGCAAATCATTGCTTAGATAGAGCATGCTTATATGATGATATAAAAATTTAGATGTTATGGATAATAATAAAAAAATAAAATAAAATAAATTAAAGGCTTCATGGAAGTAATACAAAATAACATTTGGCCCAAAGGGCTTTATTAAATATATTTCTTAGGCTGTGTTTTTCATTGGCATTTTGTAGAGATTATCCACTTTTTCTCCCTTTTATACAGTTTTTCTCCTTGCGTGTTTATGAGTGCGTTAATATATTTTGTGGCTATGTTTTGTGAGCATGTTATTGTTAACTCTCCTGATATTATCACCAATAAGTCAACAAGTGTTATTACACAAAACTAAAGCCTACAATACTTATTTTTTACTGGAAAGTATTTTTCAACTCCTATATCTTAAGTACAAATTTCTGTATAATAGCAGCCCTGAGATGTTTATAGATACTATATTTCCAGCATTTCCTGGGTTAGCTATGAGTATCTATTACTTGATAGAGTTCGTTTTTTCAAAATAGTATCTGTATTTTTTTAGATATGCAATGTTCTTTTGAAAAGATATCAATTGAAGTTTGTGATACAGAGCATAAATATATGTATATATACATATTAAGATCCAAATTATGCTGTGAACGTGATATATTAACTATATATTAATTAATAAAATCATTAATAATTAATAAAAATATAAAGAAAATTAATTTTTCATGAGTATTCTTAGGTAGATCTCTGGGTCTTTTGAAAGTCTTAAGCTCATAATGAAGATATATATATTCATATATACATCAATACACACACACACATACTCATGTATACACACACAAAACTTTGATAATTTTTTGAAATTACCCAACATCAAATGCAAAGCATAAAGAAATACCATTCTGTTAGTTCCAGCAGCAAAGATCGAGATAACCAAATTCACTCTTCAATTTCACTCAACTGGTTTATGAACAGGAAGCTTAATCAACACGTCAACAGGAGCAGAATACAAGAAAGAACATGCTCTTGAATGTATTGTAAAAATATATTATTCCAAAATACTTCTAATATTTAAAATACTATTTTCAGGTAATATTTTTCTACTGTGTTGATTGAAGCTTTCTAGGCAAGTTTTCATAGGCAAGCTTTCCAGGCAAGTTTTACCTTCCTCTTGAAACCCTTTCTACCTTCAGGCAGTTCCAAAATAAGATACTGTAAGAATTGTCTGGAAGTTGCAAAGTAAATATAGTAAATTTTTCTACTAGGAGATCCAGTTCATATTCTGTAAATAAGAGAATCAAGCATATAGGACAGCGAACGAGAAGGTGATTGATTCTGGTGGAGGACCAGGCATTGATCTAAGTAGAAGAGGTCAAGGAGAACAACTCTAAGCTCATATCCCATTGTACAAAAGGAACATTGTGCTTTCCTCAAGAACTTTTACTGCTGGATATTCCAAGTTGTGTGAAGTACTGAGGAATCTCACCATCTGCCTATTTGGCATGCAACCATAATAATATTTTTTTTAAAGATTTTATTTATTTATTTGACAGAGAGAGACACAGTGAGAGAGGGAACACAAGCAGGGGGAGTGGGAGAGGGAGAAGCAGGCTTCCTGCCGAGCAGGGAGCCTGATGCGGGGCTCGATCCCAGGACCCTGGGATCATGACCTGAGCCGAAGGCAGACGCTTAACGACTGAGCCACCCAGGTGCCCCCAACCACAATAATATTAACATGCATTTAAATTTTGAAAAACAGTTTAACAACATTGTATTTTGATATTTGGAGATATAATTGATTTGCAGTTAGAATAGAAATGCTTTTTGTCTCTGGGAACATCAGGGTAGCCGGTTTTCAAGTCTTGGACAAAATAGGGGCAGTAGAATATATGTGCTACTTTAAGTTTGTTACCTACCATACTGTCTGTCCACCAAGGTTTTTTTGTGGAGGGGTTTTGTGTGTGTGTGTGATTTTTTTTTTATGATTTGCTAGTAGTTTGAAAAGCCTGGCTTGATTATTGAAAGGACTACTGAAAGCTTTTTCTGGGAGCTCCCTGAAAGCCAGGATTCCTTGCACAAATCTTGGAGGTTCCAGCCAGAGACTGGCACAAATAAGAATGCTGAGGAGTCCACAATACAGAATGCCCCTTGTACTTCCTATGCTAGCTTACACTCACTTTCTTTCACTGCATTGCATCCTCTGCCTACACAGATATATTACATAGAGACTGGTGAGTCTCCCTCAGAAGAACACACTCTGCCTTTGTATTTTGGCTTATCTTTCAATACTGGTCTGAGACCTAGTGTTTTAGTCTCTTTTAAAACCTTAAAACAGGGGCACCAGGGTGGCTCAGTTGGTCAATCATCTCCCTTCGGCTCAGGTCATGATCCTGAGGTCCTGCGATTGAGCCCTGCATCGGGCTCCCTGCTCAGTGGGGAGTCTTCTTCTCCCTCTCTCTCTGCTGCTCCCCCTGCTTGTGCTCTCTTGCTCTGTCAAATAAATAAATAAAATCTAAAGTGAAAATAGAAGTAGTATAGTAAAGGAGGGCACGTGATGTAATGAGCACTGGGTGTTATATACAACAGATGAATAACTGAACTTTACCTCTGAAACTAATGATATACTATATGTTAATTAACTGAATTTAAATATAATATTTTTTTTAAAAAGTAGTATAGTAAACTAACAAAATAGGACTCAAAATAAAACACTTGTCACAAGAATAATACTTAATCATTCTTTTTAGTCATAGTAAACATTTTTAAAATGTAATTACATTTTACTTATTCTTAGGGTCATTTTCTAAGACAGTGATGATTTAGAATATCATTGAATTAAATCTTTGATGTTTCAATATAATTTTTGTTTTATTAGTTTAGATTTAATTTGCATGAAAATAAAAATATTTGCAAGTATGGTCGTTCAGCAAATACAGCAATTCATGATCATCTATAATTCTATAATCCAGAAACAGCCACTAAATATCGAACTCTTAAATTGCAATAGTATTTTAAAGTATTTTCTTAGGATAGAATTGAGTCAAAGGGTCAGAGTATTTTAAAAGATTTTTAATAAAATTTTTCATTCAAATAGTACATAAATTTATAACCCAGCCAAGAAATATATGGATTATTCTAATTTTTACATCATCATCAGTATTTTATATAATTTTATATCACTGATCTGGTAAAAAATTATTTAATTTGCTGGGTGCCTGCATGGCACAGTTGTTGTGTGTCCAATTCTTGGTTTTGGGTCCTGAACTCAAGTCATGAGATGGAGCTCTGCATCCAGTTCAGCACTGAGTCTACTTGGGATTCTCTCTCCCTCTCCATCTACCCCTCCCGCTTGTGCTCTCTCTCTCTCTCTCTCTAAAATAAATAAATAAATATTTTAAAGAAAGAATTATTTAATTTGCAATTCTGGATTAACACTGAAGTTAATACACATATGGAGAAGTACACATGTAACCTCTATCTCACTCCATATACAAATACCAATTCCAGGGAAATATGTATAGATCAAGCTGTAGAAGTTTAATAACAAACCTTCCATAAGACAATGTAAGGGAATATTTTCATGACCTTGGGGTAAGGATAGACTTCTTTAAAAGGATACAATCAAATTAGCATTAAACTAATTTTTATTATTAAAATTATTAAATTATTGATTACTGTTTTAAAATTAAGAATTTATGTTTATCAAACAAAATATTAAAGACTGAAAATGCAAGCCAAAAAATGGAAAGAGGTATTTGCAGCAAATTTAACTGACAAAAAACTTCCATTTGGACAACAGAAAGTACTATTCTCCCTAAAACAATCAGAAAAAGACAGCTACTGAGTGAAATAAGTCAATCAGAGAAAGACATGTATCATATGACCTCACTGATATGAGGAATTCTTAATCTCAGGAAACAAACTGAGGGTTGCTGGAGTGGTGGGGGTGGGAGGGATTGGGTAGCTGCGTGATAGACATTGGGGAGGGTATGTGCTATGGTGAGCGCTGTGAATTGTACAAGACTGTTGAATCACAGATCTGTACTTCTGAAACAAATAATGTAATATATGTTAAGAAAAAAAAAGAAGATAGCAGGAGGGGAAGAATGAAGGGGAGTAAGTCGGAGGGGGAGACGAACCATGAGAGACGATGGACTCTGAAAAACAAACTGAGGGTTCTAGAGGGGAGGGGGATGGGGGAATGGGTTAGCCTGGTGATGGGTATTAAAGAGGGCACGTTCTGCGTGGAGCACTGGGTGTTATGTACAAACAATGAATCATGGGCCACTACATCAAAAACTAATTATGTAATGTATGGTGATTAACATAACAATAAAAAAATTTAAAAGAAAAAAGAAAAAGACAGCTAACTTGATAAAAAAGAATGAACATGAAAATCAAATACAGATTTCTAAAACAAGGTATCCAAATGCCTAATAAACATATGAAAATGTAAAATTTATTCGTCAGTCATCAGGGAAATGGTAATTAATACTTTAGTGAGATAATACCATAAATTCACCAGAACATCTAAATTTAAAAGAGCAATAAAAAATATTTCTGAGATGTGAAACCCGTTTCCTTACTATTGCTAGTGAAAGTGTAAATTTATGCAACCACTTTAGAAAACTATGAAATTATCTAATTAATTTAAACATACACAGCTGCTATGATCTAGCAATCCACTCATAGATTCATGCAGAAGAGAAATGTACATATAAACAACCAATTATATGTACTATATATATTATTTTCATGTTATTTATAATATTATTTCATATTATTTTTAATAGCCCAAAGTAGCAAACAACCTAAATGTCTATCAACACTACTGTAAATAAACAAATGGGATTATATTAATAAAACAAAATGTTCTAGTTATGCACAGGAACAAGGATAGATTTCAAACACATAATTTGGAACAAAAGTTAGGCAAGAAGAATACATATTTTTTTTAAGATTTTATTTATTTATTTGACAGAGAGAGACACAGTGAGAGAGGGAACACAAGCAGGGGGAGTGGGAGAGGGAGAAACAGACTCCCCACTGAGCAGGGGGATGAGGGGCTCGATCCCAGCACCCTGGGATCATGACCTGAGCTGAAGGCAGATGCTCAATGACTGAGCCACCCAGGCACCCCAAGAATACATATTTTAATATTTGATTTATATAAATTTCAAAGACAGGGATAATATAGGGGGTTAAAATTCAGAGCAGTTTACTTTGGAAATAAGTGGGAATCTCATGATTTGAAGGGGGCATGAAAGCTGCTTCTTAAGTTCTGGAAAGATTCTATGTCTTGACCTAGTGGTGGTTACATGGTTATGTTTATTGTGTAAGAATTTGTTTAACTGTACATCCATGATTCATACACTTTCTGTACATTAAATATCAATGAGATATTTTTAAATGAATGCAGTCTAGGTAGGTGGGTTTTGAGAAATAATACATCTTAAGTTTCCAGAAAGTATTTGTATGAAGTTCCAATTTAATGAAAAAAAAACTTAAATTTTTCTAGCCTTTTAAATTGTCTCATGTCCCAGAAAATGAGAATTATCACAAGTTTATGTTTCATAGACAGTTAATTAGAAACTTCTATATTCAAGGGTATCTTGGTGGCTCAGTTGGTTGACTGTCCGATTCCTGGTTTCTGCTCAGGTCATGATCTCAGGGTCATGAGACTGGAGCCCTGCATGAGATTGCAACCCAGCATGGAGCCTGCTTAAGATTCTCTCTCCTCTCTCCCTCTGCCCCGCCCTCCCCACTCATGCATGCACACTCTCTCCGTCAAAATTAAATTAAAATAAATTTAATTAAATTTAAATTTAAAAACAAACTTCTATTTTCAATATGAGTGAACAGTAAGTGTACAACATCACTTTATTTGTGCAATACCACTGAGTGGCTAGCCCTATATGCATCTCACATGATTTCATATTTTGTATTTTGGGAAGGATACAGAAGAGTTCAGATAGATAACAGAAATGGTTTCCCAATGAATACCTGACTGACTGTAACCATTACTCTATTCCAGAATGTGGTATCGAATGTCACATTAAGTTGTAAGTTATTATTCTTATAAAATTATATGTTGCTAGTGGTGCCAAACTACTGGTGAGTAACTGATCAAGATGTAATAGTAATTTATTTACAAATTTAAAAATATTTTCTATGCTATCATGCCTGCCGATACAGCATGTTCCTACTTCACAAACTATTTTGTAAAACATCTTCTAAAGATCTGAAATAAATTCTAAATATCATTTTTTTAAAAAAGGAAATAGCAAAATATGAACCGAGCTTTAAAAAGATAAATCAAATTTAACATTAGGAAAATATTTATAAGATCTACCTAAATTTTACCTCAAAGCACTTTGTTATCTTATAACTCTGGATGCAATATTGAAATATAGGTGAAATGTCCTGGTCATTGAATATAATGCCATAGGCCATGTGTGGAAGCAGCAGAGAAACAACAGGATGAACCTGAAGTCATATTCTGATTCTGTCGCTTAACAGATGTGTTGCCTTGAGATCAGTTAGTCTTCCAATTTAAAAAAAAAAAAGAAAGAAAAAGTAAAAGAAAAAGAAAGAAAAAAGTGAAATAATATATGTACCTCCAAGGTGTTTAATTAAAATGGTTTAAATTGTTACTTTCTTTTTCTCTGGCACTGCCACAAACAGATAAAAATCTCTGTGGCTTTGATTAAAGTTCCCTAATAAATGTTTTAAAAATGTTTCCCCATTTTCATTGATTAATAGATTAAAACATAGATATGTGCCTAATTCCTCAGTTATAATCAAAGATGCTTTTTCTGAATTTTTAATTACACCAATGGCATGGCATTGTTCTATGCAAATAATACATGTTATATGCAAAAGACACATTTATTTCATTTATTTACTTCTCTGATCTTCATCTTATTACTTTGGTTTAAGGGTATGTTGTCCAAATATATCTCTCCACATAAATGATAATTTTTATGATCCAATTATAGTTCTTAATTATGATAACTGGTACGAAATTTATTCATCCATAGAGACCTCTTTTACTACAAGTACATTAATCAGTATAATGAATGCAGGTGAATAAAATTGTAACATGCTAGAGAAAATGGAAGGAAGATGCATAAGTAATTATCACATCATACAGCATTAAATATTTTATCTTTTTTATATGTTAAACAAGAATAACAATTAAGTGAAAGCCTTCTGGAAGGCAGTATGAATTTAGCTATATTTATTCCTTCAGTAAAACATCCTTAGTGAACACCTACTTTGTGTGAGTTACTGTAGTTTACAAACTAGGAATACAACAGGAACAAGACATAAGAATCTCTGTTTTAACAGAACTTAACTTTTGTGTGAATGAGAGAGATAGATGATAAACGAGTAAACAAATGGATACATAATCCATGTTCAGATGGCGATAAGTGTCATCAAAGAAATGAAACTGATGTGAAAGATTAGGAAGTTGGTGGGTGGAGAATGTAAGCAGGGGTGTTCGGATGGCTAGGCACTGTATTCTTCCCACTCATAGACCTCATTTCAGATAGGGTGGGCTAGGCTAGGTCTCTAAACACTAATGTCAATTTAGGGTTAGAGAAAACAATAATCTGAATTCAACTGAGCTTACTTTCACCGACAGAGGCAGACCAGAAATTCAGTGTTGCAGGAACTAATGTGGAGAAAGATTCTGCCAAATCAAAGGAGCCTATGCCCATGGACTTTCTTGTCTTTCATGTTTATTTAAAGATCCCTCTGATGAGCAAGAGAAAAAAAAATATGGTTAACCATAGTTATATACATCTAACTTTGTTTCTTGTTTCACTGTTAGCCTTACTAAAACTTTCTGTGACAGTCCTGGCCATGCCCAGGTGAACTCTGAGTTGAATCCCAAATGAGAAAAGACACAGAGGTGTGAGGATTTGGAGAAAGAGAACAAAAGAATGTAGGCATATACTTGAGAAAGAGACTAAATAAAGGTGGTGTTTTGATGACTATGGAAAAGTGTGTATATTTTTCTTCACGTGCAATGAGAAGTCAATGAGGATTTTTAAGCATGAGAATTTTATGATCTAATTTGAATTTGGATACTTTTGGATTATCACATTGGCTATTAAAAGGGAAACATACTATAGGGACACATGTGAAGCATGGAGTACAGCTAGGAAAGTAGAGGCAATTATTACTTGGACTAGAATACTGTCACTGGAAATGGACAGAATATGGCTAAATCCAGTTTTATTTTGGAGAGAAAGTGATAGGACTTCCTAATGAAATAGATGTGGGTATTAAGAAAATGAAAATAATTAAGGATGCTTCTGAGGCTAGGGGATTTAGTTACAACAAAGGATGCTAACATTCATTAAAATGGACATGATTGAGGAGGAACTCCTTGAGGGGAAACAGGATACAAGAAAAATACAAGACTTACTAAGTTTCTAATAATAGGTTTGGAGAACACATTAAATTTAAGATACTGATGTCATATACATGTGCCTGGACCTCAGGATACAGGGTGTCCTGTAGATATGAATTTAGGAGTTTTCATCACATGGATGGTATATAATATTTAAGAAGCTAGAGGAGATCACCAAACAATAACATATTAAGAAAAAAGTAGAGGGGGGCCAGAATCAAGCTCTGTGAATTATTACATGAAAAGTAAGGGAGAAAAGAAGGAGCCAACAAAATGAGTCCTGATGGCAAATAAGAAAAGTATTCTGTCTCTGGAACCAAGGGAAGTTTGTGTTTCAAGAAGGGAACTGTGTTAAATACTGGGATCAGAAAACATTTAATGTGACCTCTGCTTTGACTAAACCAGAGCAGTTCCAGTAGAACGTAGAGACGGAAGTCCAGTAGGAGTGAACGGACTACACATCTGGTGAGGAGGAAGTTAAAGCCCATTTATACAGAATATAATTTCTAAAATGTTAACTCTGAAAGAGAAAGAAAAATAGGGTGATAAATAGGAGCAGAGGTGGAATCAAGGATTTTTTTATCTACCTTCTTTTGTTTGTTTTGATTTAAAAACGGATATTCCTTTTGTTTTTATGCTAATGGAAATGATCTAGTGCATTAGGAGAAATGAAGGATTCTAGGTGAAGATCATGTCCGGAATGAATTCTTTAAGAAGCCTAGGGGATGTGGGAATTAGAGGAAATTTGAGGATTTGGACAAGCCTTTGATGGGAGCAGGAAATATAGTTTTCCTTCCAAGAAAATCGAAGGCAGGTAATATGATTAGAGGTGCAGGTAGTGTAGTATTGCAAATATAAAGCATTTTAAGAGTCTCGCTTGTATTAATTTTCTTACTGAATTGTGAGGCAAATCTCAGGGTAGAAGCAGAAGTTTGAATTATTTCAAGTCTAAGGAGAGGAAAGAACATAGGACCTAATTTCATTAGGTAGGAACATAAATTTCTCAGAAAAATGTAGTACTGAAAGATAGTATTATATTTTATTTACTTGATTATTTTATACTACTCCAGTATTCGAAATATTTTACAAGCATTCATGATTTCTGGAATTCTTGGAAATTGAATAAATACCTTAACATGTAAAATAACGACTGATCTAAAATTTTGAAATGGGCTTATTTCTTGACCTTATATATAAAGACACAGATTGAATTTGCCTAACACAGTTATATTTAAAGTCAGATGTTTACAAGTCCTTTAAAAATAAATAATTACAAGCATGTTTTAATTCAACAACTCTCTCAGTGAAAGGATGATATTGTTTCTAGCTGGACTAGCTTCATACATGAGCATATTGGGACCATTCCCTTAGCCCCACTGTATCTAGACAGTAATGTGCCCCCAGAGATTTTGTACACTTTAATCTAATGTCTTATGTCTTCAGAGTATACATTAATTTTGAAAATATGCATATTGGTCTATTATTAAACTCTCCTCTTTTCCTGTTTCAGCACCCTCTACTCTATTTTGCTAAATCCCAACGCACCTAATACAAAATGTATTCTACACTTTACTCAGAATGATGTTAATCACATAATTATCTTTAATAAATCAGTTGGAAATAAGCTAAATGAACTAAAATACTAAATGATTATGTGAATCATGGAGAAATGTAACCTTGTGAAGTCACTGAAGTAAGACAATGTTTATGAACCTTTTCAATAACAATAGATTATTGTTCTTCTCTTCAATAACAAGAGATTTTTGTTATAATGCTAAGTGAAAAAAAACATGACACAAATTACATATGAACTATTTTTAACACATCCTACTTTGGCTCCAAAAAAAAAATATTAAGATAGCTTGCAAAATCCCATACTATTAACATGGCAAAAATACATAAATTTCCCATAAATTCGGGAAATGATTTAAAAGGGGAAAAGTATTAGGGGGAATAAAGTGAAGACCTATTACATTTTATTCCCCCAAATCTGCCAAAAACATGCTATATTTGGACAGAAATTTTACTCTAAGCATCCTCAAAACTGGGTTTCCCTAAATGAAAAACCAGAATTAGTTATATAATTTAGAGCATCTGCTCCAGGAAAAGCCAACTAAACCTGACTCAGATACCTGCTAGACTTTTCTGTGCTATCTCAGACTCCTTAGCATGTGTTGGGCAAATTTAGTTCTCTTCAGCAGGATAGGAGGGAAGCAGAAGAGGAACACATAACCAGTTTTCTTAAAAAAAAAAATTGTCATAAATATACAATTAAAAAGAGCCGAATTACTCTCTGATTCATCAAGAGACAATTCCAAACATCCCAACTCATGTATTTGCACTGAAGTGAGAATTGCCACTGTTACTACTGTTACTGCTTCTGCTGATGATAATTATTGTTTCTACCACATTTTTAAGTAGAATGAGCCACTCATATGTTGGCCTATAATCATACTCTCTCACTATACCATAATGATAGTGACACGGGAGGATTGCAGCTATTCTCACCATTCCATGACCCCAAACCCTTGAGACCAAATGTATTTTTTAATGTATTTTTAAAAATTTTTGATAAGTAATACAAAACACCAACTGCAGACTATGTTATACCTCATAAACAAACCTATTAATATTTCTGCAGAAGAGCAAGTGGGTATTTTCACTTGGTTGGATGAAAAAAGACTAACGTCGCAGTTCAAAGCATGATTTGCCACCAAGTGAATTTACAAATATTTGTAATAAGAGCAAACTTTTAATTTTACTGTTTTGTCTTTATTTGAGAACAGTAAGTATGAGATCTTGGCCTGAGCATTCCGTGCAGGTTGTTGTAAGGGTTAAGTGTGGAGATGTAAATCATTTGTCTGATGCATGTAGAGTGCTCATAAACACTACATACTTGTCTGCATTCCTGGCAGGCTCCAGGTCCCATCCAGTATGCTATTTTTATAGACCCTTGTTATTGTGCAAACATGGAACGTAGAACATCTTGAGATAGGTTTATGTGGAGCTTTTAGGCAGAAGTAATGCATGTTTGACATACTATGCCAAACACCATGCTCTTAAGATGTGTGCTTTAAACTGCCAACACGTCAAACATTACCTTGATGGAAGAATATCAGGATGAAAATTATTAACCCTGTTATTAAAGGCAAAAACAGGGGTGCCAGGGTGGTACAATCTGTTAAGCCTCCAACACTTGATTTCCGCTCAGGTCGTGATCCCAGGGTTGTGTAATGATCCCTCACTGGGCACCAAGCTCAGTGTGGAGTCTGCTTAAGTTTCTCTCTCCCTCTGGCCGCCCCACCACCGCCCCGTGCTCACAGGCTCTCTCTCTCTCAACTAAATAAATAAAGTTTTTAAAAGAAAGGCAAAAATTGAAACACTGAAATCTTATTTCCTAACTTAATATATTTGAAGGGAGGGTGGGCATCAAACACCTTATTACAATCTGATCACCAGACAGTAGATCTATATTCTCAGATCTAGTGGTAGTTTGTCAAAAGATCCAAAGTTCTTCAGAGAATCTATTAAAATTTAAAAGATTTTAGCTCCGTGTAATGCCTGGCCAACATGATTTTATTTTACTGGCAGGCCCAGCTATTTAGAGGCTCTCTCTCTTACAACCTTGGGTTATCAAGGGAAATGGAATCTTGACCATGGGAACAGGATCGATGAATTAGCAGGTCACATAGAGAAAAGTTTACAGGCCCAATTTTGTTTGTCCTAATTCTATTCAAAGAGACAGTTATTTTAAGTATCAGTTATTTCCCATAGCAAGCAGAGACCCTCTCTCTGGTTGTCCATGCCAGGCAGATCTCCTTGGATTGGGCTTTAATAAGGTTTTCATAATTAAAAAGAAATGAGAACTTTGTATATTCACTCTTAATATTTGGCTTTCATTTGATTTTCAGCACTCAAGTAAGACAGGGGTGTTCTATTCTGATGTGAAATCCTGACGCTTAGAGATATTATTTTTATTCATTCAATAAGATTTTACAAAGTGCATAGTACATCATAAATGTCCATGCCACCCCAATTGGCATTCCACTGAAGGGGTGGCAATCTAGTGCACCAGACTGGCCCCATGTACCTGGTATAGTGTGTTATTTTTATTTAAGACTGATTTTTGTAGCCTAACTGACATGAATATAGTGAACCCTAGTTCCTAAAACTGATTGTAATTATATGATATATAAATGCCATTTAAATCTTTCTCTTGAAATTTAAGAAGTTCTTGTCAAAAGTCATCATTTTCTGATATAAGTCACTGATAAAACGGCAACACTTAATAACTATGAAACAACAATAAAAAAATGATTCCCTCCCTTTCCTCATCAGAAAATGCTCTTCCTGTTGATGTCTTAAAATCATTTTAACACATTCTAAGATACCTTAAAATTCAAGATTTAACACAAATAAGCAGATGCTTATTCCACATGGAAGTGATTCCCGTGCTTGTTCCTTTTCAGCGTCTTTTTTTCAATCACGAAATGACTCCAATCTGACTAGAACACCTGAAACCGTCATTCTTTCTTAGTTGGTGCAAAAGAAAAGGAGGGAAGGGAATCATTAAATATATCTTCAACTTTGCTTCTGTTTGGAAATTACTGAAAATATGTATCTATTAACTTAAAATAATACACACAGACATACATGCAGGTACACCAGCTTCTCTCTCTCTCTCCCTCTTTCTTTCTTTCTTCTATTTATCATCATTCATCTACCAACTATCTACATACATACATCAAATATAAGCATTAGGTAGAATCCATACTCCGTCTTTTTTTCTCTTTTTGCCTTTCCACATGTTTTAGGTATTTTTAGAAACTTTCTTTTAGAATAAAAAACTGTTGATAATCTGTTTACAACAGATTATTAGATTTCTCCACTCCCGATGATACTTATTACTCACTATTTTGATTTGATAATCAAAGATTTCTGATTCATCTTCCCTAAAAATGTAACAATAAAACCTTAAATAGTTAACATTATCAACCTCAAGTAGTGCTCCTCATTACTTTTATTAGAGATTATTTGTGTAATTATACACATCAATTGAGTATTTACTCACAGTTTAAGATCCACTGATATGCTGAATTTTTGTTGTTCTGTTTGTGTTGAGAGATCTGATTTAAAGCATTATTATTCTCTATGAATCCACAAAAGCATGTATTAAGGTAGATTTGCCAAGGAATAATGAGAGCTTTTTTGCTGTAATAAGACCCACTACATTAAAGAAAATGCTCATTAGTAACATATTTGTTTGTGCCTTGAGTGAGGACTACATTAAGGATTATCATTTCATTTTGGAGCAGATGATGTATGAAAAACTCCAAGAAAACTTCAAGCCATCATCATTTGGGCTAATCCAAGTGATTCCAAAAGCATTTTAACATCTCAGTTTTATATGTAATGGACCAAGAAGAGAGAAATCTTGTTTCTTATTTGCAAACCTGCTGTGATCAGCTCCCTACAGTCACTGGAACTGAGGAAAATTGGCCCAAAACACCCTTTTGAAGGTAGTGAACTGAGGTTGGCTGTCATGAAGGTCATTACCTCATACAGAGCAATTATTATGGATGGCTCTTTCAAAATTGAGTCCTGGTGCTGCTAGCATAGATGGAACTCTAGACTGAATAGATAATTTGTGTAGTGTGCTTATTCTTCCAAAGTTTTAGAAAGTAAACATGTCTGAAACATGATAAAAAAGAATATATTTTCACTAAATATCATTAAAATCATTTTTAAAATTTTTTGTAAGAGTAACACTAACTTATTTTCCATTTTCTATGTTGTTTTTTACTCACCTAACTTCACAGCAACCTCAGGAAGCAGGTGCAATTTATATCAATGTTTTACTCTAGAAGGAAAGAGAGGGTAGAAAGATTAAATACCTTGCCCAACCTCTCAAGCCAGGATTCAAATTCTAAAGGTCAGGATCATAACACTAAGCAATAGATATACTTATTCTTCTCAAAAATAAAATCAAAGTTGAAAGTATTGAGCAAATCTAAAGCCAGAGACACCTGTTGATATTAGGGCACAAGGCTGATATAGAATGGAGATCAAATCAGTGTTTGAAAATGGATCAGGAAACCAAATTATTGTCTTATTTTAATTTTAGTTCAGCAGGTAGGTAATACCACCTACATTACTTAATTTTTTAATTTTTTTTCTATGTTCTCTACTCCTTCCAAAGCTAATTTTGGGCGGGGGCAGAGGGGGAGAGTGCCTGGACATGGACTGAAAAGGGTGAAGAGGAATAAGTAAGGGTTATGCTAAATTATAAAATTATCTAGGTCAGCTTGTACTTCCAGCCATATGGACTAACAGAGAACAGATTCAACTTCCCATCTGAGTGAACCAAGAAAAACAAGAAAAAAAAAAAGAATATATGAACCAACAATTTTCAAGACATTGGATATCAAGCAAAAGTGGAAAACAAATGAGGTGAGCCCTACAATTACCCCCGTTTGTTATCTTGAGAGAATTTCCAGGCTGTAGCACAGAAAGGATAAACTAGGGCAGAAGTCAACAGATTCCTTACCTTGGGGATATGGAGCTGATATCATGGCAAATAGCATTTGCATGATAGGAAGAAGAAAGCTGAACTGGGGAATATTTTAGAGAATTACACATGGTCTTTGTTGAGTTGCCGGCATAATACTAATAGGTAAAAAAGTGGAAAATGGGAACAAAGATCTGTTGGGAGAAATAACAAGATGACAGATTAAACAAAATCATATTACTAATCATATAAAATGTAATGGCTGAAACCCACCAACTAAAAGGCAGAGATTGTCAGATTGGATGAAAAGCAATATCCAACTATATACTGCTTTGAAAAAAACATTTTACATATAAAGATATCCATAGGTTAAAATTTAAATGATGGGAAAATATATACTGTGGTAATACTAGTCAAAGAAAGCTGGAGTTTACATAAAAATATCAAAGTCAATTTCAGGACAAAGAATATTATCAGGGATAAATAATAGATCATTTCATAATGATAAAAGTGTTAGTTCTTCAAGAGGACTTAACAGTCCTGAACATGCATGAACATGAACCTAATAATAGAGTTTCAATATCCACGAAGCAAAAGTTCTGCAAGGATAAATAGTCAAATTGACAACTATAAACAATTCACAATTATAATCAAACATGTCAGTACTCTTCTCTCAATAACTGCTGGAATAAGTAGGCATAAAATCAACAACGATATAAAAAATCTAAACTCTACTACCAAATAGCTAGATCTAATTTATATTTTTAAAACGACTCCAACAAACAATGGCAGAATATATATCATGTTCAAATATGCCCCAAACATTTACCAAGATATACTATATTCTGAGGTATAGAAGAAGTCTCAATAAATACAAAAATATTTAGGTCATGTGACATATGACCTCTGAGTACACCATAATTTAAGTAGAAATCAACAGCAGAAAAACATAGAGAAAAAACTTCAGGGTGCCTGGGCTCAGTTGGTTAAGCATCTGACTCTTGATTTTGGCTCAGGTCATGACCTCAGAGCTGTGAGATTGAGCCCTGCATTGGGCTCTGCGGCTGGGCATGGAGCCAGCTTAAAATTCTCTCCCTCCCTCTTCCCCTTCCCCCTACACCCCTACCTCACACACTCTCTCAAACAAACAAACAACAACAAAAAAGTCCTTCAAATGTTGTAAAACTAAATGGCACTATCCTAAAAATGATATATATCAGAGAATAAAATAGTGAATAAGAAATTATTTTGAACTGAATGAAAATGAAAATACAGCATATCAAAATGTGTGTGATGATTTTAAAGAAGTACCCAAGAGGAAATTAGAGACCTGACTGATATTTCACCCAGAAAGAAAAAGAGAGTACATGTTTTTATAATTCCATTTTATAAATCTCTAAAAATTGCAAACTAGTCCTAGAAACCCAATACTTAGTTGTCTGGGGTTGAGAAGAGGCCTAGGAGGGGAGAAATAAATTTCAAAGGGGCATGAGGAAACTTTACTGGTGATGGTATGTTCACTAGCTTGATTGTACAGAAGCTTTCAACAGATGTAAACAGCTCAAACCTTATCAAATAGTACACTTCGAATACTGAAGTTTATTATATGCCAATTCTAACTTAAAACTGTTTAAAAAAATGTTTCTGTCTGTCGATGGGAAAGCATAAAAGAGTTAGAGATACATGAGTAGAGTAGAACACCTCTAATTAATTGAAATAGAACTTTACATGCACTGGCACTGAGTTTCTTAGTAAAGACATGTGCTTAGATCTTTTAACAATGGAATTGATAATTATGAAACAATTTATAGGGGCTATCTTCTTTATTGGTTAGACATATGTTGCTGAAAATATCATAATCAAATTTATAACATTCAAAAATATGTATGTAGTACTTATCAGCTTTTATATTGCTTATTAGTTTTGACCTCGGGCTTATTGAAATCTTGTGTTTTATCAAAAGGAAAATAAAGCAGAGCCATTTAAGGGCAATAGAGTGGAAAATCGGGTAATGAGTTTTTCAATTTAAAAAGTTGATTATGATATCAAAGTGAAATCTAATCTAGAAAGAAAGACTAGAAACAGGAAGATTAGACACAAGTCCTATGAAATAATCCAGGTTAGAAGGGAAGAATGGCAAAGGGAAAATTAAAGAAATGCACATGATTGGGAAAAAAAAGTATTTACTGATGATTTAACCTGGAGCAGTGGGGTGCCTGGGTGGCTCAATTGTTAAGCATCTGCCTTTGGCTCAGGTCATGATCCCAGGGTTCTGGGATGCAGCCCCACATCAGGCTCCCTGCTCCGTGGGAAGCCTGCTTCTCCCTCTCCCATTCCCCCTGCTTGTGTTCCTGCTATCGCTCTCTCTCTCTCTGTCAAATCAATAAATGAAATCTTAAAAAAAAAAAAATAACCTGGAGCAGTGAGTATTGGAAATACTTATTATATATTTTATTGGAAATATCAAGTGGATTTCTGATTTGATAGTAAAAGAGAAAAGGCAGAAAGAACCTAAGATGTAAATTTGGAGGTTGTCTGTCTATATCTGGCATTTGATATATTGAAAGTGGATGAGATCACTAAGAGGTTATGAGTAGATAGAAAAAAGTAAGTGGTGTAACATTGAAGTGTTAAAAATTCAGAAATGAGAAAAAAAAAATCTGCAACGAGTGTTGTCCTTGAAGACAAGTATCTTTACAGGTGGGAAGGATGAACTGTGCCAGATGCTACAGATATGACATATATATATGTCAATTACAGCATAAGTAGCAAATTGGATTTAGCCAGGGTTGTGATTTTGCCAACATAGTGTAACAAAGTAAATAGAGTTAAGAAAGTTGCTAGTATTTGGCAGCCATGGATTTCTATGATCAGATCTCCCTTAAAGAAAATTATCTGCATGGAATATTGGTTGATAGCTTCTAGCCACCACACTTTGGAACCACAGCCCAGTGTATATACCAAGTGATGCTTCTCCTGGCTGCCTTCAGTCAATGACTGAGCATGGTGAGTATACCATAACTGGACTATTCCTGATTGACACAGGTTCACTTTATGAGCTGCTTTTGCATGGAGCCTTCCCCATTGCATTGATCAAGAATTTCTTAGATGAAGAAGCCATGTGAGACTCTTCCTATCCAATCTTTTCTTCCCTTTCCTCTCAGATGTCAGATCTGCACCAAATGTAAAAGTGTCTTCTTGTCTACTCCTGCTCCCCCATGACTTCACCCTTCAAAGGAATTTTACCAAAAATCTTCTGAACATCTAATCTCTTGTCATCTGCTTCTTGGAGGACCTGAACTGACATAAGTGTGTGCAAAGGTATGGTCAAAATAATGGAAAATGGAATCAAAGCTAAGTATGAGAAAAACAAATCTATGATGTGACAGTAATAAACAATGTAAATTTAGTAGTAGTAATGATTTTAGGCTCTTGGAGAACCAAAGGACGACTGACATTAGGATATTAGAAAGGGAAACTGTAAAAGGGATATTAGAAAGGGAAAAGGAGGTGCTAATTGAAGAGTGAGGCTCTTAAATTTTAATTATGGAGAAGGTGTAACTTCTCATTAATGCTATGATATCTAAGGTATAATCATGGGAGTGAGTAGCTAGGGTGGAATAAAGAAGGAATTGAAAGATCTGAGTTTTGAAATTTTCATCTACATGGATACTGAAATCATCAAGAATTATCAAAGCAGAAATTTTGAGAATTGGACATTTAATCAGGGTTCTTATCCTCATAGACTGAGGAGGCCAACTGTGTGTCTGAAAATGTCTGCAATATGGAGAGACGTTGGATGGGTTTACTCTGACGACATCAGATTCAACGTTGTATGGTTTGAGAAAGAATAGAAGGTTCTAAACGTAGCACTGGGGAGTAAGACACAGATGCTGCTACTAGCAATTTAAAATCAATGGAGTACACAGACAAACCCTATGCGTGTGAATAGGGCACTGCAGCATGTGGGGCAAAGTCAATGAATTTTAGTGCATTTTTGCAGAAAATGTCTGTGTATTGACATAATTGATGATTCTAGTTGAGTTACTCTATTCTAAACTGTCTTCTCTTAAAATCTATATACTCAAAATTTATTCTCAGATTATGCCTACTATTCCTATTTTGAGAAAAATAAAATTTAACCCTATCATTATGAAAAATGACACCCCATGTAACAGTGTGTTAATGTGTTAATTACTAATATCCACAGAGAATTCAGATTAGATTAGACTTAACATCTGCGTCAAAGTGTAGTTACCCAGAAGCAATGATATCTATTACTACTCTGAAAGGTACTGATTTACAGTTCCCTGCCATATTGTGAGGACAGTAAATAAAGAAAACAAAGACAAAGAAGAAGATTAAAAGACCAAACATCACCTACTTAGTAATATTTTATAATGATTATATATTTTTGTCATTGTGTGTATAGGTCATAAATGTATATAAAACCAAAAGGAAACTAAAGTATTAGTTGAGCTGGAAGAAGAAAAATGAGTTCCATAGAGAGCAAGTGAAAAGCAAAAAATATGAAAACAATGATCAATCCTTGATATTTGAAAATTTCTATCAGTAACTATCCCAAGTTGCATATATATAAATAAATGCTACTCTTATGTATAATCAACCACACCATAACAGTGTATATAAAAGAATGAATATTTGACGTATTGTGTCTGTATCCAAATATTGAATGGGTGTCAAGTAACTCTCTCTTCCTAACCACGCACACTCTACAGCCAATATACGGTGATTTTTTTCCACCGAGTGATGCCTTCCCACCTCACCTTTGTACATGTTGCCTCTCAGGCCTTTCTCTACTACTTTTACAACTCCCAACATGCCACCTTATCTTTCAAGTTTTTGCCCCAATATCATTCCTTAGAAAGAATGTCAAAACTTAACTTTCCCTAGCATGTGCTGCATAGTTGCTTGTTTGCACTTTTAGTTGGAAGTCTATTGACTTTTATTATAGTAATACACACAGTGACTGTTCCCTTCTATAAGATGCACACTTCAGCTGGAAAAATATCACAAGCTTGCTGATGTAGGGAAGGAAAAAATTAATTTCCCTCTACACTTCTAGATTATTGGCAGAGACACCCCCTGTAATAAAAGAGTGATTGAAGGGAGGAAAACAAATTTAATTTTATTTCATACATATGGGAGTCCGAAAGATATGAGCCCCAAAGAAGTGACCAAAGTAGACAGTTTTATACTCTTTTGACAAGGAAACAATAAATTTGTGAAGAGTTGACAAGACAAAGAGGTTTGAGCATGGGGTAGTAAATTGGAGAGAAAGTAAGAAGTAAGAAACAAGGTTTGTTTACATAGTCTTCTCAGTTCCAAATTCCCTCTCTCCCTACAGTGGCAAGGGCGTCTCCTTTCCTCTTCATGCAGCTGTCACATGGGACCCCTTTCACATGGGAGATTTACTTCCTACATTCAGGGAGAAAAAGGAGGGTCAGAATGTCCTTGCATGGACTATTTCTTATGTAACTTTAACTCAAAATAATCAACCTGCCAGAGTGGCACATTTTGGGATGACCTGTTTTGAAACCCATCGTTTATATATTCCAAACTAGAACAACATCTGACACATAATGGATGATTAATACTTGTTAAAATGAATACTTAATTTTGCCTTTCTCCTTTTTGTTTTGCGAGACCAAGAGATATTAGAAACAGAGTGAAATTCTCTTCTTCTAGCATAATAAAATAGTTTCCACCTCAGGGCTTTCACACCTAGAATGTTTTTCCCCAGTCTTCTTGTGTGGTTGGCTCCTTATCTTTCACTCTAGGTGTGCATCTATTACCTTAGAACAAGTTCAGAGACAAATACTGATCATATGAATTACAGAGAGTATTCCAGCTATGTAAGAAGTTTCATCATCGAGCACCAGGTTTCAACTTGATTCTTAAATTATAAGCATTGAGCACTTTTCTTCTTCGTAATTGTACTTTCTGTCACAAAGTGCAGCAATACCTATGTTTTAGGCTTCCTCTGGGTCTAAGTGATAATGATCACATAGTCCTAGATGGTCTACTTCATGGATTATTTGGGCACCATTTTAATTCTATGCAGATTTTCCTCTCTAATCCAGCACCAACATGAACCTCTGCTAACATTCCTTTAATTATTCTTTGTCAAGGAATTTTCTGCTGAATTATGAAATAATTTTATTATTGGCCTGAGAAAAATTTGATTAAAAACATAAGCCAGGGTCATAAATAAACCAAACATTTTACCAAGTTAATTTTCAATAAAATATCTATTTTCTTATTTCTTATTCTTTATTTCTTATTTCTAACAAGTCAATTTAGAGAATAGTTCTAACATTATTTAACGTTGTCCTTAACTCTAAAATGAGCCAGGATTACAAGTTTTCCAACAACTAAGCATAAGATTGGACAATATGTACCAATATTCCTTTGACGTAATAGAAATTTTTCTGTGGAATTACGTTTCTGATTGTTGTTTATTTATTAAATATAAATGAAGAAATAATTTCTTTAAATTCAGGCAGAGTTTAAAAAAAACAGGAAAATGTTGATTTTCCTCCACTTATATTAATGTGCTTTACATATAAATTCATAGTATTTAAATAATTTTTAATTGATAAGCATTGTCTGGATTATTTTTTTGTAATGATGAAAAAGCTATATAAAAATAATTATAGCAGGGAAATTAGCAAACTGAAATACTTAAGGGGTAGCCCTACATTTTGACAAGTCACTATCACAGAAGATGAATGGACACCTGTACTAATATATGTCAACAAGATCATGAAAAATCAGACTCTGCCAACTATCATACAGCTTATAACTTCATGTTCTCATTATTAATAATATTCCATTTTATGTTTGAGTTTTTCACATTAACTTAACACAGAGTAAGAGCATAATAAATATTTTTTAATAAATTAAGTCTTCTTATTCTTTGATAAAAAGAGTCAAATGGCCTGTGCTACTATTAAAATCTTACTGGTAATTTTCTTACTACCCAGGTATGTTACTTTTTCCTTTGTTATCTGTATGAACTATTTACATTTCTAGATTCCTTGCTTTTGTAAATATCTCTCCCACCACTTTTGAGATGAAGATGCTATCTCAGAGAAACTGTCTTGAAATTTGCATATTTAAAAAACATAATCATAATAACTAATATATTATAGAAGTTTGTGATTTATTCATACTAGCTTAACAGAAGAGGGCTTTTTTTACTGTAAGAGGATTTAATTCTTAAGAATAGTATACTTCAGTAACTATGAATAACATGAAACATTCAAAATAAATACTATTGAAAACATATGTGCTATTTAGGGGAAATGAAACATTTTTGAAAGTATAATTATAGAGAGTGCTTTATTCCCTTTACGTTTTAGTTTTCTTCCACTTGTTTTGCCTTGAGTTAAAAAAAATGCTTTTTATCATATTCCTTTTGTAGGGTTTTGGAAGCCTTTGGAGAGAAAGAGTGTTTTGCTGGTGAAATCATTTATAGGGAAACTAGTATGTGAATCAAAATAGTGCTGCACCAGTTCCCATTTTATTTTTCTGGCCAGTGTTCCTGAATTCAGTAATATGCAATTACAGTAACTGCCAAAATGAACACTAACTCAATAGAAATAAGAAAACCGGCCTGGTGTTCTTGCTTCTAAGTAATTACATAGCCGCATCAAGAAAATAAGAATCATCGTGTAAAACATACTAAAGCTAAGCTAAAGAGGAATACTGGAAAATTTTATGGCAGGACATAAAGGCTATTTGGATTGTTATGTGTAAAACGGGTCAATAAAAAAACTGTTCAACATCGTATCTGTAAATATCTCTAAATTGCTCTTTTTACACTGTCATATGTAGACTTTCCTAGAAGGACAATTTTGGTCTGACATGAAGAGATATAGGAGACATTTTTAAAAGGGTTCTTTAGTTTAGAAACCCTACCTCACCTTCATTACCTCCATAACCTAAACCTAGGATTATGGTTACTGCCTACACAAAATTAGTCTTCTCTCTTGTGTTGGCAACTTGAGTAGTTCTGCAGTTCCCAGTGCGTATCCAGGTCCTTCTAGCACTACTAGCAAAAATTATCCTAGGTTTCCCCAGGGACCGTCTCAGAATTTATGGGAAAGAACAAGGTCTTACTCTAGCAGTTCATGGGTAATGAACAGCTCATGATTTTATGATGTCCCACCTCAGAGGATCACACATTCTCCCCAATGTGTTTCTTGTTCTCCCTGAAGGGACACCCCTCAAGAGAACTATCCATTCATGAAGTAAGACCAGTCTGATAGATGAAATTATTATCTACTCTTTAAGACAATTTTAAGTGTTTACAAAAGTAATTTACTTAAAAAGTTAAAGAGAAACATGAATGTATATATTTTCCATACTTTCATAAACTATTCCAAACAGCACAGTGGAAACAACATCTTGTTTGGGAATTAGACTCAGATTATAATCCATCATGTTCCTTGTTCTGTATCATGACTGGCTAGTATAGCTAGAGGTGGATAAGACATCATAAATCCCATTTGCTTTCATTAGCATAATATTCAAATTAGGGCACTGTGGAGACATACAGAACCACTTTAGAAGCATATAAATTACCGATGCTGACTCCATTCCACAAATCTGAAGTGCCTCTTAAAAACTCTGGAATCAGAACCACTGCCTATTAGAGCCTAGAGGTTTTTATTTAAGATGACTCCGTTGATTACACCTTCAGAAAGAAATTTTTTTAAAGTGTAATTTTATTTTTGTGTTAATTGTTGTCCCATTCTAGCTATGGAACTTAAAGTGGGGAGAGTTCCAATATTCTCTATATTCTTTTCCAGAAATGTTTGATAACACTCACCAATAAGATCATCAAAGACTAGTATCTATTTGAGAAAATGGTTTTTGTCTGCCTTGTAAATTACTTATAGGGATTGATCTATAGATTATTTTTTCTTTAGAAAATGATTCCTTTCATCTAAATATTTTAATTGATTGGTATAAATTTATTACAATAAGGCTCTCAATTTTATCTATTTACCTGAATTTATTTTCCTCTTTTTTGTTTTCTAAAGTTGTATGTGTGTGTAAGCAATTAAACTTGCCAGTAGTTCTTTTATTTTCTCCCAAAATATCAACACTGGGTTTTACTAAACAACAACTAAAATTTTTCTATTCTATTTAAAAGTATTTTCTTTTGCCTTGAGTTTATTTTATAAAAAAAGATTCTCCTAAAATACATCTTTTGTTAGCATTAGCCAAATGCTAACTTTACATATTTTCTTTTTTTTAATTTACATTTTCTTGAGTTAATCATATCACATATGTAATATTTCCATCATTAAATAATAGTATGAATTTTGATTCTCTTCTTGTTCAAGAATTATTTCAAATAGTGTATTTTGATTTAATGCTGAAATAAAACTTCACTAACATTTCACATTTTGAAAAAGTATCCAGTAGAGGTAGGCTTGTTTTTTTTAAATTATCTGAGACTTCTTTTAAGATTTAACACATGGAAGCTGTTCATTAATATTTCTGTAAATGTTTAAAAACAGTGCAAATGCTGGGCTTGTGGATGTATTGTTCCATATACATCTATTAGATCAAGATTTTCAATTATGTCACTCAAATACTCTTTTTCATTCTATTCTTTTGTTGCTGTTGCTGAAAGGAGCATGTTCAATTTCTTCATTTTTATAGCAGCTTGTATTGCTATATGTCATATCTGTGTACTTGTGTGAAAGTCCGTGAATATTATGATCGTTCTAATACCCATCCCATCCACAGAGGCATTAACTTTTGCTATAATAATTTATAATAATCTTCAACACTTTTCTTTTAACCCTGTCCTTGTTGCATGAATATGACTTTCTCAAATTTCTCTTGTACCCCAAAATATTTTTTGCATTTCCTTTTTCTTAATCTTTTAGAGATGTGTGGTTTCCAGACATTTCCAAGCTTGGTTCTCCAGTTCCTGTCTGTTCTGAGTTCCGATTTCATCTTTCCTCAGTTGTGTTATCAAAATATGGTTAAAACACTAGTTTAGTTTTATAATTCTGTAATGGTCACAGCACATCAGGAGTAGACTTGGGGACCACAGATGTTAAAATTGTAATTAAAGAGGATTAGGCATGTTTTACTCAAAAAGAGTTTGTGTCATTTTAAAAAAGTATATGTATATGATTAGCCATGTATTCGGGACACAGCACAGATAAGAATTTACCAAAATATGTTTTATTTAACATTCAAAAGTTGCTAAAAGTTACTGTTTTATTGTAGTGTTCCGTGACCTCATGGTTTTTAAAATTGCAAACTAACATATACAGCAAGCAGACATTACCAGCAGTTTTTGTTCCTGCTTTTCATCTACTTCCTGGAAGTGCCTGGTAAATAATAAGAGCTTTAAAAAAAAGAATTAATAAATAAATAAAGAGGTTTAAAAATGCTTAAAGAATGGGGAAAAAGTTTAGGTAGTCTATGTACAAAGTTCATATCAATGATATCCCTATCTGAACTGCTTAATTTCTTTGAAGTGTATTTAATGTGATAATTGCAAATTAAAATATACTAATGTTCCTCTACTATTTTCTCTATATTTATCATATAGACTAAGAAATACAAACTTATCTGAAGAAAATTGATTTAATGTGTTCCCTCTGCTTCTTTTTCCTATTACAAAGGACTTTCCCTTGACAGAAAGAAAAGTTAAAAATGATGAAAAATTAATATTCTTTTGACAATGACAGTATATTTTTATTCCTGTCATGTCCTTAAATGTCTTGATAAACTATAGCTTCCATAATATTGTGAGAGTTGAGTGCCTCTTTAAACATACTACAAATTTTATAGTATATAAAAACTATAATAATTTTCTTCCTGAGCTTCCTATTTTTAGAATTTTAAATAGAACATATAATTCTAGTTACTACTAGCCTGATTTAATACTATTTGCCTTGATTTATATAACAAAACTCAATATGATGTTGAAGTATAGATTTTTTTAAAGGACTCTACTGTGTTTTGCTTCAAAGTGTTCTTCTGTTCTCTCTGTACTAAGCTTTTCAGCTTAATGTTAAAGATCTTATGCTCTCTTGGACCCAATTTAATCAGAATTTTACCTGCACTACCCCAAGAGAACTCTTTAGCAAGGTCACCGCTGGTTTCCATATTATTAATCCAGCCTTCAGTTCTCAGTTCTCATCTTACTGTCAATAGAATTTGACATAGGAAATCAGTCCTTCTATTTTTCTCCTGCCCTAAAGAACTTTTTTTTTCCTCTTGAATTAACCCCTACTTCACTGCCTGCATCTTTCAGTCTCCTTACTTCTTCCTCTTCTACTCAACTTCCTCAGGTTGGCAGGTTCCAGGTTTAGGTATTGATTTCTCATCTCTTCTCAATCTATACTCACTGCCTTGGTGATCTCATCCAGTCTAATGATGAAGGACCTTTATTTGTATCTCTAGCATGAACTCACCCCTCAATCCACTCTAATATATCCAACTATATACTTAGTATCTAACGTTATATACCTAAAATACACCTCATTTGTAGCATGTCAAAACTAAACTGCTCTTGCTCAAACTTACCCATTTGCAGTTGTAACTATTATGATTAACGTCAATGTTGTCATTTCATATGCTCAAGTCAAGAACTTTAGAATCTTTTTTGACCAGTCTTTTTGTCACATCATCCATACAATCTGTTAGAAATAAATTTCTGATATCTTTTTTGACCAGTCTTTTTGTCACATCATCCATGCAATATGTCAGAAATAAATTTCTGATAGTTTCCAAACATATCCATAATTAAACCACTTTATTCTACCTACGCCAATTGCTACCATTATGGTCCGAACCATCATGATACATCATCTGGATTACTACAATAGCCTCATTATAGAACACTGATGTGTGTTCACCCATGCGCTCTTATTGTCTCTGTTCTACAACTAGACTGATTCCTCAAAATCTAAATCTAGATATGCAACTTCTCTCCTAAAGACCCTGTATGTTGGAAAATCCTACTAATAGCCTATGAAGCCTTATATGATCTGGCCCCCTTGTTACCTCTCTAATTAGCCATTGTTCACTCAACTCCAGTCACACTTGCCTTTTGACTGATCTTGGAAACATGCCTAGGGTGTTAATATTAGTTACGCTTTTTGCCTAGTGTGTTCTTCCCTCAGACATCTTTATGACTCAAAGATTTCCTTCTCAGCATTTTCAAAACTAGGCACTCTATTCAAAATCACAAAACATTCCCCTTTCCAGTACTCCTAATGCCCCTTTGACACTTATTTCCTTCCATGTATTTATCTTATAGACATTTTAAAATGTGGTCTGCAGCACTCAGGGAGTCCTTGAGAACTTTGTAAGTCATCTGTAATACCAAACTATATTCAGAGTAATATAATGATATTATTTGCCTTTTTCACTGTGTCATCATTTGCATTAATGATACAAGAGCCACGGTGGGTAAAACCACTGGCATCTTGGCACAGATCAAGGGATGACACTACACTGCACTTGTAGACTAGCAGGCCACGTGTACTAGTAGTCATTGTATTGTTCACCACCATGCACCTACAATTTTTTAAAGCTACTTTCATTGAAGAATGCTCTTAACAAAACAATGGCAATTATCAATTTTACTGTATCTGAATCCTAAAACACACATCATTTTAATAGTCTATATGATGAAATGGGAAATGTCCTTAAAGCACTTCTACTATACAAAGTTTATTTCAACCAAAAGCACTTTAGCAATTACTTGTGATGCAAGCTGCATTAGGTATTTTTTAATGAATATTTTTACTGGAAAGAACAAGTGACAGACAAACTATGGTTATTCAGACTTGGGTATTTCCAGATATTTCTTAAAAATTAAGTGTGTGAGTCTATCACTTAAAGGAAAACACCTGATAGAATTTCTTGCCTGTTGTATGGATCTCAGCTTATCGATAGTGTTGTTTTTAGCTAGGAATGCCCAAGGCACTTACCTGGGCCTGTATTTACTCATAGAGAGCTCCACAAATACTCTCCACCACCAACCCCCACCAGGGCCCATGTAGTTAGACCAACCCTTGTGACTGCAGGACACATGTTAGCAAAATCATCAGGGAATTTTGAAGAACGAGATTTATTACTCACCAGTGCTGGAGGGTACAATACACCTGAGGGCCACGCAGCAAAGTTGCAGATAAACAGAGAGGGAGGGAACACAGACCTGGACTTTGCCTTTAATAGGGCTTAACAGTAGGTACCTAGGATTTCATGGATTCACTTTTTATTGGCAAACTGAAATCATAAGAGTGGGAATGAGGGTGTGAGAAGGGAAAAGTGGGGTCACTCAAGCAGTTAGTTATCTAGTTATCCAAGACTTTATAAAAAGGGAACTTCATGATGGAGCACCATGATTCACTCACTATCAATTGTTTTGGTATTGCCTGTCATGCAGCTGGCAATATGTTTATTTGAGATGAATGTCTTCAAAACAAATGCCTTGACAATCAAAAGTTTAATGTCCTATAATTAAAAAGCTTAAAACTAGGCACTAACAATGCATTGTCAGTAATACAATTAAAAAAATTTTTAAAGATTTTATTTAGTTAGTTATTTTAGAGAGACAGTGAGTGCACATAAGTGGACAAGGGGAAGGCAGTGGGGAGGGAGAGGGAAAGAATCTCAAGTAGACTCACGCTGAGCACAGAGCCTAAAGCAGGGCTCCATCTCGCAGCCCTGAGATCATGACTGGAGTCAAAACCAAAAGCCGGGTGCTTAACCGACTGAGTCACACAGGTGTCCCAATACGATGGAAATTTTAAGCGGAAATTAGAATTTTGGAAGACTTGTATCAGTGTCTTCGTATTTAATGGCTTTTCTGATGAAATTGGTAGTGATTTTTTTATATTGTATAATGAAATGTGTCAAAATAAGAAATAATCTGCATTTTCTTAATGGCCAGGACATGAAGTTACAAAATCATGCATGTTTGAAAGATCCACTCAAAATGCAAGCACCACCAGTGGATTTTAATGTAAGAGAAAATGATAATTCACTGATATGGTTTCAGATTCCTCACTGCAAACAAGAAACTAATAGTTAAGGAGTGTTGGTGTCATATCAAAAAAATAATATCCACATTCATCTGAAAAGGTTGTTAAAATGCCCCTCCCATACAACTACCTGACTTCATGAGGTAAATTTTCTTCATTTTCTTCAAGGAAAACTAGGTATCACAGTAGATTGAGTGAAGGACCAGATATATAAACCCAATTATTATTTAATCAGTCAGATATGCAAAAAAGTAGTCAGATTTGCAAAAATGTGAAAATGCCACTCTTCTCGTTGTTTTTATATTTTGTATTTGGAAAATATAGGGTTTTTTCCATGAAAATATAGTTAACCTGTAATAGGTTAATTGTAATCTGCAATAGTATCTATTGCTACTTTTAAACAAATACATATTCTAAAAGTCTGTTCTAATATCTAATATGGTAAATATCAATAAATATCATCAACAGACAAAAGTTTTTTGTGATCTATAATTATTTATGATTGTACAAACATTTTGAATCTAAAATATTTAAGAATAACTCTTCTGATCTATTATTATTCATTTGTATATTATGCTTATTTTATCCTCACCTATATCATTTATTTCTACATGACAAACCACTCAAAATCTTAGGGGTTTAATCAAAAACTCTCTAGGCTCTGAATCAGCAGGGTATTTCTGCTGGATGATCTGAGCTGGGTCACTCAAGCATATGGAGCTGTGCTTTGAGGGTTAGCTGGCATTAGAAAATAAATTTAAAAAGGAAAGAAATTTTTGACATTTTTGCTTGCCAATGTATCTCCATTGCATAGGAGAATATCCTTCTTATAGTAGATGGTCAATACATATTTGTAAAACAACAAATAGAATGAAAGAGGTGTTTATCTGATAGAAATTAAGTGTCATATCATTGTTTTCTTGGACATTGAAATGCATTATCATTTGCTGGATAAAGATTCCTAATATAATTTAAGCTCTTTGAAAATCAAACTAAACATGGCACCTCCTAATCCCTCAATAAATATTAGTTGTATTAATAAACAGATCTCATGAATGAATGAAAATAAAAATATTTAAAGAAATAGGAAAATTATATGAGATTTAAATAATTAATTACTTATTTATATGCCTCCCTGATGTTAGTTAATACTTCTGAGAAGGATAATTACATAGACAAATTTCTTACAGAGGAAAAAATAAAACTAATTATGTATTATATAGAACAAAAACAGGAATATGAAAAGGAAAATTCATGTTAATACTTACTTAACCTTTCCATCTTGCTCTTTTATTTTCTCAGTTTGCCTTTTATTCCCTATCATTTTATACAAACCAAGGGGAGAGTAGTGATACTGAGGATTCTCGAAGAAAAATTAAATCATGAATTTTTAATTGCACTATTATTCATAATTTTAGAAAATGCAAACAACAAAAATCTTTGCAGGACAAAATCAATAAGTCAAATGATATTAAAATAATAATTATGAAATTACATTGTAATATTTTTAAAAATAAAGTATAAAATATCAAATTGAAATTATATGAAATGTACAAAAACTAATTTCTGATCAGATATATTATTGTCACTTATGAATGAGCATTGGCTTTTGCAGCTCTTCTTTTCTCAACTGCTGACTGAAAATAATATTTACAGTAGAGATTTTCATCTTTACCTAAAAAAAAGGTATGCTTAATAATTCTAAGTGTGGTGGAGAAAGTATATGTTCCCTTTATTATAAAAATGCCCATAAACAATTTTCTGTAAATCATCATGCATGCCTCAGGACCACTAAAAATACAGACACAATTCTTTAAAGATCAGAATTACAAACATTCTTCTTGCCTAAGGTTTCACAGTGAGCAATGATAAAATGTACTTAGTCTAGTGGCCCCTAGGTTAGATCTTGCCACTCATCCGGTGCAGACAAAATCTTCAGAGATCCACAAATGGTGTAGATTTTTAAAAAAGTATTCTCAGCTGAAATATAATGGTTATAACTGCACTCAGTTCTTTAGTTTGACTAAAATGTCTGTCATAGAGAAGAGCAATGAAATTGACCTTTCTGGGGCTTTTGGGTAGGTTCTGTATTAAAAAACAAACAAACAAACAAAAGCACATAGTTTAGGCCTTAAATTTATATCTAAAAGCTTGAACATGTGTAGGTTAACTCAAAACAATTACAATTTTCATTCATAAGCTGAGCTATTCAATCAAATAGGTAATAATCGCATGTTCCAATCACTATGGATAAAATGCAAAATTAAAAATCAGACATAGTCTCTAGATCAGAGAAAGTCATCTCAGTCATAATTGTGTTCTTTTGATCCCTGCTAGTTGCCTAACATGAGCAATTTTGTGCAATATTATAGGAAAAGAATCAGAAGATTATTGAATCTCCTAGAGAGAAACAGCGGGAATCTTATCTAAATTTATCTAAGCTATTCTTGATTGTTCTATTTTCTTGAAATTTTGCTCTTGTAGGAAAAGAATACTTTCCCAATCTCACATTAATTTTTTGCAAACCATTTTAGAGCTAATAAGCATCGACCATTTTTGTATATTATTTTGTATATTATTTTTCAGGCTACATTACCCTATACTGCTGTTAACAGAACCATGGAAAATAAAATAGCATGTGATTACTGTCATTTTTACTTATAGGATGCTTCTGAACACAGAAAACTAAAAAAAAAAAAACTTACTATGCTAAAAGAACTTTAAAGTAATAAAAAGAGAATACATAAACTAAGCAGAAAGTCATTTGTAATTTTTAGAAATAAGTAAGTTCAGATTAAGGAAGAAAAGGGGCGCCTGGGTGGCTCAGTCTTTAAGCGTCTGCTTTCAGCTCAGGTCATGATCTCGGGGTCTTGGAATCGAGCCCCACATTGGGCTCCCTGCTCCATGGGAAGTCTGCTTCTCCCTCTCCCACCCCCCTTGCTTGTGTTCCCTCTCGCTGTCTCTTTCTCCGTCGAATAAATAAAATCTTAAAAGAAAAAAAAGATAAAGGAAAAAAATACTTTAAAAGTGTGGTTTATATGTTTTTAATAAATGTGTACAGTCCTAAAATATTATTTATTTGTAGGTGTATCTATATACACAACGTGCATATGCACACACACACTACATATTCTTCTCCAGAACATAGAAGTTATAAAGCTAAATATTAAATTCAGTAACTTAATAATTGCAATAGAAAAATAAATTGAAAAATAAAATGTGTGATTTTATATCTTCCATGTATTTCATGATGTTACTTTATATTACAACAGTGATTAGAGGAAGTTCATGTAATGTCAACTCTAATAAAGTTCACAGGCCCAAAAAATGCCATGACTTTTTTTAAATTTTGCTTTTTGTCATTCCTTTCTCCTCACCCATCCTACATAGCACAATTTTATCTCCTTGAAGCTTTCTTTGATCAACCTAGAGAACAGTAATCTCTTCCACCAATGAGCAACTATTAGACTTTTAGTCACCCTCACTTATTTCTATATATACTTCTGATATGACACTTTTGTATATTTGTATTGCTTTTGTATTCACCTATTCACTCATTCAGTAATGCCTACCACATTCTGGTTACTGTTGTAGACACTGGGGATACAGCTTGAACCAACAGAAGACTCTATACTCAAGGACTTTTCTTTGTACTTTAGACCAACTATAAAAGAGTAACTATTTGTGTCAGCCTGTAACAGGAAAGCAAGTAATGTGTAAATGAGTAAGGATGCTATTTTCTATTGGGTAGCCTAGGAAGGCCTTTCTGATCAGATGCCTATCTCATCTGCTTTATGGCATTGTCACATACTTATTTGTCACATGCTGTCTGCGACTTGTATTTCTTTATACAAACTCTAGAAGTCCTAAGAATTACTGGAAATGCCTATAGCCATTGATACCCATTTACAATAATTTCCTTCCATTAAAAGGAAACATCACTTCTGGTCTCTCTTCATTCCTTACTCAACCTCCCATACTGGCATATATTCATTTTAGGATCCTGATCCTACTTAAGCTTAGCTCTATCTTTTCTTCTCCTCTTTTTCTTGGGAGCCAACTTCTACAAAGAACATGCACTCTATTATTCTCAGCAATGTGGTGAAGACCCAATCCCTGCAAAAGAAGACATAGAATGGTTCCACATTGTTATGGACTGAGAGGCTCTGTCTGTAGTAGGGGGTCTGTCATTAGGAAGACCACTAGCCAGAGATATAAGCCACCATCTTAAATGACTACTTCATCATTCATAAATGTTATATTTTGCTCTCACCTACTTAACTCACTTCTTTTGTTTTTCAATTCATTTGGAATCCAAGGAAGAAGAAGGAGGTTATTCAAACACTGTATGTGGGAAGTATGTAGAAAGAACAAGTCTAGAAAAAAAGTCTAGAGAAAAAGTAACAAAGAAGAAATCCAAGAGTGCATCTTTTCAAATAGCAAGATAACAAGAGTTCATTTGACAAAGGGAGAATCAGGCACTGGATTTAATCTCTCCGAAAGACTGAGTAAAGTGAAGAGATAAAAAAAAGTATGTACCTTTGGATGCAACAACATGGAACTCTTCTATAACAATGGAAATGATAATCTCAAGGGGGAAGCCATATTGGAGTGAGATGAAGAGTGAAGGGGGCAGGGAGCAAATGCCAACCAAATGTGAGGATGGGTGTGTGACAGTGGTGTAGATGTTGAAGACTTGCAAAATTAAGGTAGAGTTTTCCTTTTAAACAAATTTTTAGATCCATTGTATGCTAAAGAGATCTCAATGATATATGAGAAAAGGGATTAAAGAGGAATTGGTAATTGCTGGAAGACATAGTTTATCCATGGAAGAAGATGGCTTCAGTCACACATTGGAAAGATGAAAAAGTTCCTCTCTATCTAATCTAATATCATAAAGCATGAACTGAAGATATGAGTTGGAAGGAGGAGTAAAGGGGGAGAGGTGGAATTAGACATCTGGGCATATTAGGAGATATGTGTGATACCCTTTGTTGAAAATGGGGAAATAAGCTTCAAAGAGCTGATCAGAAAAACAAAGTGGAATTACTGGGTATTGTGAAGGACCTATTTGAGTTTGCTGTGCATTTAATATAACACTATTCTCAGCTCTGTGATTTATGCCAAGAATTCTCATTTGCAATGAAGCCAACTTAAAAAGCTTGTCTTTCTGGACTTGTATCCTCCGTGTTTTGTTCCCCCCTTCTTCCTCAGTGTCTCATCTTATCCTACTTTCTCTATATAGTCTCCTTTATTCAATCATTTCTTACAGAAATGGCCTTACTACCAATGACATCATCAAATTAGCTACTATATGTGAAAATATTTAGCAGTGTTTCCAACAAACAATAGTGTAATTCCAGTTAAGGTTAACGTTTTTTTTCTTAGAGATCTAATTTCCTTTAGGTGAATAGTTTTAGCAAATTATTCACCTAATGAAGAGTGAATTCTTAAATGCTGCACTAATTCTTAAATATTACATAAAGACAGCTGCTAATCAATTATATAGAAATTTATTTAGACAGACAGCTGCCATATATCAAATAAAATCTGAACACTTAATTAAAGCGATGTGATGTTTTAGTAAATGCTTTCTTTAAAATTCTAAACCACTGAATCAGAAGCCTTTTATTAAATTAATAATAACTTGCTGAATACAAAGTAAGACTCCATAAAGTCCTTTAGCATAGTGTTAAGATTGAGAGATAAAACACCTAACACTGGAGGTAAGGGAAAAACCCACTTACATTGTCACTTCGTTGCTTCAGGAAATTTTGCTAAATGAAAATTAGCTACATGTGAATGCTGTTCCCACAATCCATATTCAACTTTAATTAAACAAATATACTTGCAGACTTTATGTGTGAAAAGTTGTGGCAGAAACTGCTACATTTTCACCAGTATTAATTATTTTCTTCTTCCTCTTAAAATAGACCTGCCAAATGTAATCTGAGCACATAGCTACAGAGAAGACATTTCTTTTCCTGAATCCTGCAGCTCAAGTTGGTATATGATTAACATTTTAGGTCAGTAAGAAGTGAGAGGGAATGAAAGATGAAATTCCTCCATTACAACTTTAAAAAGAAAACTCTGGGGGCACCTGCGTGGCTCAGTCGTTAAGCGTCTGCCTTCGGCTCAGGTCATGATCCCAGGGTCCTGGGATCGAGCCCCGCATTGGGCTCCCTGCTCTGCGGGAAGCCTGCTTCTCCCTCTCCCTCTCCCTCTCCCCCTGCTTGTGTTCCCTCTCTCACTGTGTCTCTGTCTGTCAAATAAATAAATAAAATCTTTAAAAAAAGAAAAAGAAAACTCCGTTCCAGATGGCATAAACTGTGTAGCTGGTCAAAGAACATATTTCCTTTTCTTCCGAGTGTGCAGTTAGATTATACTTCCCACCCCCCCTTCATTCAAGTGTTCCATGTGCCTCATTTTAGAGAACAGAATGCTCTGTGCCCCTTCCACTGCTTCTTTAATAGCTCCCATATTGCTACTTCATGGTCTTTGCCCCTCCACCAGCTAGAAGAAGACAAGCATGACAAAACTGGAATTCACTTGTTGACTATAATGAAATCACAAGAAAGGGCATGGGATCTTTGAAGCACCTCTTAGAAGAAATCCACCCACTAGGCAAGAACACCTGTTTAGGACTTCATGTGAATAAGAAATAAATCTCAGATGGTAAATTCCCTGAGATCTTGGGTCTTTAGAGCTGTAAGCAGTATCTTCACTAACAGTGTCATGGCCTCCCTTTCCCACTTCCTTGGGCTAAAATATATGTGGATACTAGTGAGCCAGCCTCCAACACCTTTAGAATGACAGCTGATGGGATATCGGTGACACTCCTCAGGCACTCCTGACTACCGTAAAGCTAAGGAAAGGAAAAACAAATAGTTTAGTTAACTTGTAAAGATCACAATCCTGCAATCCTGAGTCTCCCTCAGTTTACAAATGTCTTAGCAATCTACAAGAACAAAGCATTTCTATCAAAGGTCTAGCTTCCAGAAAGAAATGTAGATAGGATTAAATGTCCTTATAACCTGCAGCCCTTTGACAGATACTTGAAGCAGGCAGAGTATAATGTTCCTCCTGGAAGCTCCCAACTATCTTCATGTTAATACCTTCCTAGAGGGAAAAACAACCTTAACTCAACAATGGCAAGGCCTCTGGTATCCTGCGAGTCTTCTTTAACATACGAAAATTCTCTTGAAACCTCCCTTTTCCTTACCTTCCCCAACCCGTAGTATATAACCAGCCGCCCCTCACAACCCCGGGGCAGCAGCTCTTTCTGCCCACGGGTCCCGTCCCGGTGCTTTAATAAACCACCATTTCGCACCAAAAAAAATAAATAAATAAAGACAGCTACTGGGTCCCTAGGACAGAGTCATCTATAACACATGGAGAGATACAAACTACCTTCTTAGGTACAGACACTTATTTGAAGGAAAAAACTATCTATTATCTTTGAGCCACTGTACTATGGGATCTCTTTGTTCTAAATTTTTACTCTACACCATAAATCAGCATTTCTTATGACTTAGCTTGCATCAGCATCACCTGCAAGTCTTCTTAAAACATAAGAGTGCCGTTAAATGGATGTCAACACCCATGATGAAACAACAGATACCAAAATAGCATTGTAGGATATAAAGATTGCCTGTGTGACATTATTTTATCTTAATTATTAAAGTATATTTATGCATAAGAAATGAGGTATAAAAATTTTAAAAGCTAAACCTTAAAATATGATTGTGACACTAAAGATGTTACACTTAAGTACTCTGATGAAACAGGGCTGTGCTTATTGTTGAAATGCACTCTACCCTCAAAGTAGCATGCCTTCCCTTTACTTCAATTGTTGAAGTATAAAACCGTGAGGTTTTAAGTAAATTTCATTAGTTATGATAATGATGCGAGAATCATGGCTTCTTTTTTTTTAATATTTTATTTATTTATTTGACAGAGAGAGACATAGCAAAAGCAGGAACACAAGCAGGGGGAGTGGGAGAGGGAGAAGCAGGCTCCCCACCGAGCTGGGAGCCCGATGTGGGGCTCAATCCCAGGACCCCGGGATCATGACCTGAGCCAAAGGCAGACGCTTAACAACTGAGCCACCCAGGTGCCCCGAATCATGGCTTCTTCATATTTGAACGTAACTATCTTCATTTCATTCCTTGGGCACCTTTATTTGTTTTAAAAGAGCTTGGATTTTAGGGAAGTCTGAGAGGCCAAGTATACACATCTAGTCAGCTCAATGAAAACAAAGCCAAGTACATGGCCTACCGAAAATAGGTGTAGACGAATACGTGGAATAGAAAAAGTGTTGAACTAGAACAAAAAGAACCAGGACCTTACCCTTGACCCTGACATTAATGGAAAGGTCAGTTCATGTTGGGGTTTTTTTTCCCCCTTCATTTATAAAATGAGAATAATATTTCTTTTTTTTTTAAGATTTTATTTATTTATTTGACAGAGAGAGACACAGCGAGAGAGGGAACACAAGCAGGGGGAGTGGGAGAGGGAGAAGCAGGCTTCCCGCTGCACAGGGAGCCCGATGTGGGACTCGATCCCAGGACCCTGGGATCATGACCTGAGCCAAAGGCAGACGCTTAACGACTGAGCCACCCAGGTGCCCAAGAATAATATTTCTTATCATGACGATCTCATCAAGTTTGCATTAAGTCGGTAGAAATGTCTTCTAAAGTGTTATGCAAATGTGTTTATTTGGATGGCCATGTTCATGATTTAAAAGGTTAAGCCAAATAAGCACATGCTTCCTTTTATTAGGCATACTCTGGCCATTACTTTGTTTTTGAACATTATCTATTTACTTAAAATAAGAAGCAAGCTAATTAGAAGTTACTTAATTGTATTTGTATGTGTACACACTGACTCTCTTATTATACTTTTCTTTGCCCATAAAGTAAGGAAAATAGTGTTTGCAAACATGACAAATCTAAGTATCCAAATGAAAACACTTACTCCAGAGGGAATTTTTGCTTTATAGACAAATTAAGAACCAGCTGTGCTAGACTTTATGGAAAACATTATACAGCAACTGATTTGCCCACAAATGAATCATTTCAATGAACACAACACAAAATGCTGCAGGTGGCATTTATTTTGACAAACTAGCTTTATTAAGGTGGTTGAATTTTTAAAAAATGAAACTTCCTCTGTAAAAGAATTTAGAATTGCTCTAAAATGCTATCTTTTTAAGTTTAAAAGCAAGAGTTCTTCCTACTGTAATTTAGTTTCTTAGATTTTCTATTGCATTAATACAGAGATACCACAGAGATAATACAGAATAATGCATAATAATTTAGAGAAGAGTCCCACAGTACAAAGTGGAAAATCCACAAATAGGAGTCCTATTGGCAACAAGCTATCCTTATATAAGATGATAGATAGATAGATAGATGATAGATGGATAGACAGAATCATAGATAGATAGATGATAGATAGATAGATAATAGATGATAGATAGATAGATAATAGACAATTGATAAATAGATACTCAACAGTATTCATTGAGCTCCAGTGATGAGGAAGGCACTATTCAGACTGCTAAAAAATTCAGTACTAAATAATTCAGAAAAGTCATTAATCCATAGAGTTCACAATCTAATAATGGAAAAATATATTAAACAACAAATTGTGTTACTGGTATTTAATTATAATTTTAATAATTTCAATTATATATTTCCCAAGGTAGTCCAAATTAGTGTACTGCAATTTGATTCAACTTAAAAGTACATATTTTTATGGGCACCTGGGTGGCTCAGTCATTAAGCATCTGCCTTTGGCTCAGGTCATGATCCCAGGGTCCTTGGATCGAGGCCAACATCAGACTCCCTGCTCAGCGGGAGGCCTGCTTCTCCCTCTCCCACTCCCCCTGCTTGTGTTCCCTCTCTCTCTGTGTCTCTCTCTGTCAAATAAATAAAAAATCTTTAAAAAAAAGTACATATTTTTAACTGTGTGTCATACGTGACTGTAGAAGTTTTGAGATATAGCAGTAATTTAAAAAATTAAATCTCTGCTCTAATAGAATTCAAATTCTCATGAGAGAGAGACAACACTAAAAATTTATAAATTTGTAGAATATTACTAGGTGATTAGTGCTGTGAAAGAAAATAAATCAGGTAGGGGTGTTGTAATTTTCAACGGTAGAGTTACGGAATTACTTTATAGGATGTGCCAAATATTGAAGGACTTGAGGGAGAGGAATGTGGAAGAATATATTTCCAGGCAGTTGGACCAAGAACTATGAAAGGCCATGAGGCAGAAGTATGTTCAAATAAACAGCAAGATTATTAAGATGCAGAGGAATAATCAAGGGGAAGGTGAATAGAAGGTAAAGGTAGGTATGTGTTATGGATTGAATGTCTTTGTTCCCCCCAAATCCATATCTTGAAGTCCTAATCCTCAATGTGATAGTCTTTGGAGATGGGGGCTTTGGGAAGTAATTAGTGTTAATGAGGTCATGAGTATGGTAAAATCAGGAGTCTGGCATAAGAAATGCTAATTTTAGATGATGGGCATCTAATTTGAGATTTCTTATCAAGCAACTTGATAAGCAAGTCTGTAATTCAGGGGAAAATTATTTCCTGGAATGATAAACTTGGATTCATCAGTATGATGGTTTGCCAAGGATTAATCAGGCCTTCCAATATTTAGAAACTAGGAAAATGGATAGACAAAAAAAGGGGGAAGAAGAAGAAGAAGGGGAAGAAGAAGAAGAAGAAGGGGAAGAAGAAGAAGAAGAGGAAGAAGAAGAAGAAGAAGAAGAAGAAGAAGAAGAAGAAGAAGAAGAAGAAGAAGAAGAAGAAGAAGAAGAAGAAGAAGAAGAAGAAGAAGAAGAAGAAGAAGAAGAAGAA
>NW_027397116.1:17818980-17845586 GCF_003265705.2 Callorhinus ursinus
AAGGGTTTTTTTTATTATTGTTTGTTTTTATTTTTCCCCACAAGAAGAGAATAACCCAATTCTTTAAATGCTGCTGACAAGTAAAATAAAATGAAAATCAAAAACTGATTGACAATTTGATTTAGCAATTTGGGTATCATTATTGATCTTCATCAGAGCAAGTTTTGATATGCAATAGAGGAATAAGACTGATCGGATTTGGTTCAGAAGGAAATGTTAGGAGGGTTCTAGTCTAGCATGACAGCCTGAGAAATTCTATGGATCCACTCCCCAGGAAATTGGTAAAAACACTTCTTAAGAAACCATTTGAACTCTGTGGTAGGCATTTTGTTCCTGTGGTGTCAGAGTCCTGGGGGTGATCAGTACCCAGACTTGCTGCAATATATATTGAAAATGCCCAATTTCCAATAAAAACTTGAGGCATGTAAAAATAAAAAAGAAAGAAAGCAAACAGTGAAGTATGACACATACATAAGGGAAAAACAGGCAATATAAACTACCTATGAAAGCAAAAAGATGTCAAGTTAAAGAAAGACTGCAAATTAGCCATTATAAATATGCTCAAAAAACTAATGAGAACCATGATTTAAAAAAAAATAAATTAAGGGATGATGATAATGTCACATCAAATAGGAATAACAATAAAGAGAGAAATTATTTTTTAAAAGAACAAAATGGAAATTCTGACTTGAAAAGTACAATAATTGAAAGGAGAAACTCACTAGTTGGGCTCAACAGATCTGAGCTTGCAAAAGAAAGAGGTGGTAAATTTGAGCATGTTTAGATAGACATTATAGGATCGAAAGAATAGAGAGAAAAAGAATAAAGAAAACATGAACAGAGACTCAAGATACGTGGCTCTCCAATATATGTGTAGTGAGAGTACCAGAAAGAAAGGAGAGGAAAGAGCAGATAAGAAAATTCAAAGAAATAATGGCTTAAAACTTCCCAAATCCATGAAAAAAACATGAACCTTCACATCCAGGAATTTTGATGAGCTCTGAATGAAAGAAACACAAAGAGATCCGAGGTGTCAGAGTCCAGATGACGCAATACGTTGCATTCAAAGTAATAAGGTTAGAGTGTCCAAGGTACTAGAAAGGTCCATGCCTAGAGAAAAGTCTATTTGTAGTATTCAGAACCATAGCAATGTATGTTTATCTGCAGGGTCATGTGCTGGGGGATATATCCAGCTAAATTCAGTGTGATGGCAACTACCTGCTATAGGCATACCAATGAGTTTGGTAAGGTGAGAGTCACCTTACCCCAACTGTAATGTGGACAGTCTGTCCCTTAACGTGAAAAAGCTAAAACTACAAAACTTTTAGAATAAAACATAGGGACAAATCTCTGTGACCTTAGATTTGGCAGTTGATTCTTAAAAATAACACCAAAAGTATGAGCAATAAAAAAAAAAAATGCTTAATATCATTAGTCATTGGGGTCATTATTTCTTTATGGAGCTGGAATTTTGGGGTCCTAAATGAGTTCCCATTCTTTTTTATAACCTGGGATTTGGTTATTTTTATTTAGGTTATTTTTATAAATTTTGACTAGTCTTTTGGGTCCCCAGTTTCAAAATTGAGTAAAATTGTATAAATTCTAAAATGTATACACATATATAATATTAATATACAATATTCACATATATTATATCCATATGTAATAGCCATAATACATATCCATATCTATAGATGTGTTATATATACAACTCTACTATGTATGTATATACATACATATTCTATATATAACACAATAACTATAGTTATGCTTCTTTTTATTATAGCTATTTCACTTTGGTGTAGCATAGGTTTAGAGTTTAAATCACAATTCCAGTTTTTCTGCAGCAATATTCTTGTTTAAATTACTTCATTCCCTCTACTCTCATTTTCCACAACTATACTTACCTGTAAGAACGTTAACATTGGTCCTGATTGTCTGTAACAATATTAAACAAAAATGATATATAGAGAGCACCTCCCACTGTGTTTAAGATACTGTACAGTTTGGTTCACTTTATGGTCACTTTTAGAGGTTAATATCACATGAAAACTTTTCTCAGTACATGTATGCTCAGTAATTTCAGTCAAAGTCAATAATTATGTGATAAAAAATGCACTAGTCTAGATATAGTAACATCCCTTTTAAACCAAGTATAGCTTTGAACTTAACAATGGAGGAAAAAATAAAGGAACTCGTCAATTTTATGAGTTATTCAATATTTTGGAACATTACCTTTGGTTGAGGAAGAAAACTTTAAGGAAGTCATTTTTCATTCCCTGAGAGGTGTAATTATTGAACTCATTAAAAGGAGTCAACTGCTAAATTTTTGTTGATCCACACCAAGTAACTAAAATTTGAATATTTCTCTGCTATTCCTTCACAATACCAGCTTTGAAAGCTGAGAAATGATACAGGACAATAAGTTTGTAACACTAATGGATGTTCTTTTTTAATGCAAAAAGGGTAACCTAAAACACTTCTTATTAAAGAAACTCAATTCATCACAGTAAATTTGAAAATCTGGTGCAATTTGAGTTTCACAAAAAAGCTAGTATTAGAGCTCTCATTAATCTCTCATCTAAGATGATAGAAATTCCAAAAGTCCTTGAAATATGTTACTGCCTTTCAAAGTATTACTTATAAAGCTACTCCTTTTTCCAAAATGTTCTTCATGCATCGAAAGTCATACTAAACACTCACCTTTATTTTTCTGCTTCTCCTTTGTGCCATGTCTTAAGGCTAACTAAAAATAGAGATAGACCAACTGTGTGTTAACACAAAATACTGATTGTTGTACGCAATAAAGACAATTAGTTAATAAATAAGATACACTTTTGTTTATACAAGTAGGAAAACATTAGCTGTTCATCTTTACTTTAGATGTCTCTTTTAGCTTATGAGAATGTGTATCCTATATGCACACACACACTCTCATTTGTATACATATTGTATCATTTTTATTGACTCTAAAATGCACAATTTTCTACATTATCACCTTTCTGATATTGTATTACTTCTTATAATCAGAGGAGTCTTATAATTGCAGTTTGGTGGGCAGGAAAAGTAAGGTAGGTGTCACTGCCTGGCAGTTGGCTTTATTTTCTTCTTTGCATATACACCAAAGTGATATAAATATTTAATAAAACTATGTTATAAGACTCCTTTGTATTGTAGTCTAATTGGCAAAAGATTTTTTTTCTTTCTTATTAGTACATAAAATAATGGTGACTTAGATTCAGTCAGTGGTAACCTTGGCTTCAATACTATACACAAAAACACATGTACACAATTGACTTTGAATTCATTTCCAAGCATATGTACTCTCCCCCCAATTTCATTAAAAAGTGTTTATACTCACACTCTCCATTTCCTCCCTGCTCATTCACTATTCAGTGTATTGTCTGACTTCTGTACCCAGCATTTGATAAAACTTTGGGGGGAAATGTATATACCACATCTTCTTTATCCATTCATCTGTCAATGGACATCTGCTGCTATAAACATTGCTGCTATAAACATTGGGGTGAATATCCCCCTTCAAATCACTATGTTTGTATCCTTTGGGTATTTATCCAAATAAAAGATAAATACCTAGTATAGCAATTGCTGGGTCATAGGGTAGCTCTATTTTTAACTTTGTGAGGAATCTCCATATGGTTTTCTAGAGTGGCTGCACAAGTTTGCATTCCCACCAACAGTGTTAGAAGGTTCCCCTTTCTCCACATCCCCATCAACAACTGTTGTTTCCTGACTTGTTAATTTTAGCTATTCTGACTGGTGTGAGGTGGTATTTCATTGCCATTTTGGTTTGTATTTCCCTGATGCTGAGTGATATTGAGCATTTTTTCATGTGTCTGTTGGCCATTTGTATGTCTTTGTTGGAGAGATGTCTGTTCATGTCTTCTGCCCATTTCTTAACTGCGTTTTTTGGTTTTGGGGTGTTGAATTTGATAAGTTCTTTATAGATTTTGGATACTAGCCCTTTTCTGATAAGACATTGCTAATATCTTCTCCCATTCTGTAGGTTGCCTTTAGTTTTGTCGACTGTTTCCTTTGCTGTACAAAAGCTTTTTACCTTGATGAGGTCCCAATGGCTCATTTTTGCTTTTATTTTCCTTGCCTTTGGAGATGTTTCTAGTAAGAAGTTGCTGTGGCTGAGGTCAAAGAGGTTGCTGCCCGTGTTCTCCTTTAGGATTTTGATTGATACCTGTCTCACATATAGGTCTTTTATCCACTATGAGTTTATTTTTTGTGTATGGTGTAAGAAAGTGGTCCAGTTTCATTCTTCTGCATGTGGCTGTCCAATTTCCCCAAAACCATTTGTTGAAGAGATTATCTTTTTCCAATGGATATTCTCTCCTGCTTTGTCATAGTTTAGTTGACCATAGAGTTGAAAGTTCATTTCTAGGTTCTCTGTACTGTTCCACTGATCTATGTGTCTGTTTTTGTGCTAGTACCATACTGTCTTGATGATAACAGCTTTGTAATACAGCTTGAAGTCAGGCATTGTGATGCTTCCAGTTTTGGTTTTCTTTTTCAACTTTCCCTTGGCTATTTGGGGTCTTCTCTGGTTTCATACTAATTTTAGGATTGTTTGTTACAGCTCTATGAAAAATGCTGATGGTATTTTGGTAAGGATTGCATTGAATGTGCTGTGAATCACTAAACTCTACTTCTGAAACTAATAATACAGCATATGTTAATTAAATTGAATTTAAACAAAAAAATTAAAAAGAAATAAAAATAGAAATAAATAGCATATTAGTCTGCCAAAAAAAAAAAACATTTTGGCAGAAATATAATCAATGTGTTGAATATTTAGTTCTCTTTCTTTGTGACCTACTTGCATTTCAAACCTTCAACTATTCCTTTCTTCTTGAAATTTTTCTCCTTTAGCCTTTTGGCACTTTCCTTAATATTATCCAATATTTATTACCATCATTTCTGTCTTATATGCAGGAATATCTTCCTCTCAGCCACTTAAGTCTTGCCAGTTCCCACACTCCCGTCTTCATTCTTCTCATTCAATCTCTACTTACTTCCTCTTAATTTTATCCTAGCAATATGGTGTCAAATATCACTTGCTTGCTAATAAGTTCTAAATCAGTATGATTTTTCAGATATCTCCCTTGATAATCAAAACAAATATATCCAACATTTTACCATATACATTCCCCTGACAATATCATACCTCTATCACACTCCAAATAGCTAACAATGAATCATAACTACTCATTTACTTAATCATTTAAGAAGATTCTTCCAGGAAATGTGCTTTGTTTTGCATATTCAGGCATTATTTCACTTTGAGACTTTTATTTTACCATAATCTACATCGTTTCTCACACCAGTAATTGTGGACACACACAAGACTTCTCATTTTCTCATGATCAGCTAATTCTACCTTCTAAATATATTTCCAATCCTCTCCCCCCCTCTTCAGTTCTACTGCCACTCTCTGGATTTAGGTCTTCCATATATTTCAGCTTTGGAAAGGCCTCCCTCCTGGTGTTCCTTCTGACTTTACTCTTTAACCCACCCTTCAAATTGCTATAAGAGTGATTGTTTGGGGGGGGGGGGGACAGGAACCTGATTATTTCTATCTCCTAATGAAATCCTCTTAATAGTTCCGTTCCCTTCCAGAGAAGCAAGCCACCATGAATTCTACAACTTCAAGGAAATACATTCTGCCAAAAACCACATGAATTTAGAAAAGAATCCCGAGACACAGATGACTTCAGTCCCAGCCAACATCATTTACAGTTTTGTGAGATCCTGAGCAGTGAATCCAGTTGAGCTGTGCCCAGATCTCTAACCTATGCGGACTGTAAGATAATAAATGGGTGTTGTTTTAAGTCACTGAATTCATGGTAATGTGCTATGCAGCAATAGAAAACAAATACATGTGGTATAAAATACATATTCAGTGTCACGGGATGATAAACATGGAACTTAATGGAAATTGTATATATTTACTCAGATTTTAGAGAAGAATCGCTTCCTTTGAAATTTTTTGAAGTAGCAGTGTTGTCTAATGGATTAAAGTTCAAAATTCATGTGAACTTCTATTTTTTTTATTTTTAAAGATTTGATTAATTTATTTATTTATTTGGGAGAGAGAGAGCATCAGTGAGAGGAGGAGCAGAGGGAGAGGGACAAGCAGACTCTTGCTGAGCATTGAGCCCTACCCAGGGCTGGATCCCAGGACCCCGAGACTGTGACCTGAGCAGAAATCAAGAGTTGGATGCCTAACTGACTGAGCCACCCATGTGCCCCTCATGTGAACTTTTAAGACGCAACCTGAGTCTTCAAAGACATAAAGATGTTTACTAAATCTGACCCTGGGATTGTTTTTTCTTCCCTCTAACCTTAAGTGTTGTGAAGGAAAATATGAATGGTATTCCTCCGCCTTCCATGCCTGAGGCAGTTTGGGTGTTGACTAGATGTCCTTTTAAACATTTTGTTGAAATTCACCTAGCTGGAAGATAACCCAGAGGCTGTTTGGGGTTACCATGTACCCCCAGAATGGTTTTAGCAGGATATGCCTCACATACCTAGATTTCTTCTTGTAAATAAACTGGAAATTTCTGGATTTATAAGCCATGAAAACAACGTAATAAAAATTAGTCATGTAGCTACATGATGAATGGGGTATAAAAACTTAAAAGACTCAACCTTAAATGGCTCCCATGTGCTATCTTAGTACAGATAATTCATGCTCCCAAAATGCACCCCAGTACAAAAAAATAGAATTTGTCAGGAAACAGCATCTGACTAAATTTGGCCCCCAGATACTAGTGCTGGCACCCGCACTTTTCCCAGGCTTCATGCGGATGGAGCAGAAAGTGCATGGAGGATGGCTGTGTTTCCCACGTCTGCCTCAGAAGGTTAGGATCTAGCATGTGTGCTCTGTGGATACATGTTAGACAGCATGCAGATAAGGAAATAGAGTCTTGAGGAGATGAGAACAAGTAGCAGTGGCTTCTTGCTTTAATATTTGCTAATCGTAAGTAAAGCTTGGTGTTTGTGTTTGATGTATTTTTTTAATTTAATTTTATTTTACTTCAATTAATTAACATATAGTGTATTATTAGTTTCGGAGGTAGAGTTCAGTGATTCTTCAGTTGCATATAACACTCAATGCTCATTACATCACGTGCCCTCCTTAATGCCCATCACCCAGTTACCCCATGCCCTACTCTCCTCCCCTCCAGCAACCCTCAATTTGTTTCCTATAGTTAAGGAGTCTCATGGTTTGTCTCCTTCTCTGATTTCATGTGAGTATTTTTGGTGATAGCTCACCTGTTTGTGCTAGTGCAGAGATTTTCTTTGTAAATCTAAAAGAAACACCCCAGAAAGTAGTTACAGTAAATGAAGGTCTATATCTAAATCACCCTAGTACCTTTGACAAAATACAGATGCACAGGAATTACAATGAGGCTACTGAATGAGAACCTCGGTGGTGTGACAAGGCATATGAATTCTGGTACTGATGTGGTTTTTTTTGGAATATTGGTGAGGTTCACTGGAGCTGACGACCAAGAAAGAATTCTTGAGACATCTTTGGTGCAAAATGGTGGTTTATTAAAGCAGGGGGATGAGACCAGTGGGCAGAAAGAACTGCTGCACCTGAGTTGAGGGGCGGCTGATTATATACTATGGGGTTGCAGGAGGCAAGAAAAAAGGTTTCAAGAAAGAACTTTCATATGTTAAAGACTCACAGGATACCTGAGGCCTTGCCATTGTCCAGTTAAGGTTGTTTACCCCTCTAGTAAGGCGTTAACATTAAGATAGTTGGGAACTTCCTGGAGGAATGTTACCATTCCTCCTATCACAGGTCCTTATCAATGGACTGCTTGTTTAAAAAGAAACTCAATTTATTTACATTTCCTTCTGCCTCAGCCTCCCTCGATTTTATGAAGGGGAGGGTGGTGTTAGGACCTCAGGAAACTGAATTATGGGTCTCTGGAAGTTAGGCTATTGATAAGAAAGCTTCTTCCTTATAAATCACTAGGACATTTGTAAACTGAGGGAGACTCAGGTCTTGCAGGATTGTGATCTCTACAAGTTAACTATTTGTTTTTCCTTTAGGGCAGCCACCTAGGAGTGCCTGTGGAATGTCACAGATATCCCAATGGGGGGTGGGGATGCAGGGTGTCAGCTTCTGCTTTGTCCTCAGCTTGCCTTCTGTTCCCTCATCAGTACACTTCTCCAGATGACACTGAATGTGAAAATTTCGGATAGATTTAAGGCTTTTTAAGATGTCAAGAGATGGAGGATTCAACTTCAGTAATTAAATACTGAATACTTTAAACACATTAAAATAATAATGGGTTCTATTTTTTCATTTCCAAATTTTTTAGTTTTTTAAAGATAACAATACATCATGTTACTGAGTTTTAGTGAGTGCACGGGGGATATGATTTTATCAATGGTGATGTGAGGTTAACAATTATTGTACAAGATATTGTGGCATTATACATCAAAATGCTTAAAATATTTATATAACTTTGACTTACTAATTTTGCCTTGACAAATATATTACAAGGATATAATCATGGTGTCAGATCACTTTTCAGTAATAACACAATGGTATTTAAAGTCTCCATATTTTGGTCAAGGCATTTATCTTTCCTAGAATATCCCTAATTCCCTTCCATTATAGAAATAAGAGCAGATATTATCTTACTTATCTTTTTAATCCTTTTGTAATTCCTTGGAACACGTATTTCCTCAGTGAGTGAAAATAAAAACTGCATCTGACTCTTTGGATCAAGAAAGTTATATGTCATATTGGTCTCCATATTTTCCTCCACAGAGGTTTATCATGTACATTTTATGTTTTAATTAAAAAATAGATCCCTTGTTTTTAAAAATAGCCTAGTAGTTTATATAATGTTTGAAATAGCCCAGTAATTTATATTTCCTTTCTTGTTTCTATTGTTTGTACAAAATTGGTCCTGAGAATAAATTCTCATGGAAGCTTGAATGCATCATATGCTAAGGATGTGTTACTCTCCAAGCAATCACTGAATTGAGCCAACTTTACTGTTTGATTATTTGTTTTTTAATTAGTGTGGTTGATATACTGTCAACAACTTCCTGCCTCTCTGAAATGGCTTAGTGAGTTCATTTGGGTTTTATCTCAGAAGTTAAATTTTCCAAAATTACTTAGGGATTAATTAGTTTTGTTTTGTTTTTTTTTAATTAGAATATTGCTGTTGATTTTTGGGATAGTGTAGGAAAGTTCCTAGCTGCCTGAGGCCACATCCAGAATGATGATGGAATTATATGTGCCCAAAGGAGGGCAAGTTGGATATGTATGCTCTTCTTGATGGCGTGTGAGTTTATGAGCAATGAGACAAAAAGGAGGACGGGAATAAAGTAGCTCTGCCAAATTTTCTGTTTTAATTATTTTTAGTATTCAGTCTAAACATTTATTTGAATAATGTTTCTTGACATTTTCAAGTGAATGTACAAATGTAAAATTCAGCAAGCAGTATCGAATTCTTACACTGTATTGAGGAAAGAAATAATACTTAAACATGCACACTCACACAAAGATTACCTCAGATTGTTGAGGGCTGACAGACATGTTGCCTAAGACTGAATGGCATTTTTGTATCTACTTTACACAGAAAGAAATCAATGGGCAAAATTTCAGGCAGATAGTTTTCATCTCTCTGAAAAAGAAATCTGCAGAGAAAAGAAATGTGCATTATTATAAAGTGGGAATCTCTGATTAGACATTATGCTTCATCAAATTTTAAATTTATGTACATTAAATTCTTTATGGTGCATGGCCATATGGTATGTTTCAACAAATATGGTATTGCCATTTTGGTCAATTTTTAACCTTTGGAAAACATGTGCAGTGGTTATGTCACTGCAGTTAGACTATGCATACCTTTCTTTAATGACTAATGAAGGCAAGAACCCCTTTATTCCTTATTTGCCATTCATATATCTTTAGTGGAGTTTCTACTCAAATATTTTGCCCCCTTCTTTAATGTGTTGTTTGTTTTCTTATTGAGTTTTGAGAGTTATTTTAGTATTCTGGATACAAGTACTTTCTCAAATATGTAATTTACAAATATTTTCTCCTGATCTATTGCTTGTTTCTTTCATTTTCTTTAGAACATATTTCAATAGAACCAAAATTTTCATTTTTATAGTCTAATTTATTAATATTTTCTTTTCATGAACTGTTTTTATTGATGTATCTAAGACTTCTTTTCCTATTCCAAAGTCAAAAGGTTTATAAAAACTTCTACAAAAAGTTTTATATTTAGGTCTTTGATCCGATTTTAGTTAATTTTTTAATAAATATAAGGCTATTTTTTAGCATGTAGACATTCCATTTTTACAGCACCATTTTTTAAAAAAGACTTCTTATTCTATTGATTTGTCATTAGACCTTGTCAAAAATTAGCTATGTTTCTGTGGGTCTATTTCTGAACTCTCTATTTTGTGCCATTGATATATATGTGTACAATCTCTCACTGTATTGAGTGTCTTGATTACCTCATCTTCAGAATAGGTCTTAAATCAGGTAGTGTGAATCTCCAACTATTGTTTTCGAAAAAATTGAGTATTCTTGTTCCTTTGCCTTTCCCTATAAATTTTAGAATTAACTTGTTGTGGTCTGCAGAAAAATCTGCTGTATTTTATTAGATTTGCATTGAATCTGTAAATTTATTTAAGAAAAATTGACATCATATTAATAAAGTATTTCAAGGCATAAAGACACATACATACCCAAATTGCCCACCTTTGGACACATGCAATTTCTCCATTACATAGTTTTAAAAATTTCATTAATGCTTTATAGTTTTCATTGTACAAATCCTATACATATTTAACTCAATTTGTATGCACTTACTTCTTTTGGTGCTAACATATATGATACCGTTTCTTTAATGTCAAATTACAAATGTTCACTGCTAGTGTATAGAAATGTATAAAAATGTGATTGGATTTTATATCACAAATTTACTAATTCACTTATTCTAGAAGTTTCTCTGTTGATTCTTGTGTATTTTTTCTTAATTATTCATGTCAACTGAAAATATGCACTTTTTCAAGTTAAGGAATTTCCTTCTATCCCTAGTTTGTTGTGAATATTTATTATGAAGTGATACTGAATTTTGCCAAATACATTTTCTGCATCTACTGAGATGATTTATTGAACAGTTGTAATAATGAACAATATAACCAAAGAAGGAAAAAAAAATGTTTTTTAAATAAGAAGACAGGGAAAGAACAACCAGAAAAAAAGTCCCATTTTTCATCACTTCTAAATTTTAATTAGTTTTTTTTAGTCCATATGTCTTCTAAGTCTATATATAAGATCATGCTACCTACTCTCATAGCAAACACATATGCACACACACACCCCTAAAATGTATAATGTTCGAAATATGATAGGTATTTACTTCACTTGCTTATAAAATTACAAGTCTTATTTCTTTTTTTTGTAAAGATTTTATTTATTTATTTGACAGAAAGAGACACAGTGAGAGAGGGAACACAAGCAGGGGGAGTGGGAGAGGGAGAAGCAGGCTTCCTGCCAAGCAGGGAGCCTGACACGGGGCTTGATCCCAGGACCCTGAGATCATGACCCAGGCCGAAGGCAGCCGCTTAACGACTGAGCCACCCAAGCGCCCCACAAGTCTTATTTCTTATTAGTAGTCATATGTCTCCTAGTTAGTGTACAATACCTCAGTCTTCAACATATTGAATACTTGGTCTCTAGAGTTACTATGCCTTTCAGTGGCATGATAGCAAAAGGGGAATAGCATGGATGATTATATGTGAAAGGTCTTCTTGGAACAAGCTTGGGAGTGGGATTCTTCCCTTTACATATCAATGGATGGCACTCAGTCACATGACTATGACTTACTGCAAATTAAGCTGGGCTTTGTGATTTAATTCTATGCCCAAGAAGAACAGAAGTTGAATAGCTTGGTAGTCTCATAGCCACAAATAATTTTGTGGTTGATTTTGAATAATAATATTCTAATAACTAGATTTACAAATACATGACTTGAAAATTTATGGGTTTTCTTTGTTTATTTTTAAAAACAGCAACCTATAAACACATAATTAATCGTGTTAAAATAAAGTTTCCATTCTTTTATGAAATCCTGTATGGTATTTGAAGCAATATTAACTTATATTTATGAATCATATACTTATATATACTTAACGATTTGCTTTTCTTATAGGAACAGGCTTAAATTTTTCTTCATAGTAGCATAGTTTTAAAAACTAGCATAGAGGGGTGCCTGGGCAGCTCAGTTGGTCGAACGTCTGCCTTCAGCTTGGGTCATGATCCTGGGGTCCTGGGATCGAGTCTCACATGGGCATGGGGCTCCTTGCTCAGCGGGAGCCTGCTTCTCCCTCTCCCCACACCCTGCTCGTGCTCTCTCTCGTTCTCTCTCTCTCGAATAAATAAATAAATAAAAATCTTAAAAAAAAACTAGCATAGAATGATTACCTCTTTCAATAAAATACTTAAACATTTGTTTTCTCAGATGTGAGGTGATAAAATATACATGCACATTTGGTATTTTCTTGTGTGAATATAGCAATACATATAAAATATTTATATGCATGCATGATCATTTTTACTTAGTGTTTTAATTTTTGGAAATAAATTTTAAAAGGTAGCATAATTTATCATAAAATAAAATTTTGAAATTTTTACTTCATTTTAATGTAATATTGATCAATAAGCTGATGATAATATACTCACATCCATCCACATACCATTTTCAAAGTCAACCATTAGCATGAGTTCAGTTCCTTAAGGTTAAGTAACACAGAAAATGCTTCCCAATTTTTCTTCAAAGTACTATGGGTCCTTCACCCCTATTGTCATACTAAGAAAGAACTAAAAAAAGGACCAAAGATATGTATAAGTGGAAATATAGCTTAGTGATGACATTTAGTAAATTAGAAAAATTGAGCTCCAAAGATTTAAATACTAAAATATTGTGAGTAATTGATTTATTGCTGATATCACTATAATATAAATCAAATTACAGAAACTTACATTTAGTGGAATGAAGGGAGTCTTTTGTAAATTATAAGTGCAAATAAAATATTTGGCAACTAAGATAAGCCTAACATATTTATATGCAGTAGTCGTAGGGAAAAAAAAAATAGAAGAGCATCATACTCAAATTATATATTATGCAAGACTGGATTTTAGTGTTTCAGAATACTTCAACAATGATACCAAGCACAACACTGGTACAGGAAAAATGTTATGCTAACCAGAATCTTATTTGTGCTTCCTAATAAAATAATATTTACATTTAGATTTGGATTTTATTACATTGGTGTTTTATTGACACTTGAGTTTTAACATTAATAATACTAAGCTAAATCAAGTTTAGCCCAATTTCATTTTTCGCAAACTTTGCTTTTATGCATACTTGCATAATTTCTAGCAAACAGTAATCACAGTAATTCAGATATCTATAACCTCCTCTAACCATGTTATTCATAATTGCAGAAAATAGAAATTAACCTTTCTAAGAGCTCAATAGCATAATATTGTTTGCTGTTACGGAAAAGGTAGCAAGTGTGTCATTGGGCAGTAGCCATTTGTCAACTTAAGTAAACCATAATGGTGGCATCAAGAAGAAATTATGCTAATTTAAAAGTAATGTTTCTCAGCGCTATTATTAGCACTCTGTACCAGCAGAATGATAATGAGAACTAAATCATTTCTGAATTTCCAAGTTTATTTATTTTCCTTATGGTAGAGTGTTTCTTAGATTCTCTTTTAGATTCTGAGTGCAGAATTAGACACATGGAAGGTGCTTAATACATTGTAAATTAGTTGAATGTAACCTAAAGATTAGTCATAATTAGCCAATATGGTCTTCTCTCATGTGATGAAAGTATTAATTTTTTATAAGTGTAACAGTTTTCAGTATTTATGTTACTTAGATGTTTAATAACACATTAGGACCCCTTCTCACCTTTACATGTGTAAGTCACATGTAATATGCAATTATTTGAAGAATACAAATATTCAGGTCTAACTGGTTTTGCATTTTTCTGTCTATGTCTAAAACCTGATAAATCAAAGGATATCAAGTAGCATAATAATATGGTTAAATGCAGAATCCTCTCTACCCCCTCTACTTGCTGAAAGATAAGAGCAGGATAAACAGTATCATATTTAATAAAATATCCAAGGTAGACATATGAGCCTCATGATGAGAAAGCCGAAGAACAGAGAAACATCTTCCTCTGTTGTAGAGCTAAAAATGCCAAGAGCTGGAATTTTCACACTGACTACTTCACTGCCAAAGACCATATTCATAATTTCTGAGCCATAACTTCTCAGCATTTATGAATCAATTAAGTTATATTCAGCAGAACTTCTGTGGTAAAATAAAGATGGTCACAAAGACTTTTCTATTCCTCCCATTGAAAGGTGGATTCTAATTCCCTTCCCATTGAATCTGAACTGGCTTTATGGACCTGCATGACCAATCGAATGTAGTAGAAGTGACATTGTGGAACTAGCAAGACCAGGTCATAAGACACCTGATAGCTTTCACCAGAACCCCTTGGAACACTCATTCTTGGAACTCTGAGCTGCCATGTAAAAGATTGACTATCCTGCTGAACAGGCCACGAGGAGAGGACCTGAGAGAACCTGGAAAGCATGAGTCCATCTGAACTCAGCTTTTCAGCTATCCCTTTCAAGGTGCCAGAATGATCACATTAGAAACGCCAGACCACCTAGCTGCCAGCTAAATAATACCAGGTGACCCATGTCAATATCAGGTAAAATAGAAGAATGGCCCAGCTTGTCTGAATTTCTGACCCACAAATCATAAGATATAATAAAATGGTTGTTGCTTTATGCGACAGAGTTTTAGGGCAGTTTTAAAGCAGAACACATGGAGACTACAAATTTTAGGGTAACTAAGAAAAGATTCTCTACCACTTTTATAATAAAAGAAAACATATGTCAATAATAATAACAATAATAGTTACATATGGATGAGAGAGTGAATATTACTCTAATATTACTCTAATATTATATTATAATATCTAATATTATCTTATATTAGATAATTTTGATGATGTGAATTAATCCTAGACCAAGAAATTTGGAGGGATTTTTCACTGAAGTTTACTTTCGTTTGAATATCAATGCCAACCAGTTCTCAGATTAAGATTTGTAGCAAGTGATTTTAATCTATTCTGAAAAAAAATGTTTTATGTTCGGTTGGATCATTTTATGTAGGTTTTATGCTCCATAATTCTATATTAATTTCTCTATGTGATGAGTGAAAAATGAATTCAATGGCTATGAAAAAAGGGGCATATAATCAAACCATTGTTCAAACCAGTCATGGGAAACTCTCATATTTTTTCCTCAACTTTTAAAAATAATATTTTGTTCTTAATGTGGTAGGTTTAGTCTGTGCTTCTATAAAATAGGCATACTCAACATTTCTTATAAAAATCATGCAAATAATATTTTGAAAAACATTATGTCTCTAAAAATTCATAGGTAGGACTAACTCTAACAAGTACAAGTAGCAGAGATTCAAAATGGAAACCCTAGCACATAAATCAACAAACATGTTTTTAGTACTCAGGACTCCATAGTAAGTAAAACATGAGAGTTGACTAAGATTCCCTCCAACTGACTGCTTTTAAAAGAAATTTGATCTCCTTTTGATATAAAGAGAGGACATGACTATAGGCTTTATAGAGACATATTTTTTTCTTAAAATAAAAAACATATTTTTTTAAAAAACTAATCATAAAATTCTCATCTTAATATAGTCAAAATTACAGGGGCATGTGGGTGGCTCAGTCAGTTGAGCATCCAACTCTTGATTTCGGTTCAGGTCATGATCTCAGGGTTGTGGGATCAAGCCCTGTGTCTGGCTCCTTGCTAAGCATGGAGTCTGCTCAAGATTCTCTCTCTCCCACTCCCTCTCCCTCTACCCCTCCCCCACTCGTGTGTGTGCTCTCTCTCATTTTCTCTCTCTCAAATAAATAAATTTAAATAAAATATTTAAAAAATATATATGTAGTCAAAATTACATAAAATACAGATACAAAATTCCCTTGGAAATAAACAATGAGGATAATCTCAAATATCCAAGTTAACATTGAGTAAAATATCTTTCCCGACAGTATCATTTCATATGGATTGAAGAGGGCATGACATCCAGTGAGCCCTTTACATTTTCCTAGCAATCACCATGCAGAATGGGAAGAACTGCCACATTATTAAACAAAAATAACTTTTCTGCTTCACTTTGAGATGAAGTAAAGTAACCATTTTGGGTGTCATGATATAGTTCCATAAAAAAAAAAATAGAATCCTTAACTTAATGTCCTAAAGATGAAAGAAAAATAACAAATTATCATTATTCAAAAATCTCATATACACAAGAACTTGTATTTTCCTCTAGTGAATAGAGTCCGTTATCTTTATCAATGTGATTATCAATTTAAGAAAACTTAAGAATTGCCTCCACATTTCTGTTCTGAAAAATAAAAAATGAATAAATACAATTGAAAAGCACCTTATTCAACATATAATAACAAAAAAAAATTGTTGCTCTACCTCCCCAACTTGAATAAGCTTATTAATACAACAAAGGGAAAGGTTATTATTGTGGTTTTTATGCAATGGGTTTTATAACAACTTATTTTGAGGCTGGAAATATACTTAGAAACATCCTGCTCCAGGTGAGCCATCACAAAGTGTTTCATCACCTGCCTGGCTCTTTCTGGAACACTCTGGAGAGCATATGGTTGTAGAAACTAGTGAAGTTCCTCCAACATATATGGTCATGATTAGTTATAAAATCCCTGGAATTCAGAAATAATCCAATTGACAGATAGTTAACCTATGCTTCTCAGCAAATGAAGATCTCCCTTTGTTATTTTTATTTTTGAAATCATAAATAAAACTTAATTAATCTTCAAACCACAATTTGTCTGAACACATGCATCTTGGTGGCCTTTCTAACATCCACAGTTTTTTCTTTAAGACTATTCTCAAGAGTAGGGGTCAACTCTTACAGCAAGATCCATACAATAGCATTTTCTATTCACATAATATTGTTGAGCGCATTCTTAAGTATTAAAATTTTTTTAAAAAGCAGAAATGCATAAAAAAAGGATTCATTTTTGAGTTGGTTTTTGTTTTTACCCAGTGATGTCTGTGAAAAATTAATTTCTCTAAAATGGAGAAAATTCTATTTCTAAACAAGGATTAGGCCCTTGGGGCCACATAAATGTAGCAACATATGAATATTTATGCTTCACTTCCTGTCAAAATTATGAACATAGTTTAGTATAAGTATTATGGCTTAGAATATTTACATGGTGGTGTGGTGGTACCTATGCAGGTTTTAGCACAGAGATTTGGAATCGTAGTGTCTAATCCAGCCGGCACCGCCTCTCTCAGCAGTCAGTGCCTGAGAGTGTATAATGCTTAAAAGTTGTCTAAGAATGCATTCCTATTAACCTAAGTGATGTCAAAAGAAATTTCATCTCTTTATGACAGAAACTGAAGGTGAGCTAGAAAAAGACAGCAACGTGGCTTTACAGAAGGAATTCCCTTCTTAAAAATGGAATTCTTAGGATTTGACCTGGCTAAGAAAAATAGAAACAAAATAATACTGAATTTTTTAAAAAGATAGACTTTGATTCCTCTCCACATGAGAGAAGATTGACAGCTGGCTGTCAAAATATTGATATGAGGAACCAGGCTTCTTCCAGCTTTCTCCTCCAGCAATCTTGGTGTGCAGTTATTGTCCACAATTCCATCATGGCTACTCTGGCTCCAGGCATGATGTCTACTTCATGAGTACAGCAGAGAGAAAGAGAGGAAGAAATGTTTGTCTCCACTAAATTAAAGAGACTTACCAGAGTCACATCAGCTCTTCCACTTACACTTCACTGGCCAATACCCAGTCACAAGGAAAGCTGGGAAATTTAGTATTTAGCTAGATAATGTATACAGTAAAAAACTGAGGTTCCATTTGAGGAAAAAGGCAAGAATGGATATTTGGTAAAGAACTGGAGTTTCTAGCAAAAATACATAATTTCAATTAGTTTCATAATCATATACAGTTAACATTTATGATAACCACAGGGAAGGGGAGTGGCTTCTATGTGTTAATAAAATTAATTGGCTTAGATAAGCAAGCCACTGTAAAGCATAGAAATTGTCTTAACCAATTTATAAGTGTTGTGATGATACATTTTTTTCATTCAAAACCTTAATTTGCAACCCATCCCCCAATGAGAAACACACTACGAAAACATTTCCCTATTTATTATTCAAAACTTTCATATACAGCCTGCCTTTCAATAGGAAATATACGATTGAATATACTTTGAAAAAAAATGGTTGTTTATCACACTTGGCAGCTTTTATTTTGTCCACGACATACCAAAAAATATTCAGTGACAGCAATTTGATTGTATTCACAATTTCTTCTATTTTCTTCAACACCAGAACAGAAGGTATAATATTAACTGACCATTGCTCTCGGAATAAAGCGTAGCAAGGATCACACTCAGGTAGAAACTGCAATTCACATCTTTTTATTGTGGCAAATATACATAGTATAAAACTTACCATTTTAACCATTTTTAAATGCACAGTTCTGTAGCATTAAGTACACTCTGATTAGTTTGCAACCATTATCACCATTCAATTACAGAACTTTTCATCTTCCCCAGCTGAAACTCGGTACCCATTAAACACTGCCTCCCCATTCCTTCCTTCCCTCAGCCCCTGGAAACCATTATTCTACTTTATGTGTCTATGAATTTGACTATTTTAGTTACCTCATATAAACTCTCTCTAGAAAGTGCCAGATAATAAATATTTTCTGCCTTGTGGGTCATGCAGTGTCTGTTGCTCAGTAGTTACTCAGTTTTGCTGTTGAAACCAACTTTGGCGAACACTTAAACAAAATGTGTGGCTGTGTTCCAATAAAGCTTTATCTATGGACACTGAAATTTGAATTTCATATAGTTGTCAGGTATCATGAAATATCCTTTTGATTTTTTCATTATTAAAAAATATAAAACTGAGCAGTTCTTTATCCTATAGCACTCTTTACTGACATCCTTAGAGAATCCCAACTAGTACTTCACATTTTTCAAGTGGCCACTAAGACACCCTGACTTTCTTAGTTATTTCAGGCACATACACTAATGCAATATTTTGGTTATATATAATGCTTGTCCATAGACATCAAATAGCCAGAAGATTTCCTAAGTTGCAAGCATTTTGTTTTATTCCTGTTTATAGTACCCATTTTTACTGTGATGTACAATCCAGTCATTTGTATTTCTACTAAGGTAAAATAATCCTCAGATTCCTAGGGGTAAAAAATCTTACAGGACATTCTATGTTTAAATGTATATCCTTCTCGAGGTGCCTGGGTGTCGCAGTCAGTTAAGCCTCCCATTTCTGGTTTGGGCTCAGGTTGTGATCTCAGGGTCTTGCGATCGAACCCCATGCTGGGCTACGGGCTCAGCATAGGGTCTGCTTAAGACTTTCTCTCCCTCTGACCCTACACTGTGCTCATGCAGGCTCCCTCTCTCCAAAATAAGTAAATAAATCTTTATAATAAATAAATAAATAAATAAATAAATAAATAAATGTGCATCCTTCTCATTAGAAGCTTAGAGTGTGTTTGTCATCATTTTTGTTGTGGGGTTTTTGTTGTTGTTGTTGTTGTTGTTTTTTGCTTATTTCTTATCATTTGGTACATTCCAAATAGTAAAGTATTCAGAGTTCAATTTATGAGGCCTGAAGCTTTAGACATGATACTGTTTGGTTGAATAATTGACCATAGCAGTCTCTTAGCATTTTTCATCCCTGGCTGCAAACGTATATGGAAAAAAATATATATGGTTTGTTGTTTAACTATCAATCATTGTTTAAGAAAAAATATCAGACTGGAGTGGCTGGAAACTGCAGTTAACCTGATGGCTCCAGGTCTTTCCGCCACCATTTCTCTCTTCTCCAAAAGGAAACCTTGTTGGTGTATACTCTTGCTTGCTTCTGTTAAAGGAGATTTTGAACAATCGTCTTCCCCCACACTTTTTAAATAGCTTGCAATGAATATACACAGTCAAACCAACTCTTTTACCTGTTCCCAAGACACTTTAAACATGACTTAGATGACCATAAACCCCAAAAGCCCAACAGCTAGAACTATAGAGCTCCCTTTGATATTTTCAAAAGGCTCCAGTCAACGTGGACACTTAAAAAATTATAAGAATGTAAGATTCTGGAGGATCTATAGAGCCACCTTATCATTACATTTTTGAATTTCAACCAATATTTCCCACTACTCTTTCCCATTAATAAAAAACTTTACATGTAATCTGGTATATTTTACATGGGATACTGGCTTAGCTAGGTCCTCTGCTGGGGGTCTCTCAAGGTTGTAATTAAGTGTTAATAAGGCTGTGTTTTCACCTAAAAGCTTGACTGGAGAAGAATGGATTTTCAAACACACTCAGATTGTTGGCAGAATTTGTTTCCTCATGGCTGGAGGACAGAAGGCTCAGCTTCTCTCTAGCTTTCTGCTGGAGGCCCCCCTCAGCTACTAGAGGTTGCCCAAAGTTCCTTGCAGTATGGACTTTCTCACTGTGGCTACTTATTTCACTAAGCCAAGCAAGCAAGGGTCTTGCTTGCACAACTGAGTAAATCCGCTAGCACAACTGAGTTTTACATAAGGTAACATAAGCGAGGAAGTGACATCACATCACCCTTGCTATATTCTGTTGCTTGGAAGCAAGTCACAGATCCTACCTACACTTAGAGGAGGAAATTATACAAGGTCACAAACACCACAGAGTCTATTTGCTACAGATCATTTTTTTTAAAGATTTCATTTATTTATTTGAGAGAGAGAGAGAGACAGAGATAGCAAGAGCAGGGAGGAGAGGGAGAAGCAAACTCCTGGCTAAGCAGGGATTCAATCCCAGGACCCTGGGATCATGACCTGAGCCTAAGGCAGATGCGCAACCAACTGAGCCACCCAGGCGCTCCCTGCCACAGGTCCCTTGTAACACAGGAGAAGTTAATTGATACCAACAAACAGGTTAAGAGGCAGTTACTTTAATGAAGACCTTATGACATTATGGTTAAAAGAGTAGATTCTGTGGCTAGACTGCCTGCATTTACCTCCCAGGCCAGCCACTTAGCTGTGTGCCATTGGGCAGTTCATCTAACTTTATCGTTAGCCACATAAACAATTTGGTATTTAAATAATGTTTGTAGATTTTTTTAATCTATGGGAATCCTTATTAATAACAAACAAGTCACAATCATACATACTGATAACTTCTGCTCTTATCATAAAAAGAATAGGAAAATTGAAATAAGATGTTGTATGTCTATCACAACTTTGTACCCAAATAACTTATCAGTAAGGAACATTTTTTAGAAGTATCCATGAGCATCAGCACCGTAGAAAACTACACAATGCAGAGTGGCGTTACAGCCACAAGCACTTTTCAGAGACATAAATATTGAAGCCATTGAGACATTAAACTATAATTTGGGATTCATGCTGCAGTGATTTTACTCTATTGCATAGTCTGCTAGGATTTCCCACCTGTTTTTCCATAAAACAAAAAGTAGGAAATCATTGACATTCAAGTAGGTTTTTACTTAAATTTGTTTCATATTTAAAACATCTAAAAAGGCAAGAAGTAACAGCTAAAAGAGTGAATATTCTGATGCTAACAAAGTGATTTTTTAAAATCTTTATTCTTCTGTTTAAATTGCAAAGGACTATCTATAAATGCTCTCGCATGGTACATATTATTTACACATCTGATTTCTAATATACATTACCAACATGATTTGCACGTCACATTGCAATTTAGGCTGAGTGTTAAGCTGCATACATTAAAGTAACATAAAAATGAAGCATTATTATTTTATTCCTACTTTTTTTAGGCATTTGAGTAATTCAAGAGTATATTAAAATAAGCTTGACATTTCACGACTTCCAAAGAATAGTTCACTCATTATGTATGAACAAAAATTGTGAAGCCTAACTACATCATTTTATTACTGGCAAGTTGGTGGCATCATAGTTTTAGAAATCCCTGATGCCCTGCTAATTATTATACATGGAATTAATATACACTTCTTGATCTTTTCTAAAGCAAACTCTACTTTTTCACATTGTAGTATGCTCCTTGCTGATGTCCAAAAATCACTGAGGATTCATTACCCTACACTCTTTCAATGGTTCACTGTCATTACTTAAAAATATGTATTAATGAAAAAATGTTCTCTAATGAATATCTGAAGTTTAAGTCTTTTTTCTAACTTGAGAAAAAAGGTTTCTTATTACTGAGCAACTACTCCTTCTTTAAGACATTTAGGTCACTGCAAACTTGTGAGTTATGATTAGGATGCTAAGATGTAAGAAAGAGAGGAGGAAAAGCACTAAGTATTAAGCATAATGATCTGCACCTGGTTTCAATCACGACTTTCTTCCTAAGCATCAACCATTTTGGAATACAAATTTCAGTGCTTGCCCAGCTGGAATACAATGCTACTTTCCAGATAGTGGAAAGTCATTAAGAGTGCACAAAGAGACCACAATATGATTTTGTAAGACTGAACTATGAAATTTACTGAGGGGTAAGATTGTTGAAAATATGTTCAGTTTGTTCAGGACTACTTTTTTAAAATAGCCTAAAAGTAAATACAGAGACGATCATTTCATTGCCTGTCTGGGATTGATTTACGAGGAATCTATAAATACAAGAGTGATTACCATCTAATGTGGGAGCATTGCTGCTGTCCGAAAATAAGCCTCCCTGTATGGCTCCAAGGGGTAAAAATTCTGCTACCAAGGGAACAGACTTGATTTTCCACTTATCCTTTAATGACTTCCTGCAGGCAAAAACCTGGAGCCAAAATCCTACTGACATCTGTTTGTTGGTATGGGTCTTACTTAGAACCCCAGTACCAGATAATTATTCATTATTTGTTGGCAGTAGGATTGTGCATCTCGCAATGTTCTGCAACATTTAAGTTACAATAAATACAGGAATAACAAAACTCTTCTCAATACTCATTTATATAGAGCAAGAGCAAAACAAATGGGAGAGCTTCTAACAATTTATTGCTAGATAGTCACTGCTTAAAGTTCACATTTATCATTAACAAATGCAAGGAAAGAAAACTGTCAGCTTTTTCATCTTAAATCAAGTGTGACATTTTAATGATCAAGGACACTTCATCTTGTAATTTATGCTATTATATAAGTCATCCAGAGGAGTATTTTATTTTATCCTTAATATTTACTTTTAAGGCACTCTGATTTCACTGAAGAATAATGGGGTTTGAGTTAGAAAAAAATTTGGATTTTAGTCTAGACTTGACCTTAGGTATATTAGGAAAATCACTTAACCTTCTTAAACCTCGTTACTCATGTATAATTTGGTGATAACAATATTTATCTCAAAAGGTCATAGTGGAGAATAAGTTAATAGCATGTATGACATCACTGTCTTAATAATGTTTTATTTTCTCCCTAAACTCTTCCATTACTTGCTTTGAAGTGTTTAGTTTGAAGCATAAGTCAGTGCTGACCAAGTGATGTTTAGCATTGAAAGAAAACTCAAGTTAATTAAATTTAAATATACGTATGTGGGCCAACTACATGATGGAAATACACTTACAATGTGAGAAGGATCCAAATATGGGCCATGTCTAGGGTAGATTTAAAAATGTCCCCCAAGATATCAGGACCTAATTCTTAGAACCTATGAATATTACCTTACATGACAAAAAAAAATGTGATTATTTTTAAGAATTTTGAGATAAGGACATTATCCTGGATTAGGCAGGTGAATCCTGAATGCAGTCACATGTGTTCTTATAAGAGAGAAGCAGAGGCAGTGTTAATACAGAGAGAAGAGGAGACACACAGAGCAGATGATGTGTCCGTGGTGACTGATGTTGGCATAATCAGATGCAAATCAAAGAAAGATGGCAGTCACCAGCGGGAAGAAGCATGACACAGCATGAAACATGATTCCCCCCTGGACCCTCTGGAGAGAATATGGCCCTGCTGATACTTTGATTTTGGACTTCTGACACTCAGACTGTGAGAGAGGATATTTCTTTGGTTTTACATTATCAAGCTTGTAGTAACTCATTATAGCAGTGTCCAATACGAATACAGTGTTCTTTATTGTTTATAGCTAAATAGGATTGACTAACAAATCACCCATGACTTTGGAGGGTATAAACACTAGCAGTTTGATCCAGTTGCTAGAGGACAATGAGGCAGTGACTATGCGGTCATAAATCTTCATAAATGTAATATTTGAGTGGGCATTGAAGCTTATATAGAGTTCACAGGAAAACAAAGAATGGAAGAAGAACGTTCCAAATGTATTACATAAATGAAGGCAAAAAAAAGTTTTAAAAAGTTAGATAACCACAAGTTAGTGGTTGTTTTGTTTTTGTTTTTGTTTGCTTGTTGATTTTTCAATGTAAGTTTCTTCCACTGAAATGGAGGAACTGTGTGGAGGAAATTTAATTTTGAGAACCAGTAGTAAAAGACATAATGTAAAGACCTGGGACCTGGATTGAGGTACTTTCATGGATCAGCATGTGAGCAAAATGGAAAATATTCTCCAATCTCTGAACCTCAGGCACTGCTGAGGTGCCTTCTCTTCGTGTAATATATCTTCCCTAAAAAAGGACAGCAACTTGTCTAGTGTAGGGTACACTGTAAGGTACAGAGTGGAGTGGATTGGAGGCTGGAACAGTGTACAAGGCATACAAGTATAATGAATAATGGGCACTTTAAAAGAAAAGAAAGCAGTTATGTTAAAGAGAGAGCAAGATATGGTTAAGATTCCCAACCACTCATTAGTGCAAAGAAACTGAAGAAGCAACAAACGCACTTATTTGTAGATGTATATGTTAGTGGTAGTTTTGTTGATGGTATTGTTATGTGGTGAGTATGAATGGGTTCATCATATTAAATTAACTGTTTAGTAAATTACATTTATTTAGTGGCTTTGGGTATGGTTCATGTATCCAAAGGGAATATTTGTGGTGTTTTCACCTGAGTTAAAATAACTATTCAGGTATTTTCATGAAGAACAGTATCTCTAAGGGCATAGGGCAGAAAAAAACAGCCAATGTTTGAATGCCTGCATATGCAGATTAGGTAGGTACTATAGTACCATTTTAATAAAAATGTCTCAGTCACTTTTATTTCTTTCTAATTTTGAAGGAGCTTACTCATACAGAAGGAAGGATATCTGCAAATATATTGAGGCATGAAGGGCACAGCCTTTTAGGAAAAGTAGAAAGAGACACCAGTGTTAGAAAAAAGGGTGAGTGACCAGGATAACAATAGAAAAGACTCAATAGTCATTTGCAGCAATACTGAGATCTTATACAGCAAGCTGAAGGGTTTAGAAGTGACACATGTAGGATGAATTAAAGGAGAAAAAGTAGAACAGAGTAACCATGAAAGGCAAAGAAATCTAAAACTAGTAAATAATTTTAGACAAGAAAAAATGCAGGCCTGAACTAAAATAATAGCTGTGCTGCAAAAAGGATATCTAATATGTAGTATATAAGGCTCATTTTGAGGGCCCTGTGGAATGACAAAATGAAGCAGTCAATTCATATCCTCCTTTTTCCCAACAATATACTTCCTGATCTGATTAATAATGTAGCTAGATCTCCAGGTTTGACTATGTCAAATATTCATAAAACCATTGAATTTATACCTAATATTTAATATGTAGTAATATGCAAGTGAACAGAACTCTAAATGAATATCTATACAAAGAAACAAAAGCTAAAAGCTTTTATTTTCCTCATCAAAGTATATAGGGTTTTCTAAAATAAAAGTACAAATTTTTCAACTGTGGAAAGAGCCAAGATGTCCATCGACAGATGAATGGATAAAGAAGAAGTGGTATATGTACACAATGGAATATTATGCAGCCATCAAAAGGAATGAGATCTTGCCATTTGCAACGACGTGGATGGAACTGGAGGGTGTTATCCTGAGTGAAATAAGTCAATCAGAGAAAGACATGTATCATATGACCTCACTGATATGAGGAATTCTTAATCTCAGGAAACAAACTGAGGGTTGCTGGAGTGGGGGTGGGGTGGGAGGGATGGGGTGGCTGGGTGATAGACTTTGGGGAAGGTATGTGCTATGGTGAGCACTGTGAATTGTGCAAGACTGTTGAATCACAGATCTGTACCTCTGAAACAAATAATGCAATATGTTAAGAAAGCCAAAAAAAAAAAAAAAGATAGCAGGAGGGGAAGAATGAAGCAGGGGATAATCGGAGGGGAAGACGAACCATGAGAGATGATGGACTCTGAAAAACAAACTGAGGGTTCTAGAGGGGAGGGGGGTGAGGGGATGGGTTAGCCTGGTGATGGGTATTAAAGAGGGCACTTTCTGCGTGGAGCACTGGGTGTTATACACAAACAATGACTCATGGAACACTACATCAAAAAACTAATGATGTAATGTATGGTGATTAACATAACAATA
>NW_027397116.1:17845686-17906929 GCF_003265705.2 Callorhinus ursinus
AAACAAACTGAGGGTTCTAGAGGGGAGGGGGGTGAGGGGATGGGTTAGCCTGGTGATGGGTATTAAAGAGGGCACTTTCTGCGTGGAGCACTGGGTGTTATACACAAACAATGACTCATGGAACACTACATCAAAAACTAATGATGTAATGTATGGTGATTAACATAACAATAAAAAATTTAAAGAAAAAAAGTACAAATTTTTCAGATAATATTGTCCCCTACAATAGTTAGCAGAGATAGCAAAATTGGCATTTCATTATGAGCCAATCCAGGTTAAAATGTAAACCTTATCACTTAAGAAAAAATAAATCATACTGATAAACATATAAGTGGAAAAAGTTAAATTTTTGTAACTATTAACTCATCAGCAGGGAATAGAATTTTGTGCAAAGAAAAGTATTAGAAAGAAATTTTATTGATCTGGAACAATAACAAACAAATATGAGTTATTTTTTTTTCTGAAATAGCCACGTTTTACAGCATGCATTTCTTTTCTGATTTTTAAAACATTCTATTGTTTTAAATATATGGCACATGCAGTAGCTAGATAAAAGCTCATTAAAATTAAATGAGACTTCTACCAATTACAGTAATTGTCAGTAAAGCAATTGGCTTTGAGAAGTTAAAATTATTGTCTAGAAGCTATTCTGAATAACTGTTGAGATGAAAGAATTTAAAATTAATTTTTCGTTTACCACATTGTATTTATTGGTTTTGGCTAATAATAAATTGTTTTATCCTTATGGGAAAATATTTTAAATGCTTTGGCCACCAAGAAAGTTTGGAGTTGATGTTTCAGTTTAAAATATTGGTAGAACTCAAACTATATTTTTTATGCCAGCTTTACAAATAATATTTTGAAATTACATTAGTAGTGTCCATATGAGAGATTTTTTATACTTTTAAAAATATGATAGTGGCACACTATCTGAGTAGCTGAGTAGCTCAGTCGGTTAAGCATCTGACTCTTGATTTTGGCTCAGGTCATGATCTCAGGGTTGTGGGATCGAGCCCCGTGTCATGCTCCTCGCTCAGTGGAGAGTCCGCTGGAGATCCTCTCTCTCTCTCTCTCTCTGCCCCTTCCCCTCAATAAATAACTCTTTAAAAAAATATGGATATGATAGTTTCAAATATCATTATCCTATGATGATATTAAAATATAAGAGTGTACAGGAAGTAGATGAAGGATAAATTAGGATTAGAAGCTATTTTCAGTTTTAACTGTCCAAGAAGCTGTTATAAACAACTTTCTAGTGACAGTGAAAATTGCATTAGTGGTTTTAAACAATGTACTTTAAATATAAACATTAGAGGATAATGTCAAATACCAGAGATGGAGATTTCACAATTGAAATAGCATTCGTGGAGGAGAAATAATTCACCTCTAAAGCCCATTTGAGAGAAGTTTCTATATACAGTGTATCCTTGAAGACAACAACTGTCTATTCTTCTATGTACTCTCAGAATTTGGCATTTTGGCTATTATGTAATAATAATATTGTCCATTACATCAAATCTGTTCAGTAAATATTTAGGAAAGTAATAAATGAGCTTCATGAAGTTATTTGCCAGGCACTCTTCCCCAGCAAAGAACTCTTTCCCACAGAATTTCTGTCCTAGTACAAAAGGAAACAAGATGAACCTCAGGATTGGCATAGTCCACCAAGCAATATTACATTTCATAATTATAGATGAGTCAGCTAATGATATCATGGAATGGAAATATTCTGGTCACAACATCTCCTACATACTTTTTTTCTTCCAAGCATTGTCAGTAAATTAGGGAAAAAGCCATGAGTGCTCTGGAGTTTTAAAAAAAAGGTTCATGTTGCTATAGGAATTAATTATAATTTGCATATCAATCTGAGTTGATATTACTATAAGGTATAGTTGACCTTTGCTTTTTCTCTAAACACTTGTGTTTGCTTTTATCTGCAGATTTTTGAAAATACTATTAGAGAGGTTGCTTAAGCTTTTAACCTTATGTTAATCAAAGTAAGAATTTATGTACCAAAGATAATTAGAAGATGAGAAAATGAACTTCCAGCTAGCACATTAGCACTTTTGTATAACACGTATCTTCTTTTCTCATATTTTGACTCGAAATAATTTTCATATTTGCTCTTTGGCATCATAACAGCCAATTGTTTGGCTTATTTAGAATAATGGTCCTATCACATTATAAACGGCATTGAAGGTGAAAATTTATATTGCATTATATGAGCTACTTATTTATTTTTTTAACAAATATGCATCATTTAGCCATACCTTGACTCTTGGAATCTGAATTCTTGGAGGTGAGACTTAGAAATTACATTTTAATTGTAATAACTAGCTGGGATTCAGAACTACTGCTATTGGAGCCATTCAGGAACAATTCACCCCTGTTCCCCTCCCCAACCCTTACCTGTGGCATCATTATTTCGAGGTGGAAGGAAACTTTGAACATGATTCAAGGACACAATTTGGTACACTGTGCTAATCCAATAGGCTAGGGATTATAAACAGATTCAAACTGAGACAAGCAATCTTTTGGCTTCTCCTCTGAGATGTCCTCCTCTTTCAAATTTTTTCCTCTTTCTATTGATTCGTCTTCATCCCCCATGCAGCTGGTACAATAAAACAAGTCTCATGCTATCGAGCATTTTTGAAAGGACTCCCTTTTATTAAAGCTTGTAGCAGACCTAAGTGGGCCCATAAGAAGGGAAGTCTTAGGTTAAAATATATTCTTTTCTAGAATATATCTTCATATATTTTAATTTCTGTTTCTACCGTAATTCCTCACCACTCATTCATTCACTCAATCAGTTAACCAGTATTTGTTGAGTTGGTACCGTATGCTAGGCAGTGTCATGAGCGCTGTTGGGCAAGCCCTGACAGCGGCCACAGAACCTACTCTTATGGAGATGATCTCGTGGAGGGAGTGGGCCATAAACAAACCCTAAGGAGACATACAAAATTTCAATAATTAAAAGTCTTATGAGGGGGGAAAAATGAGTGGGTTAATAAAGATTGGGACTTCTGCTGGAGTAGAGGAGTTGGGGTAGTGTTTTAGATAAGTGGCCAGGGAAAGTCTTTGATAAAAAACAAAGAAAGTAACAGAGCATGCCGCAAAGCTATCTGGGGGAAGAACAGTCCAGGCAGAAGCCAGAAAATGGAGTGCTTGATCTGTTAAGAACCAGCTGTGAAGCCAGTGTAGCTGTACTAGAGAGAAAGAGGAAAGGATGATAGGAAATAATGCCCACGACACAATGAGGAGCAGACCACATGTAACCCTGTAGGTCCGTATACAACATAGACTTTGGCTTTTATTTTTAGTGATTTGACAATCCTCTGGAATTACCATTTCAGAATAGAGAGACCTGACTTGCCAAAATCACGTTAAGATCCCCTAGGATTAGTCTCTAGTCTGTGTAAAAAGAATCATTGATTTACCCAGCCCAACTTACATTTAATGTGTACCCTAAATGGATTAATCAATAAGATGAATGTCAAAGTTATAGCTTGTAGTAAATACCAATTCTTATCTAAAATATCCTCTTTCATAAAGAAATATAAGTCATCTCACACCCAAACAAAACAAAATGCCAGTCTTAAGGCTTGGCCATTTTATTAGTGAGTGTTTGAGCAAGAAACAGAATCAAATTCAGATCTTTCAAGAGACTTCAGTTAATACAACATTTAAAAAAGTGTTAAGAGTACTATGAAACAAAGAGAAGGTTGATGAACTCAGAGAATAGCATTAATAGTAAGTTATTGCCTCTCCTGGGGCTGAAGGGGTCAAGTAGCCTAGTGAGAGATGGGGCCATGGAAGAAAAGCTGCGCAGAGCTGGGTTGGAAAACATCCACTGCCAGAAGACCTGGCTCAGACCCATGAGGGAGCATAAAAACCAGACCTACCTGTTCTTCTGTCCTCTGATCCTGTGTCAATTCTTCTTATTACTGGATTGTATGGTGATCTACCTAGACCACCTCTCAAAAATGAGGCACCTATCTCCCTGCTGCTAGGAATATTTAACAGTTGATGGTTCATAGCTGCAGGAAAATTCTCTAGGAAATACCCTTGGCTTCAGAAAACTGCCTCACCAAAGGAAACTTCTCTCTGAGGAGCAATGCCCGATCAACTATTGGTTGAAGTGAGGCTACAAACTGGAACGGTTCTGAGGGGCCATCACAGTTCCAGCGCTCACCCTAGGATGACTGAGGCTTCAGATGTCCTCATATTATAAGACAGCTTCTCCCTTCACCAGTACTGCCTACTTCACTTCCTTGCGAGTATATCTTTCAAGAGAAATCTCCTCTGATCTCCAAACAACTCCCCATCTCAAAGTCTATTTTCAAGAAATTCAATCTCAGACACTATCATTCACTGAACCAAGCCCAACCCAGCTAGCAAGAGAGCTGAGGCAGTGAACTGCTTAGCAGCCAATCTGCCCGGCACAGAGCAGAGGAAAGAAAGGCTGAGAATTGAGTGAAAGTGGGGTTGGGGTACAAATGCTGAATAATAAAAATTTATCAACAAAATTTGAAGGAGTCACTTATGTTTCACAAATTATGACTTTTTTTCTTGCTAATAAGTTTGTAGAAAATTTAAAAAGGCAGCCCTCCAGTTTCAGTCATACATAGGAGATCATTCTAACAAATTTTTCCCATAAATACCTGCATTTTTATACACCTTACTCCACTGAGTTTCAGTCAGTGTCTAAATATGACACCAATAATTATGTCATGAGATGTTCAAAGCTTCTCTTTTAAATTTTCTGTTTCTCCCCAAGACTTCTGATTATATGAATATAAATGCAGATAAAAATAATATGTTTCCTAAATTAGCTGTGGCAATGCTAAAAGACCCTATCCAATGGGTCTTAATTGTAGACATAAGACACATCAAGATGCGACATGAGAGAAGTATAAAATGGTGTTTTAAAAACCCTGTTCCAGAATGCTGAAAATGGTTCTACTTTTCAACAGTTATAATTCTATGATTTAGACACATAGCAAAGAAAGACTGTTCCAGATCAAGTAGAATAAATGAGGTAGATGAAGCAACAATAGGAAGAGCGTAACTCGATGAGCTGATGACTTAGGTACTCTTTCATGAATCTCACTAACCTCACAAATGTCAAAAATAAGGAAAGACTTACACCCACAGAGGAAAAATAGCAGAGGTAGTGGAAAACCTGTTGAATCAATGGATGATTTAATCTTGCTTCATCTAGCCTTCCATTCTTGATCATTCAGCAAATTGATGGTTGCATCTATTAAAAGGTAAATTGAAAAAAAAATTAAAAAAATAAAAATAAAAGGTAAATTGGACTGACAGACATTGTATGTTTTGTTTTGTTTTTTAACATGGGATAAGATGTTTACACTGATGTGTTGACCCAGGAAAAAGATGATTTTTGATCAGATAGTGAAGAGAATTTCTCAAGAAACATCTCTGTAGGTAAAAGTGGTGGGAACATGTGTATTAGGTTAGAACACGGGGAATACATCTTTGGTGAAAGGTATAGCATTAACATAGGGTAGAGATTCTGGTAGGTGATTAGGTATGTTGTAAGAGATTTCAAAGAAGGTTTTATATATACATATTTTTATATATTATATTTATATTTTATATATATTTCTATAATATGTATAGTTTCCATTTTTGAAGAAAAAAAGTAAAATGGTCTGCTCTAGGTTTTTAGTTATCGTTTTATTTTGTTTTTGGTCAGCCTTTGCCTGATTGAAGAAGTTCTCCTCTATACTGACTTTGCTAAAAGATCATGAGGTTGTTATTCTTTTTATGATGAATGAATGTTGAATCTTTATAAATATTATTTCTGCTTCTACTGAGGTGAACACATTGTTTTATTCTGTAATCAGTTCAGATATCGACTTAGATTTATTGATTTTTAATATTAAATGAAACCTGCATTCCCTGAGATACATCAAATTTGTTCAAGATATATTTTCCTGTTCATGTGTTTTCTGATTTGGGCTTGAGACTTTTTTTGAGAATTTTTGCCCCTATGTTCCTGTGTGAAATTGGCTAGTAATTTTCTTTTCTTATAATATCCTTGTCAGATTTTGGTGTCAAGGTTTTCAAGCCTCATGAAATGAGTTGAGCTTTCTTGTTCTATTCTCTAGAAGAGCTTCTATAAGATGAAAAATATTCCTTTCTTATTTGTTTGGTTACAAAAAAGTCAAACCATCATGACCTTGAGTTTTACTTGTGGAAAAATATTGATGACATTCAATTTTTTAAAAAATGTAAAATACTCATTTAATTTTTTATTCCATAGTCAATTTTGGCAAGTTGTTTATTTCTCATCTATTTTCAAATGTATTGTTATTAGACTCTTCATAATATCCTTTTATATTATCCGTTTAAACTCTATTCCATCTGTACTCACTCACTCTGTCATTACTCGTATTTATATATTTATATCTTTTCTTTCTTTTTTTCTCTTCATAAGTAGCCATTATTTTGTCAATTGTATTATTCTTTTGAAGAAACTTTTTTTTGCTGTATTGTACATTTTTTATTTATTTTTCTCTTAAATGTAAAGTTTCAGTCTGTCTAGTTTTTTGGATCCATTTTGCAATCTTTTCAGGTAATACTTAATTTCTAAGTTATGCATTTAAAGTTACAAATTTCTTCAAAATGCTGTTTTAGCAAATCAAACAAGATTTGGCATGCATTATTTTGTTAGCCATTAAAATATTTTCTTGGGCGCCTGGGTGGCTCAGATGGTTAAGCGTCTGCCTTCAGCTCAGGTCATGATCCCAGGGTCCTAGGATCGAGTCCCGCATCGGGCTCCCTGCTCCTTGGGAGCCTGCTTCTCCCTCTGCCTCTCTCTCTCTGTCTCTCTCTCTCTCTGTCTCTCATGAATAAATAAATAAATAAAATCTTTAAAAAAAAATAAAAATAAAAAAATAAAATATTTTCTTAATACATTCATGCATTTTGTAATATCTAAATATATGGGGGATATATTATTTATCGTTTACCATTGATTTGTAATATAATTGCACTATATTCAAAAAGCATATTTTGATCTCACTGTGGAAGGTTTTTATGATTTGCTTTTGGGTCTAGTATTTGGTAAATGCAATATTTACAGTGTTTGCAAATGCACTATGTATGTTTGAAAAATAATGTGCAATCTAGAGTTACTAGGTATAATATTCTAATTTTTCCATTAGGTCAAAATGTTTCATAATAATTGTTCAAGTCTTCTACATCCTAACTTAGTTGGTCTACTTTCTAATTTTTTTAATTTAATATCTATTTTTATATAGCATTATTTTATTTTTCTAATGAAATAAATTGTATCTACTTTAGAGATACTTTATTGATTTCCAAAGAAAGTTGAGCAAAGCAGGTAATTACAGAAAGAACACACTTTAGCTATCTCCCCATGTGCTTATTCCACCAAGCTATAAACTAGTTTTATAGAGCAGCTATAGATTACAGACAAGGGAATGTATTTGAATCTATTCAAACAGATTCAACCAACTTCTATTTCTGCCCTACCAAAAAGTTTACTTACCACATAGCAGTGAGAGAATTTCTTTTAAATACAGGATACCCTGGTCATTTGGATTTCAGATAATGAACAATGTTTTACCATAAGTATGTGCCAGGTAATATTTGGGACATAATTATTTTTAAAATGTATTCATTGTTTATCTGAGGTTGAAATATAACCGGGCAACCAGTGTTTCTTATTTGCTAAATCTACAAGTTCCTCCTCTGCTCAAAACTTTCCAATGGCTTCCCTTTTCACATGGAGTTAAAAGCCAAAGTAAAAATGAGTTGTGGACATGGTAATACATGCTCTGGCCTTGGACTAATTCTCTGGTCTCACTTCCTATACTAACATCCCAGTATTACTCCAGAATATCCACAATGACCTGGCTATACCTGGACTACACCAAACACGCTTCTGCCCCAGGGCCCTGCTGTTTCCATTCTCACTTCCTTCAGGTGACTATGAAACTGGATCACCTTTTGAGAGAGTCCTTTTCTGACCAGCTTATATAAAAGAGCAATCATTTCCATATTTCCCGCCCTCACACTCTTATCTTTCTTTGGGATATTTATCACCATCTGATGTTATCTCATTATTTTTCTGCCTCCCTCCCAATTAGATTTAAGCTCTACAAGGTCAAAGAATTTATTTTGTTCACGAATGCATACATAATGCCTGGAACTGCACCAACATGTAGTAGGGGCTCCATACACTTTTGCAGATGGAATAGATAGAATAAACAATTGCCTACCTAGAAAGTAACACAATGTTTTTTTTTAAGATTTTATTTATTTATTCATGAGAGACAGAGAGAGAGAGAGAGAGAGCGGCAGAGGGAGAAGCAGGCTCCCAAGGAGCAGGGAGCCCGATGCGGGACTCGATCCCAGGACCCTGGGATCACGACCTGAGCCAAAGGCAGACGCTTAACCATGTGAGCCACCCAGGCGCCCAAAAGTAACACAATGTTTATTATTTATAGTATTGTTTTCCAGTGTACCATCATTCTAAGCATGGTATATACAAGTCAAAGGGATTCTATTAAGAGAATTAAGGTGATATAACTGATTATTTCAACCCAAATTATATTGAAACTTCAATTAGAAAAATTAATACTTATTTAGATGGGGAGACATCATTTATCTTCATGTCTTCTTACGATTTGCTTAAAAATTATTTAAGCAAAAAAAAATTATTTAAGCAAATAAGTAAGAGACATTGAAATTAATGACACTATCATTCTACCAGATAAAGTGTTGAAAGCAATTAAGATTGTATTACAGGGGCACGTGGGTGGTTTAGTCATTAGCATTTGCCTTCCGCTCAGGTCATGATCCCAGAGTCCTGGGATCGAGCCCTGCATTGGGCTCCCAGCTCAGCGGGAAGCCTGCTTCTCCCTCTTCCACTCCCCCTGCTGGTGTTCCCTCTCTCTCTGTGTCTCTCTCCTTCAAATAAATAAATAAAATCTTAAAAAAAAAAGATTGTTTCACAAATTGGTTTTGAATTTACTCATGCAATTATTTTGGCTCTTGCCAATATTTTTATAAAGCTATACATAAGCTTTTATGTTCTTTAAAAATCTGATTATAAGTGCTTTTAAATAATCAACATTTTAGGGGCACCTGGGGGGCTCAGTGGGTTAAGCGTCTGACTCTTGATTTCAGCTCAGGTCATGATCTCAGGGTCGTGAGATCCAGCCTTGTGTTGGGCTCCACACTCAGTGCATTGTCTGCTTGGGATCTTTCTCTCCCTCTCCCTCCCCCCAAAAAGTAAATAGAGTCTTTTAAAAATTCAAAATTTTACAGAATATCATACTAAAGTCAGAGATGCATATAAACCTATCCTTACAAATGATGAAAACTAGCCTTACAAGTCCAGTGATACTTAATGATTGTGTTTTTAGAAGCTACTCTGAGATTGGGGTTGGAGTTCAAAATAACAGCTCGTTCAGGTCACTCTCACATGCCAAGGCATAGCTTCTAAAGAATAATATAGTGTTAGAGTGGTTGTGCCCAGAGCCTTATAACCTCATTTATACACTGTACCAACCCCACTGTATAGTCAGACCACTGAGTTTCCATAGCCACAAACAAAGGCCTCCACTTTCCTCAAGGTGAATTTTCCTCTTAAGAATTTGGATAATTTTCTTTCCAGAAGACATGAACTGGAAGTTTCCCATCCTATCACAGATGTTTCAAGAATATTGAGGGAAAGAGGTCCTGATGTCAATTACTTTCCTCCTAAGAGGCTCCTTTACTTTCCTCCTAAGAGGCTCCTTGATCTTGTTGCACAGGTGACCATAATTTAGTGTTTAGCATGGAAATCCAAGAATATATAGAGTAGTGTCTTTGTTAATCTAGAAATGTTTTTATTCTATTCTCTAGGGAAATGAGTGCTTACTTGCTTTATATTTGCACAACTAGAGAAAGGTCATTCAAGGGAATACTATGTAAGGAAAGTGCGGGCTGTGCTATAGTCTGATTTTTATGAATAGTGCCCCTTCCTAGGTGTTCTGTTATATCATCATGAAAGTATAATCGAGGAAACATGGAAACATAGCTTTATTTTTTTAAAAATAGCTACCACATTTTGATATCTTAATTTAAATATTGTTAACATTCACTCTAACACTCGATTTGAAATATGTATATGAGAATAAAGATTAGAGTTTAGATCTGGCCTATTTGCAGAGTAGAGACTAAAATTTGTTGAAAATATTTCTATAGGTTTTGGGTAATCTAATTATCATGTTATTAAAATGCTGCATACACAATAAAGGAGAAAAAAACAAAATTGCCTATTTATAGTACTAAGACTCTTTTCAAATATAACTAATATTTATTTTGAACAAAATTGTTATAGAAAACTTTTGGTTGTGTAAGATTTTATAATATCCCTACAATTACTAGGCCGCACCACACTGTGGAATGACTATATTTTATTTCATCTGTGGCACTTTTTGGGGGGTTGGGGGGGGTGGAAAAGACCTCTTAATTATCCTAATTTGGAGATGTACCCTGTGGCTTAAATTCTTGCAATATTTCTGAAGGTACAAGTAAAATAGGTTAGTTCAAGATACAAACAACAGTCAGTCCCAAGTTATTTCTCATGATGGAGTTTATTGCAGGGAAAATGCAACAACAGCAACAACAACAACAACAACAACAAAAAATATATATATATATAAAGCAAAAGACGTTTTTCAGGAATTACAGATGCAGGGTTTACCAATAACCTCAGTTCAGGTATCAACTTGGCATTCCTGTTCTAGTGACATACGCTCAGTACTGATTCTACTACCTCTGTTTCTGTGCTTTCTCTCTCCATATTACATTTAAAACTCCCAAACAGAAAGGCTGTGATTGAACTGTTTTGTCACTACCACATCGAGATCATCCCTATTGGGTGTATGTCCTTGTTGGTTTTTTGCCTTTCCTTTTAACAAGGCATGCTCTTAAATCCAGTCTAAGATCGCCTTTTGTTTAAGATGTGATTCCTGCTTCAGTTATTTTTTTTTAAAGATTTTATTTATTCGACAGAGAGAGGCAGAGAAAGAGGGAACACAAGCAGGGGGAGTGGGAGAGGGAGAAGCAGGCTTCCCGCTGAGCAGGGAGCCCGATGCAGGGCCCGATCCCAGGACCCCAGGATCATGACCTCAGCCAAAGGCAGACACCTAACGACTGAGCCACCCAGGCACCCCTAAAAGTTATAATTCTTGACACAATGGTTGTCTTTGCTCCTAAAAGAAAAAGGAAAACTTAGCAGATGGAGTAGCAGCTGACTGAGCTTGGGAAAACCACGTAAATAGGAGTCTCTCAGACCCTCCCTGACTAAATATCCCATATGTTATTTCCATGCTACCACGGGCATTTCACAGAGAGATAAGGACCTCTTCCAACATTGACATTAGCGCAAATTCAGCACAGGCCCCACTGCTCTGGAAATCCCAAACAAATCTAAAGGACTTCACTGACTCCCTGAGAAGAGTTTTAACCTCAAGAGAGGGCAAGGCACAGACAGAAATTTTTTGCAGCACTTAGCCATGACTGTAGACGAGTCCCACTAAATAGTGCCAAGCTTGTTATTGCAATCCAGGACAGATGATATGACCATTTCTAGGTTCGCTCGATCATTTGTAGTCCTCCCAGCTCTCAACTTTGAGCTCAGAAAATATTTTTATTTTCCAAAAAGGCAGACTTCATAAAACGATAGCTCACAAGTCTAACTTTTCACTATGGACCTGCAAAAAGTCTAATTTGAAATTCAAAAATGATCTGTGACATTTTTTTGGCCTATGTTGTGTTCGTTTCCCCAGAGGCAACACTTGCTATGGCTTTTTGTAAATCACGGGATGGTGAGTGTCTAAAATATACACCAAGAAGCATTTTTGTTAAGTAGTTGTAAATACCAAAAGGCAGGAATACAAGATATTCACAAATAATTTTCTGTAAAAAGTAAAAATAGTGACAGACTCAAGTAAGAGTTTGGTCCAATAATGTTGTGACCTTATAGGAAACAACTGTATTATTTTATTTGCATACATTTTGTACCAACTGAAAGCCAAAATCTGGAATGCAGCCCGCCGAACTAGAATGTTAATTCAGTCTTTGTCTAGAATTTAAATTCAAAATTTTTATTGGAGTGGAACAAATCTAACTACTATAAAAAAGTACTGTGCTAAACACTATGTCTAAAGAGACAACACTCTTGAAAGGTAAATAAGGCAAGCACAGGGATAAGCATAAGAACATAAAATTAAAATTATTGTAGAAGTTAATTAAAAGAACCATATCATTGGAGAGAAAAGAGTAGTAGGTACGATGGGCCTCTTTCTAAGCCAGACTCTAATACAAGAGATGTCTTTTTGATAAGCTGGCTGCTTCTCTAAATATCTTCAGAGAATTTCCTTGACTTCCCTGTGAAGAAGGGGATTTTACGCAATATGTAGGGTAGCCAATCCCATGACTGCCTGGTGATGAGAATTATTTGAATTGTTTAACATGACATCTTAAGGTACTCTTTGATATACTGTGCGTTAAGAATTCCTTGGACTTACCTGCCATAAAAATCCTGAAGGGAGTCTTTGAGCATTTATTATGTAACAAAATATCCTTCATCTGAGACTATTCCATGGCAAAGTCTGAGTCATGGAATTCCCCTGAGAGAATCTGCATATTATGACAATAGCGAAAGTGTATCTTAGCACTCAATCTTGACACTTTGTACTATACTATCCAAACAAACTTTTAGCATGCCTAATATTTTATAATGTCAGAACATACAGGAGATTCCTCCTACTATCCCAAATGAGAACAGTTAAGTTGTAATTGATACTGACACTGTCAGTCATCTTGGGTATATGGGGGAACATATCATTTCAGGTAGAAAAATAACAATGAGTTGTATCCATGCAGTTGGCCCATTAACCAAGCTTTTCCCCCAACCTCCTTCTAAGATAGTGGGTGGCACTGTGGGTTCCCTAGATCTGCCTGGACCTTTCATATACACGAAGAAAAACAGGTCTCACCAACGGAAGGCTAAGAAAACTCATGTTTTAAAATGTCTCTGCACAACAGAATAATTTTTAAGCAAGGAAAAATATCAACTGTACCGAGCCAACACTAGCACGGCACATATTTCATATTTCTAAAAGTATTACACATATCTATTGTTAAAGTTACATCATTGAATCTTAATTTATTCTCCAGCCTGCTGAACCTCCTGAAGGAAAAGAGCAGTCCTCTAGCTAACCCTTTTGTCTAACAGCCCATAACATCATCTCCATCATGTAGGTTTTCCATATGCTAAGAAATCTCAAAAACCTATAAAAACCTGTTTAATTTATAATTATGAAACTTGGCATTCTCAGCCCCAAACTACCAAAAATTAATGTAGCAAAAGCAATAGTTAAAACAAGAAACAAAGGAAAAGTAAAAAGAAATAATTTAAAAATAAACTTCTAGGGATGCCTGGGTGGCTCAGTCGGTTAAGCGGCTGCTTTCAGCTCAGGTCATGATCCTGGAGTCCCGGGATCAAGTCCCACATCGGGCTCCCTGCTCTGCGGGGAGCCTGCTTCTCCCTCTGCCTGCTGCTCTCCTGCTTGTGCTCTCTCTCTGACAAAGAAATAAATAAAATCTTTAAAAAATAAAAAAATAAAAATAAACTTCTATTAATTTGCTAGTGCTTAACTATTTATTAGAAATAGATATAAAGATAATTTATATGATAATTTGAATTGGTATTTTCGTTGTATATAAGACTATTATTGGGTAATAAGAATGACTTTATAATACTTAAGCTTATTCTAGAGCTTAGATTTTTCCTGATTTTTGTGCTGTTGGTGTATCATTGGCAATCCTAAACCATTTTGATTAGGATTAAGATAACATTGTGCTTTTATTTTAAGTAGGTTAAAGGGGTCACAAGTATAATTAAGGCATGGTACAGCTGTTACTTTTGTAAATCACTTTAAGGGAACTGAAGTAATTTAGATGGAACAAGGGACTATTGTAGATGACACATTTCCTCAGCTCAGACATCTTTTAGTCCTCACCTATAATGGAAACCATCACAGATACTAACTAGAGTAAGACAGACACCACGGCAGAAGAGCCGAGATTAGAGGTGGCTAATGACATTTTTGCTAACAAGGCACCTGGAGGAGGTGATTTTTTTCAGATGTCACCTGTAAAACAGTGCCTATTATCTGACCCCCTTTAGCGTTCAGCATTTCAAAAATAACAAGATATCTTTTAAAATTTTTAAGTCATTTGTACATATTCTATGTTGTATCTAATGCCTTTCATTTAAATTTCAGTTTTGTCCCATGAGTTAAAAATCGCTGACTAGGAAATAAGCCTCATGTAGGCAGGGAGATGTTTGCCTTGTATAGCAGAGTTTATCTAGTACCTACACAATTTATAAGACATAATAATCCACAGTTCACCAATGATTATTTTTTAATATAAAAAATTAAAGCATGGGTAATTTAAGGTTCTTAAAGTATTGAAAAAAATATTGGGTCAGCAGTCTTGTAAAAATATGGTTTATAATTTTTGCACTAAATATCATGCCTTAAAAACATGCTAAAATAATATATCTTAATATACTAACCAAGATTAATTACGCTTCATGGTAAATATCCTATAAGTAATATATCTTAATGATTATGTATTTCTGCCAGCAATTTGTTCTAAACTGTATTCTAAATAAAAACCTAACTTCAAAGAATAGTGATTAGTTAAGTAACTTAAAAGTCCTGAAGATGCCTTATTTTAAGTAAATATAGATAGACATTCAGAACACAACATAGAAAAAATAATTTTTCTGACATATACAAAATCAGTGAATGAGTCTGAAGTAGATCATTTCATTCTGCTACGAACTGAAGAAAACCAAACTGGCATAAACAGTAATTAAATTTCAGGCAATGTTCTGCAATGCCCATTCAGCTTCTGAAGAATAAGGAGCTGCTTGTAAACTGTGGCAATCTCTTCCTCTTAAAAGAGGAACAGAAAACCTCTTGAAAAGCAGAAAATCACATAAATGGAACACTTTTAAAAAATCTATGGATGAATAATAAACCTTTATTTGAACAAGCAGAAAAATGTGATACAGCCTTCTGCATGAATATTATAGAATGTTAGTATTTCCATTAATTTCTTCTTATAAATTGTCAAGTTGAGCACAAATCATTCAACATTCTAGAAACTGTAAACTCTATATTTTATGCTATCTGGCACAAAATGTAATCTCAGAGTACACAATATTCAACATCAAATCGAAAGCCATCCCTTAACACAGCTCAATAGGTAATGCTCACAGGTATTTAAACTTATTTTCAGATTAAATCTACTGCAATGGTTTTCAAATAAAGTACATATCTGAAATCTTAGCACATCTTTTGAGTTCAAACTACTTCAAACTGAGTTACTTTTCTCTGATTAAAGCCTTGGCAACCACCACTGAGAGCTTGCTTTTAACATGTCAATTCACAGACTCCAAGAATTCTACCTTTTTATAAGTTTCCCTCAGGGTTTGATGATTAATTTTCAGATCTCAATTTAGGGGAGGGATTGGAACCAAGAAGACCTATTTAAGGATGGTCACCTTTTTTCATATTCTCTACCTCTGTTGGAAATTTTGCAAATAGACAATAATGACAAAGAGGAGTTTATCAAACTGGATTTGACTAACCCGTCTAGTCTTCTGCTAGCAAGATAAAATCCGGATGCCACAACAGCATAGCTCTTCTCCAGCACAATATGCTTCTCAATAGTTTCTAGTGTTTTCCCTTTTGAAGAAACTATGCTAACTTCCACCACCATCTTAAAATGCAGCTAACAGAGTAGAATGAGGAAGGAAGAGCTCTAAAATTGCTTAACATTCAGCGTGCAAACCTAAACACTTGATTCAGGAGGATTCCTTATGAAGGTTACTCAAAATTTATTTACCTGTTATTTATACACCATGAATAACTGATTTCTTGTAAAGCAGAAAACACACACAAATTTAAATAAGGTGTTTTATAAGATCAGAAATGCCAGCCCCAAGGATGAAAATGAATAGATAAAGATTTTCCATGATAACACTGTCACATCAAAATGATAGCCTATTATCAAAAAGGTGTCAATTCTGCTTAGTAAATATTATTTAGGAAAACAAGGAGGTATGAATTAACGATTTAGGAATATTTCCAAAAATGTCTAACCTTTAGATTGTTATCAATGGGAAGTAGATGTATTAAAAAAAAGGTAAACAAAAATGCTACTTCATCCTTAAAATTGCTTTTTAAATGAGGACTGATTCCCTGTGGAAGATATATTATTGGAAAAGATTGGTTTCTTAGGGGGTGAAGAGAATTACATCAGTGCATTTGAACCAGACTTAGAAGAAAAACAACATCAATAGATGTTACTCCCCTAGGTAAATAATTTAGTCATTAGTCAATGATAAATTGGGTGGATTTCTACCCACCTGTGGAAACAACCCAAGAAATGAATAATTTCCTATAAAAATATGTATCTTTTGGGTAATTGGGTATTTAATAAAGAAATGAAATTCAAACAAGTATAACTCAAGTTGTGACTAAGTTACCTAATATATTTTCTAGTTTAAATAGATTTGGTCATAATATAAAGAGAAAAAAAAAAATCCCTTCTTCCCAATTCCTATAGCCACCTGCCTTTTCAACCTTTACTCCCCAGTTTGGTTCTAGAATAAGCTAGCATCACAGTGGCAAGTTAAACAAAGCAAATTGATGAATATATAAATCCAGAACAAAAGTGTTCCTTTATACCACGATGCTAGGCCTTTAACTTTTAAGCATTTTGTGGGTAAATTTAAGAACAAGTGAATTTCAAAAGTTACTTAGAACCCAGGAAAGGATAAATCAATGACCCAACACTTTAGTTCATTATATTTGTTCTATCACAAAATATTTTTTGCTCTTAAAAAAGTCTGATACAGGGGACTCCTGGGTGGCTCAGTCAGTTGAGGGTTGAGCTCTTCCTTCTCAGGTCATGATTCCAGAGTCCTGGGATTGAGCCTGACAAGGGCTTTCTGCTCAGTGGGGAGCCTGCTTCTTCCTCTGCCTCTGCCCCTGCTCGTGCTCTCTCTTTCTCAAATAAATAAAGAAAGAAATAAAATCTTAAAAAAAAAAAAAAAGGTCTGGTACAGGAAATAAAGTACTGTCCTTTCCCTCTCCAAAAGCATTAACAAAATCTTTAGTCAAGATACTTTGGTGAGTGACTTGTACCCAGAATAAATAAAAGTGAGAACCAGTTATTGGCCAGTACCTAAAAATATTTTTTTTGTTCCTTTCACTTCTTTTTGTTCAAAGTTTTTATTTAAATTATAGTTAGTCACATATAGTGTAATATTAGTCTCAGTAGAATTTAGTGACTCATACTTTACATATAATGCCCAGTGCTCTCTTTCGTTTCTTGTAGAAATGTGACTGGGGAAAGAATGATGAAAAAAACAAAGATCTAACCAATAATCTCCATAAGTTTCTGAGTCAGATAATTTATACTTTTTGGAGGTAAAAACCCACCCCTTATATAGAGCGAACACTTTAAAATACAGGGTTGTCAAAGCTAACGGTCTCACCATCTCCTGATATCTCAGGAGAGAAGTCGTAATATCAAGATTATTCACTGTTGTGGGGTATATTTTCTGTTTATCAAAAGAAGAATATTTGTAGCTATATGTTCTTGAATTTTCTTTGGAAGCAAATGTTCCAAGTGAGATGATTATGCTTTGTACATATTGAAGAAAAGAAGATTCTGCATTGCTTTAAAAATCCAATGAAACCTAAGTAACAATAACTTAAGAAAAACACATTCTAAAGTGAAAATAGCTTTTGACCTTATACAACATTGTTAGATTTTCAGTATCGGGAAGAGATCATTATACTCAGCATGGTGCCGTATATATTGCAAAAGTGCAGTGTCTAAAGAATTTTTTGTAGAAAGCAATTTTGTCATATTATGTGCTTACAAAATTATCTGTTTGGGATGAAAAACCTTTGGTTTGTGAGCTAACTTTTGGTTCACTTGGATTCTAAACCAAAACTGAATGTGAAAAACAGTGAAAAATAATATAACCATAATAAGCTGTGAAGCTCAAATGAGTTTTCTGTGTGTGGAAAGTGTCTTAAAAAGTAGCATTTTAAAGGAGTGCCTGAGTGGTGTAGTCCATTAAGTATCTGGTTTTGGCTCAGGTTTTGGCTCTTGGTTTTGGCTCAGGTCATGATCTCAGGGCTGTGAAATCCAGCCTGGTGTCAAGCCCCATGCTCAGTGTAGAGGTGGCTTGAGATTCTCTCTCCTTTTCCCTGCCCCTCATCTTGCGCTTGCTCACTCTCTCTCAACCTCTAAAATAAATAAATAAATCTTTTTAAAAAAAATAGCATTGTAAAAACGATTCAATTTTTTATGATGATCAGGATCGGTAATAATGATCATCAAAAGAGTTTACTTCGAGATTTTTACTATTTCAAGACAACACAAGGTTTCAGAAATTTAGGAAGTACAAGATTATTTGAAAATGTCTATACATACAACATGAAAAATTCACTTCACAACAGCCGTCACGCAATGATCAGACTCCCCAAAACTGGCAATGTGAATTAAATAGAATTTAACACAAAATAAAGATAAGATATATATCAAGTAAGATAACATAACTTTCAAGGCTTTTTGCATATTGTAGTAATATAAGCAATTAAAAATTTAGGAAAATATATATCTAAAAAATTATATAGAAAATAACAAAAGGATTCACTGCAATTTTATATTTAAACTCTGATGGTATTATTAACATAATATTCTAATTTACCTAGACTACAGAGGCCCTTAAGAGTTATTGCTTGCCCTTATACATTAAGCATGAATTAGAATTCATGGTCTCTTTGATCTTGCAAACATTCTTATGTATTAAGTGCATATTGATTTCAACAGTAATCAGTTTTCTTTTTTAATGTGTTTGATGACACACATATTTGTGTAGCAGGCAGCCTCCAAAATGCTCCCAATGTTCCTAAGTCTCCTGGTATTTATTTGAGGCTTTTTGTAATGCCTTCCCCTTAGTATGGGCTAAATATGTTGACTTGTTTCTAAAGAACAGAATATGGCAGGAATGATGAAATGTCACTTGGAGATTAATACAAAACGATTATGGCTTCTGGCTTAGGTGCTCTCTCTCATCCTCTTGCTTGCTTGCTCTGAAGGAAGGCCCCGGCCAGGCGGTGGGTTTACACTGTAGTAGAGGGGGCTGCCGTGGGAAATTGGGAGAATTTGAGGGCTGATCAAGATGGAGCTGAAAAGACAGGACCACAAGATGGCAGTATTACATAACAAGTCTTTATGGCCAGGGCCCAGACAGAGTTGCTGTGTGAGGGCATGTCTCTCCCAACAGGAGACCTTCCAGAGAGAGAGGTGGGGTCATTGCCGAAGGAGAGGAGGGGAAGAGAACTTCAGGAGGAACTTCTGGGAATCAAGATGCTTAGGGATCTAGGTGAGGCCACTCAGCAGCAAAGTGAGTGGGGAGACTGATTCAGAAACCTCCAAAGGCCAGAAGTGGTTTAGGGTGTCTTATAGCCAGAGGATTTGTCTTAAGTGTGGCTAGCAGACACTGGGTACAATTTTCATGAGGTATGCAAAAGAGAAAGTCTCTAAATTGCTAAAAAACAAAACAAAACAAAAAAAAACAAAAAACCTCAAAAAAAAAAACCCCAAAAAACCAACCAGACTTATTTGAGTTATATTTACAAAAATTGGATGTGTATGAATTTTAGTTTTATGCCAGTGGGTTTTGAGCTAATGGTCATAGCCTTCTGTGAGGAAATAAACAATATTGGGCCAATATATAAGGGCAATTTTTGTCATGTTTCTGTAACACCCACTTGATAGGGAACTGAGTTTTTCAGCCAACAGCCAGAGGGTACTTGAGGCCTGCCAACAGCCACCTGGGTAAGATTGGAAGCAGATCCATTGCCCATACAAACCTTGAGATAACATTAGTCTTGGTGAGCAATGTGATTATGGTGTGAGACCTTGAGCCAAAGACACTCAAGTGAGCCATGCCCAGGTGCTACATCCACAGAAACTGTAAGATATTAAATGATGGTTGTTTGAGACCACTAAGTTTTAGAGTAATTTGTTTCCCAAACTATTATTATAAAGGGGATAACCTTACGCTTTCTTCACCTCGAGCACTTTGAGATATGTATTGCTGATTTAGATTTGAAACAAAAAAAACCCATAAACAAATAAAAAAAACAACTGAATCCCAATTTTCCAAGTTGGAATAGATTATCACTCAATAAAGTTACTAAGGTGTATGCTCATTATTGATAATGCAATTGTATGTTTTCAGTAAAATGAACTAAAAACTAAATCCTTTTATTATGTTATATTTATTAGAACAATAATAAATCTTATACTGAAGGAGCTCAAAAATACATAATAGGCCCATTAAGATACAAACATTCCTTGCCTAACAGACTCCAAAGTCACTATTTTGAGTGGTGGGGTGGGCTTTTCTCTAAACAGAAAAGTAGGGACCAGGCTCCTTTTATCTCTGCTACTTTCCATAAATTTTCCAAAGTCACCATCCCCATTTCAATCAAGATTGCATAAGGTGGGAAAAATGGAGGAAAAAAAAAAAGTAGAGAACTATTTCTTAATCACTTTGGCCTTAAAATGTTATATATCACTTCAGCTTTTATTCAGTTGGTAAGCTCTGCCACACTTTCAGATCTAAATAAAAATGTAGGTCTGGCAAATACAGTCCTTGGCTAAGCATCCATTTCCCAGACAATATATTATTGCCAGGAAAGCACACAGCTTTGGCCTGCCCTTGTGGATACATATATTTCCAGATACTGAATAGAACGTATTTGCCCCTCACCAATAACATCACAAAACATAACATGATTTAAACTGAGTACAAAAATGTTAGACTTCATGCTAGTATGTCTGATGACAAAAGAATGATATTATTTCACTAATGGAAACATGAAACAAGATGTTTGGGCCAATATTCATCTTTTCATTTAACTTTTAAAATTCAGATATTCTTAAATTACTTTCTGTAAACTAGTATTATTCTCAATTTTATGTATGGCTAAGTCAAGACAGGAAAATGCCAATGAAATCAGATGTATGATTTTATTTTTTTTTTTTTAAGATTTTATTTATTTATTTGAGAGAGAGAGAATGAGAGATAGAGAGCATGAGAGGGAAGAGGGTCAGAGGGAGAAGCAGACTCCCTACTGAGCAGGGAGCCCAATGCGGGACTCCACATCATGACCTGAGCCGAAGGCAGTCGCTTAACCGACTGAGCCACCCAGGCGCCCAGATGTATGATTTTAGAAATAGGCCAAAACAGAGAGCAGTAAATGCCTAGTTAATGAAGATGATTAAACAGATATTTTTAGCATTTAATGCATACATAATATAGTTGGGTCATCAAAATTATAGAGTTTAAAGTTGAACTACTTTACTTACTAGATGCGGCATTCTAATGTCTCACTACAAGCTTACAGTTCCAAGAAAATTTATTTTGAAAATGAATCTTATTATTAACACTCTACTCTCATCACTCCAGGCCCAGATAAATTAATTGAGGAATATTCTGTAACATTAAAGAACAAATAACATCAATTACATAGAAATTAGATGAGGAGAGGGGCATCTGGGTGGTTCAGTTGGTTAAACGTCTGACTCTTGATTCTGGCTCAGGTCATGATCTCAGGGTCGTGGGATCAAGCTCTGAATTGGGGCTCTGTGCTCAAGGAAGGTGTCTGCTTGAGATTCTCTCTCTCCCTCTCCCTCTGCACCCTCACCCCGTGCTCCTGTGCATGCTCTCTCTCTCAAAAAATAAATAAATAAATAAATCTTTTTAAAAAATTAGTTGACGAGGGAAGTCTTAACAACCCATTTTATTAGGGCAGCATTGTTCTTATAACAAATTCAGGTAAAAATACTGTAAGAAAAGAACATAAATGCAAAAATGCCTAAAAAAAGTTTAGAAAATCAAATCCAAAAATACATAAAAAGGTAATCATGAGGACTAAGTAGGATTAATCCTAGGTATTCAAGTCTGGTTCAACATTTGAAAATCAATTAGTAAAATTAACCTTATTAATAAAACCTTATTAACAGAATAATAAGAAAAAAAGACCATAAGATAATAATAGAAATTAAAAAGTATTAAAGTATTCAACCAATTCAACATTTATTTATGATTTAAATAAACTCTCTGAAAACTAGTAATAAAAGGGGACCCCATTAACCTAATAAAGAGGTCTTTCAAACCCTTATGGCTAGCATACTTAAAGTAAAGACAGAATACCTTTCCCCTGGCATCTCTCAGCTACTCAGCATTGTACTGAAAGTCTACGTAGTGCAATAAGGCAAAAACAAACAAACAAAACTACACAGAATGGGAAGGAAAAACGAAAACTCTCTTTATTCACAGAAGACATAATTTTCTATGCAGAAAATTCCAAAAATTCTAAGGGGACAAAAAAGTGAGCTTAAAGGTAGCAAGATGTATAGTAAATATACATAAATCAAATGTATTACTTTGTATCAAAAATATGTACAGGATCAGGATGCTGAAAACTAAAACACTAATGAAATAATTCACAGAAAATCTAAATAAATTGAAAGATATAGGGCGCCTGGGTGGCTCAGATGGTTAAGCATCTGTCTTCGGCTAGAGTCATGATCCCAGGGTCCTGGGATCAAGTCCTGCATCGGGGTCCCTGCTCCTTGGGAACCTGCTTCTCCCTCTGCCTCTCTCTCTCTCTCTCTCATGAATAAATTTTTAAAAAATTAAAAATAAATAAATAAATAAATGGAAAGATATAGTGTGCTCATGGATTAAAACAATCAAAATTGTGAAGAAGTTAATTCCCCCAGCTTCAATTTCTAAATTCAGAATAATCTCTATGAAAAATCACAGCATGGGAATCTTTGTAGTTATCAATTGGTTATTTTAAAATTTATGTAGAATGGCAAAGGACCTAAATGAGTCCTCAAAACTTCTGAATAAAAAGAATGAATTTGTAGAATTAACATTACATGACCTTAAGACTTATTATAAACTGCATTAATCAAGAGAGTGTAGTATTGGCAAAACGATAGGCACATTCATCAAAGAAACTGAACGGGGAACCTAAAATTAGACACAGAAAAAATAGGCAATTCATTTTCAACATTGGTAGAAAGACAAAGTAGTGAAAAGTCACTTCAATAAGTGGTGCTGGAACAACTGGATGTACGTGTGCCGAAAAAAATTAAACAACATATATGTCACAACTAAACCAAAAGTAATTGAAAAGGGATCATAGATCTAAATGTAAAATGTAAAGCTATAAAGATTATGGAAGAAAACAGAAGAAACTATGCATGACCTTGGGTTTGGTGATTAGTTTATTTTTATTTTTTATTATTATTTTTTAAGATTTTATTTATTTATTTTAGAGAGAGAGAGACACAGAGGGACAGTGAGAGGGAGAAGCAGGTTCCCCGCTGAGCAGGGAGCCCGATGTGGGGCTCGATCCCAGGACCCTGAGATCATGATCTGAGCTGAAGGCACCCAGACACCCTAGTTTTTTTTTTTAAATACAATAAGAAAGGTATAATGCATGAGAGAAGTTAATGATAAATGGGACAATGAAATTTTCAAACTTTTGCTTTGCAAAACACACTGTCAAAAAAATGAAAAGATAAGATGTACACTGAGAAAAATATTTGCCAATCACATATCTGACAAAGGACATATCCACAATAGGGTAAGAATTTTCAAACTCAACAATAAGAAAATGACTCATTTTTTTTTTTTTAAATAAGCAAAATGGTTGAACAGGCACTTCACCGAGAAAGATACATGGATGACAAATAACATTTTCCCCCCACTGGGGGCATCATTTTTCATCAGGGAACTTGAAATTAAAATCACAATGAAATACTACTACACACCTATCAGAATTGCTGATATCCAAAAGTCTGATAATATCAAAGATGTTGAAAAGATGCAGAGCAACACGAACTGTCATTAATTGCTAGTGGAAATGCAAAATGGTACCATCACATTGGAAGATAGTCTGTTAGTTTCTTATAAAGTTAAACACACTTATCACTTGGCCTGGAAATTTCACTCCTAGTTATTAATCAAAAATTTATTTCATGCAACTCTCTACATCAATGCTTAGAGCAGCACTATTCATTATCACCGAAAAGAAATCAACTTAGAGGGGAACATCCTCACCATAACAACAACAAAAAACCTTCTAAAACAAATAATTGTTATAGCAAGTTTACAGAATACAGGGTTAACATACAAAAGTTAATTGCTTTCTTATAAACCAAAAATGAATAGTTGGAATTTGAAATTAAAAACAGTATCATTTATATTAGCAGTGTCTTAAAATGAAATACTTAGGTATAAATTTAACATGATATATACAGACTGTATGAGAAAAACTAAAAACTTCTAAAGAAAGAAATCAAAAACATCTAAGTAAATGGAAAAATATTCCATGTACAATGGATAAGAAGACTCAATATTGTTAAGATGTCAGTTCTAACTTGATCTACAGATTCAATGCAATCCCAATCAAAATCCCAGCAAGTTGGTTTGTGGATATTGGCAAAGTGAATCTAAACTTTATGTGGAAAGGCAAAAGACCCAGATATCTAACACAAAATTGAAGAAGAAAAACAAAATGTCAGAACTGATACTATTCAGCTTTAAGACTTAATGCAAAACTTCTGCAATCAAGAGAGTGTGGCATTGATGAAAGAGTAGACAAACAGAACAATGGAACAGAGTAGAGGGACCATAAACACTCACATGAATATAGTCAACTGCTATTTGACAAAAAAACAAAGACAATTCAATGAAGAAAGATAATCTTTTCAAGAAACAGTCTTGGAACAGCTGGACATCAACATGCCAAAAAAAAAAAAAAGGCATCTAGACATATTACACCTTTTACAAAACTTAACTAAAACTGAATCACTCCTGAATGTATGCAAAGCTATAAAACTCCTAGAAGATAAAAGTGAAGAAAATCTATGTGACCCTGGGTTCTATGATGAGTTTTTAGATACAACACTAAAATCACAATACATGAAAGAAAAATAGTAAGTTTGACTTCATTAAAGTTAAAAACTTCTCCTCTGCAGTTAATTAAATTTAATTACTTAAAAGTAAAACTTCTCACTGTTAAGGAAGTTGAAAGACAAGCCACAGACTGGTAAAAAAAATATATTTGCTCATCACCTGTAACATACCAAAGGGACCTAGGAACCAACCTTAAAAGCTCCAATGGCCAAAACAGGAACAATTTGAGCAACAAAATAAACAAGTGGATTATAACCTGCTAAAAAAGAAACAACACCCGCAAATGGAGTCATTTCCCTCACCCTGTGGCAGCATACCAAGATTTAAGCACAGTTTCACCTTATCCCAGGAATGTGAACTTTCAAAAGTCAATCTGAAATTTCCTAATCAGCACTGATGAGGTAATCTGCAGGCATGACAAAAAACCTGTGTTCCCTTCCCCCTAAAAAGAAGATGTCCTGGCCTGAAACAATCCTTTTCTTTTCTTTTGCTAATAACTTTCTTGCCCCACCCTTCTGCTTCCATTTTGTATAACTCCTCAGAGCTTTCCTGTACTACCTAAACTGGATGCTGTCCAATCCATAAATCACTTAATAGAACAATTAGATCTTCAAATTTACTTGGTTGAATTTTGTTTAACAGATTCAAGGATTGAAATAAATGTGCACAAGTCCTTACAGGCATAAATTCATATTTGAATAAATAAATAGAGGAAAATGGATAAATCTTCCATTCTTCGAAGAATAAAAGTAGATACTTTTAGATATTTATTAGTAGGACACAATCCTCTCTCTTTATGTATTGGCTGAATTTAGTGGCTCATATCCAAAAAATAGAAGATGGAAAAAGGAAAAATAGATTTATGGTAGAAAACATGACAGACACTACCTTAACCAAGTGACCAAAGTAAACATCATCAATGAAAATACATGTTGGTATCATGTATCTACTGATGTAAAGAGTAAGGTACTTTGATTCTATTCCCCACCAAAACCTGTAAAACTGACTGGGACAACCAAAAGTATCAAGGTCATAAAAAAAAAACTGAGAAACTGTCACAGATTTGAGGAGTCTGAGGATACATCATGACCAAATTTAATGTGGTTTCCTAGATCTGATACTAGAACACAAAAAGGGCATTGGTGGAAAATCTGGTGAAATCCAAAGGAAGTGTGGAGTGTGGTTTATAGTAATATGCCAATGTCCATATTTCAATTTTGACAAATGTACCACAGTTATGAGTAAAATTAACATGTAGGGAAATTGGGTAAAATGTAAATATGAACATTGTACTATCTTTGCTACTTCCCTCTAAATCTAAAATTATTCCATAATAAAAATTTTATTTACTAAAAAAAAAAACAAAAGACAAAAGGCAGCCAGAACAAAAAATGCATTACCTTCAAAAACTAATTAGGTTTTTTTTGCAGTTTTCAACAGAAACAATTAGATTTTTTGCCGAGTTTTCAACAGACACAATGGAAGACAAAGACAATGTAATTACATTTTTAAAGTTCTGTGTGAAAGAAAAATCTACTGATCTAGAAATCTATAACCAATTTTAAAAATCCTCCAAAACTGAAAGTGAAATAATAACATTTTCAGGACGAAAAAACACTACACAGAAATATTAAAGACAGTTCTTCAGGCTGAAAAAGGAAAATAATGCCGGATGAAAGCATAGAATTGCTAGAAGTCAAGAGCACAGAAAAGGATTACAATGAGAATAAATATAAGAGAATATGAACTGTTTAATGCAATAATAATAATACAAATATTAAAATATGGTAAAAATAGCACAGAGTGTAGATTGAGAGGAATAAACCAAATTAAACTGTTATTTAATCTTGTGTTTAAATTGTTTTTAATCTTGTTGATTAGGGAAGTCGTAAATGCACCATTACAATGTACACTATAATAAACTGATGATGCTTATTTCAGTTGACAGTAACTTGAGTGAAAAAAACAAATATATAGTAACATATGAAATGGGAAAATATGTAATTCCCTTTAAAATATACTTGAGAGCTTCCACTTTTAACCACACAGAGTAAATATACCTTGTTTGAACTCCCATCATAAACACAAAGAGAACAGAACAAAATATATGAAACTAACTTTTTTTTTGAAACTGGCCAATAAACAGTGTCTGACCATAAATTCTGGGGGAAAGTACACATGAAACAGGATTGATAATCTCCCTCAGAATTCTGCCCGAAGACATTCTCTATACTGCAGCACAGGCAAGGTGAACCCATGCAGAGATAGCAGTCATACTGAGTTATGAAAACAGGGGTTGAAATCTTGGGAGACTGAGGCAGCTGTAATCTGTAGAGTAGAATAATAAGGAGGGTGGAGTTATGCAGAGAAAATTTTCAAAAAGAAATCTTCCTAGGCTACCCCTTAAGAAATTTGCTGATTATTAAACCATAAATCTGAGGGTGAAATTCCATCAGACTGGGCAAAGAACAGTTGTCAGCTACACAATTCCCAGAACTCAAAAGTTGTCTTGAGTACTGGCCAGTCAGCAGAGAGTTGTCTCATTGAGCATTGGACCCATCAGTAGTAATAGGAGAGGAAGGACTAAAATATTTGTAGATTAAAAGCTATTCTAGGCCTGCCCTTACAAAGCTTAAAATCAGATTGAAAGTGACAAAGCTGATTTGAAAGTAACTTAATTGCCTTCCATTAAAAAAAAAAATTAACATTCTATCTAGAAACCCATAATGTAACACTCATGGTAAGCAATATTCTTTCAAAAGTTATTAGATGCACAGTAACTGAAAAGTGTAACCCACAAGCAAGAGAAAAATGAATCAATAGAATCAGACCTAAAAAGAACAGAGATAATAGAAATGGAAGACAAAGATGTTAAAACATCTTAAATAGAAAAACATAAACTTAATGAGGGGAAAAAAGAACTTCTAAAGCTGTAAAGTCAATATCTGAAATAAAAATTTTACCAGAAGAGCTCAATACCAGGTTAGAGAATGAGTAAGAAAAATTTAGTGAACTTGAAAATATAGCTTCCCCAACTCCAGACGGTTGAAGCAGGGAAACAAAAGTTAAAAAGAGAAAAAGAAAGAAAAGAAAGAAAGAAAGAAAGAAAGAAGAAAGAAAGAAAGAAAGAAAGAAAGAAAGAAAGAAAGAAAGAAAGAAAGAGTGAAAAAGAAAGAGAGAGAGAGAAAACTTGTGCTTGTGTCCTTGTGTCCTGGGAAGAGAAGAGAGTATATGTGTGTTAGGAAAAGGAGAAAGAATGAATGATGTTTTCAGTCTTAGAGTGTCTACCACACTGCACAAAAAGACATCCTTACATTTCTTTAATAAAACATCCTACTAACTCACATATATTCATCAATGGAAAGTAAAAAAAATCAAAAAGAAAAAAAGATCACGGGGCGCCTGGGTGGCCCAGTCGGTTAAGCATCCAACTCCTGCTTTCGGTTCAGGTAGTGATCTCAGGGTTGTGAGATAGAGCCCCACCATCGGGCTCCGTGGTTGGCGCTGAGTCTGCTTAAAATTCTCTCTCCCTCTGCCCCACCCCCACCCCATTTTCTCTCTCTCTCTCTCTCACTAAAAAGTAAATAAATAAATTTTAAAAAATAAAAGATTCTCTCTCTCCCTCTCCCTCTGTTCTTCCCCCACCGTGCTTGCCCTCTATTTCTCTCTTAAAAAAAAAAAAAAAAATCAGAATCAATTCATAAAAATAAAAAAAAACAAAAATGCTTTTAAAAAGCAAAGAAAAATATTCAATTCCTTGCAAATTTAAACAAGAAACAATTGATCACAAAACGGACATAGTTTGATTTTGTTGTTTTGGTAGTTATGTGAATGATGATATTCAATCTTTTTTTAATACTTTTTTATTGGTATGTTAATCACCATACATTACATCATTAGTTTTTGATGTAATGTTCCATGATTCATTGTTTGTGCATAACACCCAGTGCTCCACGCAGAATGTGCCCTCTTTAATACCCATCACCAGGCTAACCCATCCCCCCACCCCCCTCCCCTCTAGAACCCTCAGTTTGTTTTTCAGAGTCCATCGTCTCTCATGGTTCGTCTCCCCCTCCGACTTACTCCCCTTCATTCTTCCCCTCCTGCTATCTTTTTCTTCTTTTTTTTTCTTAACATATATTGCATTATCTGTTTCAGAGGTACAGATCCGTGATTCATCAGTCTTGTACAATTCACAGTGCTCACCATAGCACATACGCTCCCCAATGTCTATCACCCAGCCACCCCATCCCTCCCACCCCCCCCACCAATCTTACTTAACTTTTTGGTATAAATGTGTGTAGTTACATAGGATTTGTGAATATATATTTATAGTTACCATAGGATGCTATTAAAATCTAAGGATAAATTGATAAAAATCATTAACAGTCAATGAAAAATAATTATTTCAGTATGTATGCTCCAGAGATGGTAAGAGTAGCCTTTTTATCCATCTCCTTGCTGGCCACAATATAAAAATATCACTTACATTAGACTTTTGTCATCCTCTCATGATCCAATATATACAACTTGTATCTAGATTTTCTTCTAAACCTTGATATTTGGGTATTTATAAAAGGCTATATTGAGATTTAGTATTTATAAAAGGTTATATAAATATCTTCTGTATGGACAATGGGATATCCATTAACACACTATTTCATTTTGACTTTTGCATTTTTTAAATGCTTTGCTCTTTTGAACCAGGTCCCAGAAGTGTCAGTGTCAGACTCTTTCCTTCTGAATATTTCTGTTTATATAATATATATAAGATATTGCATATAACATGAAATTAGAAATAGAGAACATTTGCACAATTAATGTTCATTAAATGTCAGCCCCTTACCAGTTTTAAGAGAATATAACTGTCCTTAGTAAAATTTATTCTATCTCTTAGAGATTAGGTCATGAAATACTCTTCCATAGAGACTGCTACATTTTAATTGGAACTTGATAACTGATCTTAGTTTTGGGATAAACTTGCTTCAGCTTCACCCATTTTTAAAACGCTTTCACAGGCAGAAGCTCACGTCATCTTAAAAGTACCTTGTTATATCAGCAGCAAATGTTTTAATAAGCCCATTTAAAATATACTGAAAGTGAGGTCAATAGATTTATAAGAAATAGACTGGGACGTTCATCCTCTTAATTCAGTATTCCTTCCTCTTCTGGCAATGATTTAGGAACGGTCTTCGTCACAGCCTAGGGTTATAGATGGAGTACAAAACCACTTACAAGCATGTTTTGTATCTCTGAATACCACTGATTATAATATAGATGTGTTTTGAAACCTTGCTTTTAGATGACTGCTGCATTTCAGAATGACCACGATTGGAAGAATGTCTTTAATGTTTTACTGAAATTTAAAATAAATACTTACAGTTTTAATAGGCTGTCAGCTACAGTATCGGGACTAGAAGTATGTTTATTCATGTTTCATCTCATTCTTTACACTTCACTGACTTTAAACATGTAGGGAATCACAGAGTTGAATAGCCCTGATAAGCTTATACTAATTTCCCAATAGCAAATTAGTTATGCATATGTATGCGAATAGAATGGTGTTTGATGGTTTAACTATAATTAACAGTGGGCTATTATACTATATGGTATGTAAATAAAGAAAATATGCGAAATATTATGGTGTTCTAATATATTAAATAACCCTTATATGCATTCATGATAAAATATATCCCCAACATACATATATATCATAAATAATGTAAAATATATAAAATTTACAATTGATATTAAAATACTAATTAATAGATTGATATAGCTCATTACAGATTTGTATAATAAAAAATAAATTTTTATAAAGTACTCATATTCATTACTTTTTAATTAATTTCACACATTTTCTTTCATGTTCAGAAGGGAAGAAAAAATATAAAGATCTTCATTACATTTTGCATTCTCATCTCATTTGCTTTGCTTCCATATGATCTTCTCCATGATAGTATCACAGATTAAAGATAACCAATGATTTCATGATAAATATTCTAATGAAAAAGAAATGTAAATAAGGCTCATTGATACTGAATAGTGAATAGATTCAGAAGAATAAAAATATCGAATAGGTCATGAGGAGTAACTTGAAACCTAATGTACACATAGTGCCCACTCCTAACTACTGCAACTCTGGAATAAATGTGTATATGCAGTATTCAGATTTGGACAGAGACCACTTTATCCCTCATAATTCAAGGATTTAGAATTGTGTTGGGAGTTCCCTGGTACAGAATGCCTTTGATGTGCATAGTGGTTGAAGCAGTTTTGAAAAAGGTACATGGAACAGACAATAACAAAGAAGTCAAAGAATATTTTCTAAAATATTTGAGGCATAGCACTTCATTACAGATTTTAGAATTAGAGAGTATAATTAGAATAAAACTGAAATCCCCAATAACTAAAGTGATACAAAAAAAGTCAAGAAACGTTGTTTGGCCAATAAATCAACAGTTTTTATTGCAGGGGAGAATAACTTTCATGCATAATTGGTCAATGTGCAAAAATAGGCAAGTTTTTTTGTTGTTGTTTCAGAAGTTCAGATTCATTGTACTGAGTCATTCCAAATGAATCGACCAATTAGGAACTATAAGGATTGGCATGAATGCATTATGTACTTCTTGTGCAAATATAGTTCAGAAGCTTGAACTAGAGGGAAAGCTTGAATTCAGAGGGAAACAAAATAATTACCTTTCTTTATGGTACTACAGATGATGATATAAAGCTTTATATTCTCATTCATAGTTTGCCAAAGCCTAAACCATTATAATTGCTGAAGTAATTTTAAGAAAAATAAGGTATTCTAGATCTTCTAAATTTCAAGAAATATAAGTTCTCTAAATCAGAGTGAAAAGCAGTGTGGTGGAATAAAACAAATGAGAGAGAGAGAGAAAAAATGTGTGTGTGTGTGCGTGTACGTGTAAATTTGAGCCTGATGCAGAATTTGATTTTCATCTCCAGGATTTACTTATGTTACTTAATTTCTTTGGAGCTCAATTTTCTTCTCTCCAAAACAGGATTGATAACACATACCTCGTGACATTGTTGTAGGTATTCCTATTAACAGATGTAAAGTCCTTTGTTCAATGTTGGCACACAGAAAGACTCAATAAATGCTATCGATTATTTCCAATACAGCAAATTACTTGGAAAAACTAGTAAACTTATTCAATTTTAAAAACTCAGAATTATGCAATCATTTACATTTAGTAAAATCCTGTTTATCATTGATCAATCTCATTAATGATATGAGAAGTAATTTAGAAAGTCAGAGGTCTCATTCTTTTATTAGTTTCTGAATGTTTTATATCCATAGGAAATATAAATGCTAAAGCAAGATGATGTTCAAGAGATATCACATGGCAAACTGCCTATAGTTAATATCTCTTCTTAGATACTCAAGTTCCACAGTAATTTAGATTTTTTAAAGGTGGTTTCACAATACGAGCTGTAGGTTCTGATTATGTTTCTGGTTTTCTGTTCTCTCTCCCACATATACTCTGCTCCAGACATTACAAATTATTCCCATTTCTCCTAATAATTTTCTTTCACAACTTGTGCCTTTAATTATGCAGCTCTTTGGCCGGGAATGCCTTTCTTTACTATAGACTGTAAGTTACAAAGAGGCAGGAATCATTCTCTGCCTTTTAAGGGCTCTATGCTCACTGTATGTCAAGTACATAAAAGTATCTGTAGAAAGAATAAATGTCCATCAGAATTCCTCCTTATTTCCCAAGACTTGTCTCAAGGCAAGTTCAAAATTCTTCCCTGGTGAATCATGTCAAACAGTTTACAGCCATTTGCAGAATTATATACCTCATCCTGTGAGTTTCCAGAACATCCCATGTTTGCAGCTAGTTAAAATTTAAGATCAACACAGTCTCTTCAAAAGTGAGTACAGAAAAGGGAGAAATGGCATTAACCTCTTTGAACTCTATCTAAAATAATATTTTAATAATACACATAGCAATTCTCAGATTCACCATTCCATGGCCCTGAAGCTGTTAGTACAATATTGGTGATGTGGTCTTTAAAAAATCATGATCCTTCTTGAATTCAAATTCATCTTATGTAAATTATGAAAATCTGCCATAATGTTTCTACATAGATTTCTATGAAACCACAGTTTAAGATAGATTGTGAAAATTCAGATAGACCAGTAACTGTCGAGTTCAAACAATAAAAACCAAGTCATACCTATGGGTTTTGAACAGATTTCCAGGTATCACCCATTTTTGTAAGCTTTAAAAAAAAGAAAACAAATAACCAATTAATGATAGCAAGTTATTAGAAAGAAAAAGAAAAACCAGAGATTATAGAAAGCCAGCAAGTGGAAGGAAAATAGCAAAATAAGAAAATAAACTAAATGATTATATAATAAAACTGTTTAAGGTTTATTTTAAGCAGAATTTAAGACAGAACACAGCAGATCTTGAAGTTTCTTGTTTTTCTAGGAGTATAAAAATGAACAAACATAACAATGCTTTTCTAGGTATAGAAAGGGCGCCAAAACAGTTGTTTTTAAATTTATGTGCATTGCACATTTTGCAAATAAACCTACTAGTACCAATTTTAGATGAGAAGTGGGAAGTAAAATATCCCTGGACCTTAAAATCCTCTATTCTCTTTGTTTTGTTCTTGACTGCATTAGCAACATGTCCCAATTTATTATCATCAGCTTCTATTTTTAAAAAATGTTGTCCAGAGTCTATCACCGTTGGTCTTAGGGTTTTCCAAAATGATTTATATCATGTTTGCTTCCCTTCTATGAGCTTTATGGTTGTCTTACTCTTTCACTGTGATGTTTGGTAGTAGAGAGGAAAGAGACTCAAAATAGCCTGAGAAGTTGTACTTGTAGAGAATTAGTGGATCATTTTAGCCTATGTTTTCTTTCTGTAGCCTGCAATTATGTTTTTAATGGTAAATTTGTTGATATGGTGACAGGGAAGAAGTGACAGAAGAGCCAATTATTTATCAAACATTTTCTGTGGTAGACATGAGGGAGCGTCTCTAAATTTTCCATGTGAAAATAGCTTTCTGTAACGGAAGTGAATGTTACAGTGTGGAAACTGTAGCAAATCCCAGATCTGTTTAATTCAATAAAGTCCTAAACCTGGCTCTTCCTAAATAATTTGCTATTTAGTTCACTAGTCCACAAACTTTATGCCTAACACTACATTTTAACTCTCCGCTAGTGTTTCGACCTTACAGATTTTCTATAAACTGATGCTTCCTGCTGTAAGCATTAAAATATAGAATCAGCTAATTTAATAATAGTGTTAAATTATTTTAGCATTTCTTTTTTACCTCAACTTCTATTTTTTTCTATCTTGAATTTTCAGTTTGTTTTTGTTTTGTTTTCTTTGCAGTGAGTATTATAGCTTTGAGGCTAGTAGGTAAAACTGGAAGGGACTTGAAATTGATAAGTGGAAATTATTTTATGCAAGTCCTAAATTATTAAACAACTGTCATTAACAAGAGTACACTCCCCAAATCGTGTGTACATTCATTTATTCATCCATCCATCCATTGAATAAACATGTCTTGAGTAATTTTTCCAGCCACCATGTTTTGAATAACTGACTGAAAGGAATTTTATTTTACCTCATCTATCCCTGCCTTAAATGTAATATTTTAAGATGTGCAAATTTTAGAATGGTAATTTCCTATTTTTATATGAAATGTTGAAATGGTTAGAGTTGTATTAAGAGCTTATTAGAATACATGATATGCACTCTCAGCTTACATCATCTTCATGTTGCCATAATATTAATCCAATGATCTAGAAGTTTTTAAGATTATTAAACTTGAATTAAGTTACCAAAAGCTAGCTATTTCTTATTTGCACTCATAGTTCACATTCAGCAGGCTTAGGCACTTTATATTCATTAGTCTAATTTCTCTTTAATTATATTTTTATTCTTGATTTTTTATTCTAAAATTTTCTTACAAATATAGATGTTTTGACAAGACAAGAAACCAGAAGAAAATTTAAACATCTGCAACCCCATTTACTAGTAGTAAAACACACTGTTGTATTACATTTGTTAACAAAAATGTATTCTACCAGGCGAAACAGCATTTAGATGCATCTCCTTATAAGAATTTTTCTATCCATAAGCCAACATATTTTTTTTGAAAAATTACCATTACCCTCCATGTAAATAATCTGTTGTCTACCTCTTAATATTAACATTATAATTGTGGACACTTTCCAATCTTACTAAATATTTCTTGAAAACACTTCAGTGTCACCATATGTTAGTGTGCACACTCTATGGTTTAAGATATATAAGTACATGTTTCCAAATTTTATGATAATTGTTATATTAAAATTCTTGTACCTTTCTTTTCCCACAGTTCTGATTATTTCCTTTTTTTGTGTTTAAGAAAATATACCGAGTTAAATATGTCACTTTAAAGGCTTTGGTAGGTATTGTAAAAATAAAGTTACACCTATTATTTGCACCTCATCAAACACTGCTTCCTTTCTCACATTTTCTGATGACAACAGCAAAATGCTTATGTTTCCCACATACATCTTGCTATCATATGTCTCTGATTGTTTGCCTAGCTAAGTTGTATTCTGTAATTAAAATTTAGTTCAAGAATTACATCAGAAAGCTTTACCTAATCTCCCAAAGCTGGATGAGATGACCTTTGTTGTGCCCTCATAATAAGCCATGCACATCCTGAATAAGACAGGCATATTTCTGTGTCTCACTCAAGAATGATTGTCATACTTCTCTTCGTAGTCCTTGTGACCAGCACAATGACTAGCACATGGTAGACACCAAATAATTTCTTTTTGCATTAATTATCAAACTGATATATTATTCAATCATAAATTTGATCCTCACAATAAACATTCTGTGTGGGCAAATATTATTTTCCATGTCATAATGAGTCAAATAAGCATAAGATAGATCACTTGCCTGGAGTTATATAGCTAGAAAATGTTTCCAGGGTTTTCCAGGAACCAGATATAGACCATATGAATCCAATTATATTAATCTCTCAAGTCATCAAATTTGACACAGGACATCTATGATGGAAATGGCCAATTTGGAAAATAGGTTTGGAGCTTAGGAAGTATTTGGTTACAATAAATATCACTATCTTGACCTATATGATTTTAATAGTGGATTTCTATTATCTTTTCCACTATGTTTTATTTCTACATTTTTAATTTCTTCATAATTAAAAAATAATATGAATAGGCTGTCATTAAATAATGCATGATATGATAAATCTTTTTAATAATTATTCATATATGAATCTATAGAGAGAGGATATGAGAAATACAATATTATTAATAAATATAGTATATTTGAAAAATGATTTTTCAAAAAAGCATCTTGTTGGCATGTATGTAAAATTGTTCTTTTTAACAAAAAAACTTGGCCTAGCTAGAGGAGTAATTCTAGGAAGTTCATTTGTACCTACCACAATAATTTACATTGTTTTGAAATGGCATTCTTTACCAGTATAATGGGAAAAAGGAAATAACATGAGCTTTCGAATCAAATAGAGATACCGTTAATTCTGGTGAAGGTTAGCGTTTGTAAAATATTGTGTAGAGCAAGTGTCCTGTGTTAACTTTCAATTTGTCTGTAACACATTACCACAAATTGAACAACTTAAAACACCTGCTTATGATCTCATTGTTCTGCAGGTCAGAAGTGGGCTCAACAGAATAAGCAGTCTGTTAGGTTCTAACAGGATGCCTGGAGGCCAGCAAGTCAGCAGCCTGTCTTGGCAGCACTCCAAAACAAAACCATAAGAAACTGGATCAAACCAGACAGGTCTAAGATGGCTGACAAAGTAGGCTGGAAACCCCTGACCAAACAAGGAAAAAAGGCACATAAGCCACATTCCTGGAAAAAAACCACCCTGCTTTCAAGAAGTCTTTGTTTCAAGTAATGAATATTCCACCCCCTTGTTAACAACTGTCAGTAATAGAGAGAGACCCGCACCCCCAGTGCACAGCTCTCCCTTGAGCTCCTCAGCTCTCACATCTCAAAGGGTGTGTTTTTGCTTTAATACAGTTTCCTGCTTGTACTGCTCATCAGCTGTGTTGTGTTTGTCCTTGAATTCTTTCTCGTCATGAGACCAGGAGCCTTCGGGGACATTTTTTGGACAGGTTAGCTTGAGGCCTCAGGGCCTGAGATCTCCCCAGTTCACCCAGTAACACAACTACTTCTCAGGGTTTCAAAGGCCAAAATCAAGGTGTTAACAGGACTGGCATCTTATCTGGAGGATAGAGGGAAGAATTTGAATCCAAATTCATTTAGGTTTTTAACAGAATCCATTTCCTTGACATTCATTTCCTATAGCCTGAGGTCCTCATTTTCTTGTGGGCTGTTAGCAGAGGGTCGCCCTCCACTCATAGGAACAGCTCTTGGGCCCCTTCCATCTCTGCCCCTCCTCCTTAAAAACCAGCAATGGGATATCCTCTTGTGCCAAATCTTTCTCATACTTAGAATCTCTTTAATTTTTCCTTCTGTTACCAGCTAAAGAAAACTTCACTTCTAAAGGGCTCATTGATTACATTACATTAACTTAGATAATTTTTGTTTTTGCTTTTTAAAAATAATTTTCTGCATTTCTCAAGTTTTCTATAATCAACATATTTTTATATATTTAAAAAGCAAAAAAATGCTTGTTTTGGAATAGAATTTGGCCTTACCTTGTATAATTGTTCATTGGTCATTTAAATGAATAAAGCCATATTATTCTTGGGTAGTAGGAGAAAAATGGAAATCTTTGGGTGCCCAGCATGTGAGCTACTGTTTAGATGCGTGAAAATTTCCCCCTCTACAAGTTTTGTTGAGAGAAAAACATTTCAGATACTTAATTTCTTAGCACTTGCTAAGTGCTAACTTGGGCTCAGTTTATCTGATATTATATCCAAAGATCTAAAAATTTTTAAACTAATGATGCAGAGACAGAGTAGACATTTCACTTTGGAACACAATATGAGCAGCAACATCTAGTCTCCAGGTAAACAGATGTAGTAATGACTCCCCAGTTTCCTTCCTAAATTGTGACAGTTTTAGAAAACTAGTATCAAAAACTGTATCTGGAACCAGTTCAACGAATAGTGATTTTACTGCCATTCCACTACTGTTATGACTACATGCATATCAGTTTCAAAAACATAACAACTATAAACTCTTTACAAGATTTTTAAAAAATTGCCTGAAGACACCGAAGAGCAGGCAGATACTTGAAGGGAGTAAAAACATGGAAAAGGGGATAACTGAGTAAGTTTCCCATTTTTATGGCTTCTTGCATGAGGACGGACACAGTCTGTACTATATGGGATGGCCAAACTCCAAAAGAAAATCCACATTCTTTCTGGCCTGAAGAACTAGAAGACAGGGTTTAGGGTAATCATAGCCATTCTAGCGAGGGGCAGAAATTCTGGAAAACAGAGAGGACAAGATGGTAAGATCTAAAATATGTCAAACTCAAGAAGAAATAGATTTCCCAGTGTCAAAAGAAAATTCAGAAAGCTTTACCTGAAAAGAACATTTTATTGAGCAAGAAACAAAGTTTCTCAGAATAGAGAGACTTCAAAATTCAAAGTGGTAAGAAGCTGGGGTCTCAGCAGGGTACAGCTCAGTTTATAAAGAAGGAAGGAGGAAATGCATTGTTTCAAATTGTGATTGGTTACTAAACACTTATATTCCTTCTAAGGGAGTAGCTCTGATTGAGCTCGTTTACGTGTAGCTGATTGGCAAGGAAGCCAGAAGACTGCAGTCACATGAAGAAAGCTTAAATTTTGGGGGGCACCTGGGTGGCTCAGTCAGTTAAGCGTCTGCCTTCTCCCAGGATGGAGTGCTGCATAGGATTCTCTGCTCAGGGAGGGTCTGCAGTCTGCTTCTCCCTTCCTTCCCTCCCACCTGCTGGTGCCCTCTCTCTGTCTTGCTCACTCTCTCAAATAAATAAATAAGTAAAAATCTTAAAAAAAAAAAAAAAGCTTAAGTTTTGTTTAAATTCAGAATTAGATTGAGGAGAAGTCAGGATAGTTTAACTTTTGATTATGTGGCTATAGGTGTTTGCTTGAGAGTATACCCAAACTATGATGTCCATTTTGGTTTAACACTAAAATATGACAGTAGTTTTCAACCATAATAAGAATTTCAATTTCGTATTATTTTATAGTTTACCAAGCACTATTACATATTTTGCTAACCCTCATTAGAATTATAAAATACATCTATGAATAGAGAAGAGGATTGTGAATATTTAATTAACTTTCCTAAAATTATTAAAACCAGAGAAAGTGATATAAATGAGTACCAAAATCCAAAAGCTAGCTTTAACTTTTTGTCTTCTTTCTCCTTGATCCAGAAAGTCTGATTATGTGGATCTGGATGGGGTCCAGACATTTCTACTTTAAACATATGTCCAGGTGGTTTTGATGCCTGTGGTTCTTGGATAAGGAAGCTGCTGAGGATAAAATAGGTAGGAGTCACTGAGGAGAGCAGCAACTACAAGGACCACCCCAGTCCTGGAAAAGACTGCCAGCTTGAGTGTTCCCATTTTCTTGGCAAATCCAAAGCACAGTCTGCATTTTAAGCAGAATGTGCAGATCTCCTATCAAGAATTTTCATACCCTTCATCTATTTTTAGTACTCAGAACAATCTGTCAGGGTAGGTATGCCGAACTCCATGGTATAAATTAATAATCTGTAGTACAGAGTGATGAGTCATCTGATCAAGGAATGCAGACAGAAAGCATATTAAATTCAAGTTTATTTGATTTTCTCTAGGATATCATATGTTATCCTAAGCCATTCCTGACAATTGAGCTATTCCCATGCAGGAAAATACGGAAGAGAAGTGTGCAAAGAAAAAGATTTTTTTTTCCTGCTTGGATTTTCTTCCAAAATACTCACTGTAAAAAGGTGAGGAAGAAGCTTTTTTCTAAATCTAGTGTACTGTTGGGACACCTGGGTGGCTCGTTGGTTAAGGGTCTCCCTTCGGCTTGTGTCATGATCCTGAGTCCTGGGATCGAGCTCCACATCAGGCTCCCTGCTTAGCAGGGAGTCTGCTTTTGCTCCTCTCCCTGATTCTTTTCTCTCTCTCTCACTCTCTCTCAAATAAATAAATAAAATCTTTAAAAATTGCTTTTAAAAAATAAGTCTAGTCTCTAGCCTACTGTTTGAGGAGAAATTTTTCTCAATGTTTGATTATACTAAACATCCTAATATTAGCAGATCAGTTCCTGTAATTTCAGATGCTTATTAAAGAATTCATTTACTATCACAAATTTTACTTAAGAATAGGTTACCAAAGATTAGAATTATTTAAATGATGCTGTAATTACTGAGTTAAAGTCTTTAATTTCAAAAGAAGAGGCACAAATGATTGGAATATTTCCATAGCTAATTTTTGCATTTTTAACTTTCTTTTCTTTCCCATTAATGACAACGTTTACACTTTCTTTTTCACTGAACTCCCTGACTCACCTGTTAGCAGCCACTCACTCTGCCCTACCTCTTCTTCTGCAATTAAAATTTGGCCTAAAAATGTCTGGGATCTTTGTTAGTGTAAAATCAACTCTACTGAACTTTCCTCTTTCACATGAAGTAAATGCAATTTGGTAGAAAATATCCTGGATTTAGATTTTCTTTGTCTTCACACTGAGTTGTGCAACAATGGTAGAATACCTTACCACTCAAATTTTATTCCACTGTAAAATGAGAATTAAAATACCATTCCACAAGTTTACTGTGAGAAATATTAAATATATATGTCAAATATTTTTGTACAATAAAACAACCTTAGCCTACAACAGGTTCTTATTTGCCATTGTGACATTTGATTTTAAATGATTTTGCCTATTCAAGTAGATAGTAGTTGTTTATTTTAACACTTGGGTAATAATCAGTAGGGCTGAAATGTTATACTTTCTTATTTAGGAATGAATGTTGGAGACACACACTGATTTATCAGGATTAAACTCACGGGGTCCATGTGCCTTAGATTTTTAAAATCACAGTCTTTTGGCCATATTGAACCCCAAATATGAAAAGTTCTTATCTCAATTATTTAGGTCTCTAAAGAGATTTTATGTCAATTCTTGGTATTGTTAAATATTTGTAAAAGAAAAGAACAGACTATCTGAAATGAATTATTCATCTCTGGCTATGTCTTTATGAATAGGTTAAATTTGATTTTTAACCTTTTTAATGATATCTTTGCCTCCTATGTTTTTAATATTAAATAACAGTAAGAGATGTAAGATGTTTCATTCCTCGAATTTTAACATGATTCCAACTTTCAAATGAAAATAATTCTGTAGTCTATAAACATGATTACACTGTGAAAACACTCACTTAACATTACTGGAGTTACATTACAAAAGTTTGCTTTATGTACATTTTTTGCTTCGTTCATCATAATTATTTTAATGAATATTGTTTGACAAATATATAGTTCCTAGAAGACGACTTCAGGCTGCAGTATTAATTGACCTAATGACATCTGAATTTGTCAGTGAGTTATCATATATTACTCTACCTCTCGTGAAATCATATTTCTAAGTATGTATTCACTGCTCCTAAACTAATAGGTCATTATTACAATTATGTTTACTAGTGAATGGGATTTTGTTCCTACTGTTTTGACTAGACCCCCTGTAATTAATGACTCTACATAGGCATTAATCATACCCTCTGTGAAGTAGCCTAATGATGCTGAGGAGGGTAGTATCATTATGGTGCTAAATTATATTTTGCCTGACAGGGGATGAGATTCACTTTTAATAATTATTAAAAAGATAGGTGATAAGAACAAGAAAATGACATATTAAGAATATTACTTTAATTTTAATTTAGAGAAAAAATTACTTGCAAAAAGCAAGCTTTCCTTTTCATGTCTTTTCCCTTATTTCTTGTCAAGATATAACATAGTCTGTGGTTCCCAGTTCACAATTCAGTTTGGAAATGAGAAATGTGTTTTCAAGGTATGTGGGAGTATTATATTTTTCTCATACTAAGAATCACTTGTAGAACTTAACTGTATCATATCCTAATAGCAAAGGAATATTTTATTAGTTTTATATATGTGAAAATGATTTCAGAACTATGAAGCTCTGTATAAACAGGCTGGCACTCATTGTCACTTTTAAATTTTACCTCACAACTAATTAAGGCCTATTAAAAAATTTGCCAAGAAAAATGAACTAATTAAAATGGAGAGACTTCAGAAGAATGCTATTCAGAAGAGGATGAATATTGCAGACGAAGATTTCTGGGGGATAATTATAATTGGAAATTAGCAATAGTTTGTCTTTGCTTTAAAGTGAAAGAATAGAAAAGCTTCCAATTTTACAATCAAATTCATGATGGAGGGATAGTAGAGTTATTTTTGATGCCTTCTTTTTCTTATCTTCTACATCAAATCTATAACCACTCACCCTTTCTTACTGATCTTCCTCCCTCACATTCTTCAGACTACCTAGATGGTCCTCTTGATCAAAACAAGAACAATACCATTTATCACCATCTTCTCTGATCTTTAGCCACCCACCCTCCTCCTAGTGCCATTCCTCCCATCTTCACATATGCTCTTTCTTCCCTATGTTTGTCCCCAAATTTAACTTCTGGAACATGAAACTCATCTTGTCTCTCTCCTGATTAAAAATTCAGTGTCTCCTGTAATGGTTAATTTATATGTCAACTTGGCTAGGCTATAGTGCTTAGCTGTTTGATAAAATAGTACTCTGGGTGTTGCTGTAAAGATTTTTTTTAAAATGTGATTAACATTCAAATTACTAGACCTTGAGTAAAGCACATGACCCTAGTAGTGTGTGTGGCTTCATCCAATCAGTTGAAGTCCTTAAAGGCAAAGATAGATTTTGTGAAGAAAAAGCAATTCTCTTCAAGATTTAAAAATAAAGACCCTGCCTGCCTGAGTTGTCAGCTCTCTCTCTCTCTATTTTGATAGATAGATAATAGATAGATAGATAGATAGATAGATAGATAGATAGATAGATGATAGATAAACAAATGATGGGTGGATAATTGATAGATGATAGATATGTAGCTAGATATGATAGATCTGGAGACACAGATACAGGTATGCGTACATGTATTTCCTGTTACTTTGGAGAATCCTGACTAATACATCAATCTCCCCAAAACCTTCTGATAAAGTGTATGCTTAATACCAAGCACTCTGGCTGCCTTATATGTTCAGCCTCATCTCTCTCCAATCCCTCAGCACCCCTGTCATGTTAAATATGTGATATCTTGTTCTCAGCGTCTGGACTGCATACATACATGGCCTTGGTATATTTTGCCCTATTTAATAACTGCCTACAGTCCTTCAGAACTCAACCCATACCTCAACTTCTTTTTCTCTTTCATCCCCTATGCCTGCAAAACTGGTTTAGGAAGTTTCCGCTCCTAGAACATCTTTTGGGTACCATTACAATACCACTTTTCACATGGTAATGATGAACTTAATATCTAGCTCACCACTGTACTTTTCTAAAGGACAAAACCAACATATTTTTCTATGCATTCCCAGAGTCTGTTGCAGTTCTAAGCACATATTAATTGCTGAATGAATCAATCTGTAATAAATTCATTGGATCATGTAATTTTAACAAGTAAAGGTTACTAGATAGGTTATTTATTCTTTCCTGTTTACATTATTCATTTTAAAATATACTTAACAATCAGAGAAAGACATGTATCATATGACCTCACTGATATGAGGTATTCTTAATCTCAGGAAACAAACTGAGGGTTGCTGGAGTGGTGGGGGGTGGGAGGGAGGGGGTGGCTGGGTGATAGACATTGGGGAGGGTATGGGCTATGGTGAGCGCTGTGAATTGTGCAAGACTGTTGAATCACAGATCTGTACCTCTGAAACAAAAAATGCAGTATATGTTAAGAAAAAAAAAAAAGAAGAAGATAGCAAGAGGGGAAGAATGAAGGGGGAGAAATCGGAGGGGGAGACGAACCGTGAGAGATGATGGACTCTGAAAAACAAACTGAGGGTTCTAGAGGGGTGGGGGGTGGGGGGATGGGTTAGCCTGGTGATGGGTATTAAAGAGGGCACGTTCTGCGTGGAGCACAGGGTATTATGCACAAACAATGAATCATGGAACACTACATCAAAAACTAATGATGTAATGTATGGTGATTAACATAACAATAAAAAAAGAGGGCACGTTCTGCATGGAGCACTGGGGTTATACGCAAACAATGAATCATGGAACACTACATCAAAAACTAATGATGTAATGTATGGTGATTAATGTAACATAATACTAAAAAAATAATAAAGAGCAAGCATGGAATTAAAAAAATAAAATATACTTAAAATATATATATATAAAATTTTACTTTTTGAAGGGGATCTGAAGCTATTACAGAATTCAAAAGGAGAAAGAGGAGTGATAACTAAGTGTTTTATTCTATGTATCAAATGGAACTCTGTGTCAAATGCTCAAACTAAAGAAGCAAGTGAAGTCTAATGATAAGGGTGCTTATTGTGTGTCAAGCACTGGTCTAAACACTTTATGAACTTAGGTATGAGAACCCTATGAAGAACATTATGTTCTTACCTGCAGATAAAATGCAGATGGATTTTATAGAAGAAAACCAAGACAGAGAGTTTGAGCAATTTGCCAAAGGTCCCATAGATAGAAAGGGACCCAGGTGAAAAGATGACCCATAAAGTTTAAATCTAGCATCTATATGCTTAACCATTCTACAATATCTCAATTTGTGAGGTACCATATACACAGTTGGGGAACAACAAATATGAGTAACTAGCTAGACTTCTATTCCTTCTAGTTCAGCCATTTGTGCAAAAACCATTTTTAAATTTAGCCAGTTTGAGTGGTCAAATACTAGTAATTTGTAATTAATGACTATCACTTCTGGCTATTCTCTTTCCTATGTTTATTTATTTTTAAGATATACTTGATCCAGACTTCTAAAGTCATGTCAAATATACTGTAGCCAGAGGCAGTCTTTTCAAAAGCAAACAAAACAAAGCAAAGAAAAATAAAAACAGATAAAAATAAACTTTTATCATGGCAGTATCTTGCTAACTATGATTACATGGCCTAATTTGGGTGTTAATTGCCAGAAAAGGAGAGGTGATAGTTAAAAAAAAAGTTTCTTATACACTTTGGAATTTGTATTTGACGATGGTGATACAATATGGTTATCTAATTTCACTTTAGAAATAGAAAGGACATGTTTCTTAGACATTTTTTAGCACTGAGTACAAGCAGATAAGAATCTCCATTTAATGTCAATAATAATCTATGTATAGTAACTTAAGCATTAGCTTCTACAAGAATCCATTTCCAAATACCAAAGGACAGATATGAGGGATTTGTTTGCAAATTCCTTTAAACGAACAATCTTAGGGTTGTAACAGATGTGATTATTTAACTCTATCTTTCTGTCATAGACAGACCAATAATAAGAATTAAGGAACGGAGGGGCCATAATTCTTTTTGGTCATATTCTTTAAGGATTAATCTGAGGCATCTTTTATTTACTAAAGAAAATAACCAATTGAATTGCTTCATGTATTCTGTACTACTAAGTTGTATTCTTAAAATAAAATGTATATATTTGATTATTATAAAAACAATATAGAATACTGGGCAGGTCCAATTTTCAAGTCTTAGCAGTGCCCTTTGATGGCTACTGGTCTTGGCCACCCAATGTGACAGTGTATCTACCTATCTGATATGAAAACTAAGCAAGGTACAGAGGGAAACACTAAATTTTTGTTTGTTGTTTCTACTTTTGGTAGCATAACCATTTTTAGGCTGTTATTTTTTTATATTGATTGGCAAAGAGAACACACTTTGTTCTCAAACTGTGTAACCAGCAGTAGAAATAATGAAGTCAACTGTTTTTGCTTCATAAAATTTCTATTTTATCCCTACAATTCTTCATTGAGAGATTATTTCTTGATCTTCATGGTGGGTATTTTTGTATTTCAGGCCATTTCTCTCTCTATTAATGAAGAGACAATTTTACCTATGTCCTAAGTGATTAGTCTTTCGTTCCCAGGTGACTGAACAATTGGAACCCAGTTAGTTTAAAGAAGGTTTATGCCCTGAAAACCTGTTTATTAGATTTCCTTTTTAAATGTTTCAAAACTTTTAAGAGTCATGGATCAAAAATCAAAGGAGATCATACAGAAAGAATCATGGTATTGACCCTAAAGTAAAACAGCCAGTTATTTTACCAGCAAAATGGATTTATTTGGGAATAGCAGAGGAATTAGAATTCAGGGCAAGCAAACTATGGTAAACCATAGGCAAGCCCGAAGAAACAGAGGAAAGGTCAGCTTTCATTAGGTTTCAGGAGGAAATTGGGGAGGGATTTTTGAGGAAAATTCCATCAGAGAAGAAAGAGAGTTCCAGGAGGTGGCCACTTCTCATCGGCTGCAAGCCGTGGTTAGTGCATAGTTGTTGGGGCAGGATCTTCACCCTTTTTCTTAAAGGCAGGAGAAAAATTCCCCGTGTGAAAAATGACCTTCTTTGTCAAAACAATTCTTATCTTCTTTCTGCTGGTTATTCAGGTTACAAGCAATGGTAGGTACATGAGAGTACCCCCTTCAGGATTTCCCAGACCCCATTTTTTTTATTTTATTTTATTATGCTATGTTAGTCACCGCACAATACATCATTAGTTTTTGATGTGGTGTTCCACGATCCATTGTTTTCATATAACACCCGGTGCTCCACGCAGTACGTGCCTTCCTTAATACCCATCACTGGGCTAACCCATCCCCCACCCCCCGCCCCTCTAAAACCTTCAGTTTGTTTCTCAGAGTCCATAGTCTCTCATGGTTCGTCTCTCCCTCCAATTTCCCCCCTTTGTTTTTCCCTTCCTTCTCCTAATGTCCTCCATGCTATGCCTTATGTCCCACAAATAAGTGAAACCATATGATAATTGACTTTCTCTGCTTGACTTATTTCACTTAGCATAATCTCCTGCAGTCCCATCCATGTGGATGTAAAAGTTGGGTATTCATCCTTTCTGATGGCTGAGTAATATTCCATTGTATATATGGACCACATCTTCTTTATCCATTCATCTGTTGAAGGGCATCTCGGCTCTTTCCACAGTTTGGCTATTGCAGACATTGCTGCTATGAACATTGGGGTGCATATGGCCCTTCTTTTCACTACATCTGTGTCTTTAGGGTAAATACCCAGGAGTGCAATTGCTGGGTCATAGGGTAGCTCTATTTTTAATTTTTTGAGGCACCTCCACACTGTTTTCCAAAGTGGCTGTACCAATTTGCATTCCCACCAACAGTGTAAGAGGGTTCTCCTTTCTCCACAACCTCTCCAATATTTATTGTTTCTTGCCCTGTCAATTTTTGCCATTCTAACTGGTGTAAGGTGGTATCTCAATGTGGTTTTTGATTTGAATTTCCCTGATGGCTAATGGTGATGAACATTTTTTCATGTTCCAGACCCCATTCTTTTTTTTCATTTACAAAAGGTAGGCTATATTTATTTAGAGTCACAAGCAGTTGACTGACTCATGTGACTCAAACCACAAGAAAACCATTCTACTTCACTCCATTCTGAGTCCTAGGGTGGCCCAGACTGTCAGGAGTGCTGCATGGGACCCATTCACAGGTTTACAAGTTTCTCACTGAGGGCAATCTGTGACTGCGTGAGATTGGCCAGGTAGGTCACCATCAGCAGGTCATTGATGTTGCTGTTGAGCATGGTCTCAAAGTCATCGGGAACTATCTTGGGTACTTGGTTAACCAGACTCATCAAGAAGTGGCCCACGGTATTGTCAGCTGACACCTTTCCAGACAGCACAACCTCTGCATACTGCAACACTGTGCTTAGGGCAACCTGGGTGCGAGCTGATGCCCCTCCTACTTGCTGCAAGTCGCTGGAGAGCCCAATCACCCGGTTGCGGCTAAAACAGGTCATGAGTCAGCTGCAATGCGTTCAGTGTCATAATATGCATATTTCACTGTCAGAGGTGTGCACTTCACCCTCATGGTCCTCCCAGGGACACCCATTAAAGTGCCGACATAGGCCTTGATGCTCATGCGGCCGTTCTGGAGGCTCGTGTCCACAGTGAGGTGAATGGGGTGGGGGCTTCCCGGCTGTAGTTACTCATGGATCAGCACAGAGTGCTCTGTAATGTCATGGCCTGTAGCATACCAGCCCAGAATGAGCTCATTTGGAGAGACTTTCTTGTGTAATTCATACATGGTCTTAGCAAATTCCGTGTCAACAGCCACCTCATCTTCTGACTCGTAGTGCAGCCCTGAAAAGCAGTTAGTAACCTCCACTGAATGCTTGTCAACGGTTCCCAGCAGGGTCCCGATAACTCGGGCAGTGCCCCCGTTGCATCACTCGTAGCTGTCCACGATGGAGGCCAAAATGGCCGGGCGCAGCCGGACCTCACAGCCGCCGGGGAAGGGGCCTGGGAGAGCAAGACCCGGCAGCGACCGCGCCGGAGTCCGCGCTGGGGCTGGCGTTGAGGCCGGAGTCTGGCCCGGAGCCGCAAGTCACGGCCGCTGCAGTCGCCGAGTCTGAGGATGAGGCTGGAGCCAGCATTGGAGCTGGGACCCGCGCTGGTGCTGAGGCTGGGGTTGGGGCCGTGGCTGGGACCGAGGCTGGGGCGGGGACTGGAGCTGCAGTGGCGGCAGGAGCCCTCGCCTGTGCTGCCGGTGTGGCCATCTTGTCGAGAGAGCCAGACCCCATTTTTAATGAGGTTTCCTTTACTCATTTTCACAATAGCATTTAAAAAATAACTTTTTTTTTAAAGAACTTTTCCAGTTTCTTAAATCTATCTTTTAAGTGAAAAAAGAACCACATGCTAGTTGTAATAATGCTAAAAAATTACATACGTTATATATATGTATGTATATATATATACAGACACACACACACACACACACACACACACACACACACATAAATGCCACTTCCCCACCCACACCTCCATTCTCCTGCACCAAAGTAATCCATGGTAGCACTTTGTTCTGTAGTTTTCTATACTTTTTCCATGGTACATTTTTAATGTGGCAATTTGTGATTGGATGATAATTTCCAGATCATTCGCTAAATTCTCATAGCAATTAGTACTTGCAGAATTATTACTTTTAGATTATTTTTTATTTGAGAGAAGAGAGAACAAGAGAGAGAATGCATGAACTATGGGGAGGGACAGAGGGTGAGGGAGAGGGAGAAGCAGACTCACCGCTGAGCAGGGAGCCCAATGCGAGGCTCAATCCCAGGACCCTGAGATCATGACCTGAGCCGAAAGCAGATGCTTAACTGACTGAGCCACCCCGGCATCCCAGAATTATTACTTTTAGAATAGAATTCGTGATAGCCAAAATATTTCTCAGATGATAATTTTGTAAGAAGGATAATGTTGTTTTTACAGATGCAGGCCAAATGTAGGATAGTTTAGGAAACTATCACCAAGTATAAACATGATATTTAAGCTTATTAAGAATGTCCACAAGAAAACAAATATTCCTCTGTCACATGAGCCACCTGTGTTACTTCAAGCACTGAAAACGTTGTCAAAACACTTGAAACACACATGTGCGAGTAGCGTTTGAACCTTCAGTGGAAAGATGGGCTGACATTGAAGGTTCACTGGGTAGGTGGCATCCAATAACATCAAGGTGATTTTCTGAAACTGCCATTCCAAAAGCTAGTTTCTCAACTGAGTAAGCAGTCGAGGATATCTTTAAATTTTCAGTTTGTCTTAAATAAAGAGCTGCTACAACTCATGGCACCTTATACATTTTTAAAGAGCTTCCCTTCCTCATCAGCCCCTTGGACGTCCATGATGGTCATCCTCAGACAATTCCAGCAACAGACTAGTGTGCATGCTACTTAGACACAAACAAGAGAACTAGTGAGAACAAAGGGGAAAAGCCAAAATTTTCAGTCCTTCAACATGAGATTATATCAACCATTTAGTTTGATTTTCCCTCTGTGTTTCAATGGCACTGTTATGATATTTCTATAATATTTACAAAGCGTATTTAATGTTTTAATTTTCTGCATTTACTCTTTCTTATGGTCTGTTCATTTTCATGGTTCTTGGCTACTTAAATTTTATAGTTTTATCTTCTCAGACCTAATGCTTTGTATGATGGATTTGTAAACCCTGAAATATTGTTATTGTCTGTTATCAATGATCTTAACAATTGATTCCTTACAGCAAATTCTTTGAAACTTCAGTAACATTCAATGATTCTAAGATTATGCCTATTTAAGTGAAGATTAGGAATTAACTTTATTAGTCATTCTGCACTAAAAGAAAATATGTTTATTTTAAAAGAATCATGAAGCCCAAGAACAACACAGCTTGAAAATAACAGCAAGAAAATAATCATCTATACATGATTCCTGATATTTTTGCTTTTAGCATCATATCAGTGGTGTAAGGAATCTAGTTCTCTAGTCAAGTAAGAAAATGCATCTGTTTCTTGGGAAAGATGACATATTGATTTGCTAATATTTGGTACCAGTGTTTTGGTAATACATGAAATCAAGGTGACTAATTTGATCATCTAGATGGTACTGGAAACTAGCACATAGAGGTAAAAAGCATTAAAGAGGTAAGTTTAGAAGGTGGCTTTCAGCACTGTGATAAATTGAATAATGGCCCCTAAAGAGAGCCCCATCCTAATCACCCAAACTGTGAATGTTGCCTTAAATGGCAAAAGAGACTTCACAATCATGATTAAAATTAGGATCTGAAGATAGGGAGATTATCCTGGATTATCTGGATGGGCCCTAAGTGAAATCGCAAGTGTCTATAAAAAGAATGTAGAGGAAATTTGACACAAAAGAAGCAGCCAGTGGGGAGACTAAAGCAAGATGCTATAAGGCTGGCTTCCAAAGTTAAGGAAGTATCCCACGAACCAAGAAATGCAACTCTAGATGCTAGAAAATGCAAGGAAATGGATTCTACTCTAGAGCCTCCAGTGGAAGCGCAGCTTTGCCAAAACTTGTCTTGGATCAGTGAAACTAATTTCAGACTCCTGATCTTCAGAACTGTATGAAAATTATCTGTGTTCTTTAAACAACCAAGTTTATGGTAGTTTAATTGCAGCAGCTAAGGGAAACTAATACAAGGATTGATAAGCCTTTATTGTTTGGTTTGTTATTTTGCTTGGCATTCACACTGTGATTTGAATGAAGGCCCAGTAGTTAGAAAACCTTGTTTTTCCATGAATTACACTTAGTAGGTATTCAAGAAGTGTCCATTATATTGCTGTTAGCAATAATAGTAAAAATAACGTAAATGGTAAACTGAAAAAGATAGAATAATAATGCCTCACAAGGTGGGGGAGATAATTTAGGATCTCATGAAATAGGCCTTTCATTTTATGTAAATCTGAAGTACTACATAATTTTAAATATTATAATACAAATTCAGCCCTAAACTCATCAGCAAAATGGATCTAATAATACCTAATTCACAAATACGATGAAAAAATTAAGGAACACAAAATCTCCTGATATAGCCCTAGAACTTAATAGATAAAAAATAAACCTTAATTTTTTCCCCTCTTCCAGTCTGCAGTCAAATGGCATACGGTTTCAAATATACATGGTTGGAAGTAGCAGAGCATTTTAATTTTAGCATTTATGGGTACATCTAGGAACAATTATTGTTGAAGGCAGGGGTCCCAATGCGTATGAAAACAAAGTGGCTAACACCTTGACTATCATAAGACAAAACATGCACTTCTACCCCAGTTATAACATTAGGTACTCCTAGAAGTTCTCAGTTGTTTATTTATCAATGTATAATATACCCAAATCTAGGCTTTAAGTTGTAGCAATAATCACAGGTCAATGAGACCTAAGGAGCAGAAATTTTACAATGGCAATATGAATCATCCAAGATCGTGCCTAAGTACATCATGTGGTACCTCGATGCAACTGGAAACTAAAGAACCAAGTGATCCAGAAGAATACTTCAAATCTTTCCTGTGCATTAAGTGACAAGTTCCTGAAAAAGCCTTGTTATTCTCTTCTAAAATGGAGTGCTAAATTTTTTAAAAAATTAACTCAAAAAATGTTTTGGACAGTTAATACATTATCAGTTTAGCCAGGTGATTTTTGAAGCTTTATCACAAATGAGAAGATTCAGACTATCAGAGAAATCCAAAGTGAGATTTGTAATATAGTACCCATTAGATACTCAGTAAATTAATTTTGATATAGGGAATACATGAGTCTGTGCCAAAATAATGAGTAAGGATGTCATCCAACATGCCATCAAAATCAAATCTTTTATTTTGAAGGTATAAACAACAAATAAATACTTACCAGCTTAAAAAGTAAAAAGGATCAGTGATGGGAGCAAGATGGAAAATGCATTAGTTAGGTTTTAGTTTCATTATTTATATCAAAACGTTATTACTGTTTTGGATGTTTACCAAGTATATTCATTTCTTAGGGCGATGATCCTTCTGAAGGCTCTAAGGAAAATCTGTCCAATGCCTCTTCCTAGTTTCTGGACATCGCTGGCAATTCTTGGCACCCCTCACTGTGTCCTTTCAACCTCTGCCTCTGCTGTCACTTTGCCTATTTCCCTCTGTGTCTGTGTCTTTGTGTCCAAATTGTTTTCTTCTTATAAGGACACCAGTCACTTAACTAGTTAATCTTAACTAACTCCATCTGCAAAGAGCCTATTTCTAAATAAGGGCACTTTCACAGGTCCTGAGTGGACATGAATATACTGTGGGAGGCACACCAAGCAACCCAATACCCCAGGTCTTTCCTGCAAGTATACAATGGTTCCCAACTAGACACTCTTACCAAAGATGCTTTTAGGAGTCTTGTTGGTGGTGTTTCTTCACAGCATAAACTAAGTATGTTTTAAAATCGTTGAAGTTATTTCTCTGTTTCTTATGGTTAAATGCTTTCTTCTCTTAATTCAAATAAAGTTTATTAATCACATGTAAATTGAAGATATATGACTCATTAATTTTCAAATTGCTATTTATAAAAGGATTTTACATGTTTTTTCTGGCATTTTTATGCTGTTAGACAATAATTTCTTCCCTCTTTAGTAAATGTATAATTTTGTTCAAACTGCAACCTCATTTTCCCCCAAAGCTTTTTAATACTATAGCACTTTCAAATGATGTATTTTTTTCTTTTGCATTGATCCATCTCTAAAATTATGGTACTTTCAGAGTGCTACACACCATGCCTCCTACTTCAGTCCTGCATTTTCTTTGGCTGATAATGGGTGTGCAATTGGAAATGACTTTTTATTTTTTAACATTTGAAGCTATCATCTCTTATTATTATTGCTTTTTTCTCATTCTATTTCTAGAGAGAGGGAGCTGAAACATAGTAACCTTCAAAGCACAAAATTATTTTTACTGATTTTAGTAAAATGATAGAAGTCATACTTAGAAAACTTAGAAAAACTCATATTCTGTCTGTGGCATTTTTAATGAAATGTTCAATATTAAATTCTTCAGAAAAATGTAAAGGCTTTTGAAACTATAAATGATCTTAAACTAAAATTCTAATTCATCACTATCTTATGAGAATAAAACACATATTTTTATTTTAGGTATATTTCAATATACTTAAAAGTTATTTTAATTTTTAAAAAGTGTCTTATAATAATTTAAATACAAAACCAAATAGGAAGGGAGCTTATTTACATGTGTGTATATAACAGGAGGATTGTATGTTCAGATGATATACTACAACCACATAAAGTAAGAGAAAAATTGAAATCATTGTTTGAAATCAAAGTTTTTTTTTATATATTTCATCTTACTAAAATATCTTTAAAGTGGAATTTGTGGTTCACTGAGTTTAAGATACCCTTGATGTTCAAAGTCATCCCAGTCACAGGAAAGGGTTGCTGAGATATCTAAATAGAGCCCTTTAGTTTTCCCCATCTCCATGGTTATGTCTCTAGGCCTCCTGGTCCCCGAGTGCTCTGCTGGTATCTGATAATAGGATTTGCAATTAATGAGCATAGGTCTGCCCTTTGAGCTCTGGCAGTACTCAACTGGCATTATGGCTTGAAATTTGGTCAAAACGCTCATTAGAGTTCTGACTCAGAATGTTATAGGTCTATCTGTCCTCTCTCTGTAGTGACCCACTCAGGCACATTTACCAACCAGAACCTATAGCTCACTAATATATCACTCTTCAAGCTAGGCATGAACTTCTATATGTAGTCCAGAGCACAAAGTTCTCTTGGTAGCTAAATTCCAGACCTCTGCCAACCAGTGCCGTGTCAAATAGTATACTTTGACCAGATCAACTCATGAGGCCTTCTCTTTACAGAGTTTACATGGGAAAGATCAGTCTTAGGTCTCTTGCATACTTTATCAAGCCACAGCTTAGGCTGTCATGAGAGGGAATTGGAAAATGCTGGAGCCTTCATAGTTGTCAACAAAGCTCCATTAGAAATGTTTAGGGCCTGATGTGTTCCAGAATTCTGAATTGGTTATTTAGAAAGGTAATCATGTATATATACTATACATGTATATGTATATATGTTCCAGAATTCAGAATTGGTTATTTAGAAAGGTAATCATGTATATATACTATACATTTCATTATACCTTCAATGGGATCTGAGACAGTACTTCTAATGAAACACATTCTTTCTCTGTGTGTGCATGTGTATTTATACACACATATATACATTCATAATAAGTGTGAAAAAGATATAGCATCCCATCAGTTCAAGTCGGTTTCTTCCCTACAGTAAAAATGAGGATGAATAACCTAGAACACCAGAGTAGGCCCTGATAGGCTAAGAATACCAAGCATATGCCTGCCTGCTGGGAGGCAAAACACATTTAGAAAGCCCCTCTCTCTTCACAGTTCTCAACTTCCATGCATTTCCTTACTCACAAAAAGCCAAAACCTACTCTCTATTGTCTTGAGTTCCTAAGTATCCCAGTTCACCCTTGGATGGGGCAGGCTGCAAGGAAACATAATGTAACAGGGCAATTAAACATCAGCATTTTAATATTCATAAATTATCATTGAGACTACAATAAGTCGGGGTGAAGCCAGGATTCATACCCTGTTTCTCTAGCTGCAGAGCCCACATTCAATCACTATATTGTCTCTCATCCATCTTTGATGCTTACTGTATGCATGACACCTGTTAGAAATCTTTACAATTACTAAATAATCTCACAACAACTTTGGAAAGTTCCACACTCACGTGCACTTAAAATAAGACATTAACTTGACCAAGTTCATATGGACAATAAGTGAAAGAATCAAGATTTGAATTCAGATACCCAACAACATCTTTCTAGCATTTTTCATAAAGAGAATCAAGACTGTAGATACAATTCATTTAGAAAGGATTCTACCCAGGGGGCGGAGAAAGATGGCGGAGGAGTAGGAGACCTGGATTTCGTCTGGTCTCAGGAATTCAGCTGAATAGGGATCAGACCATTCTGAATACCTACGAACTCAACAGGAGATCGAAGAAGAGAGTAGCAACAACTCTGAACAGAAAAGTGACCACTTTCTAGAAGGTGGGACGTGCAGAGAAGGGAATCCGAGGCGATATTCAGGAGGATAGACGGAGGGGGAGGGGACCTCCGCCACTTCTGGCAAGTGATAGAGCCGCGGAGCACAAAATCGGAAATTTTAGAAGTCGGCTCCGCTGAGAGAGGTCGCTCCAGTGGCTAAGCAGGGGGTGGAACCCTCGCGGGACAGTGTGTTCTCAGGACCCTGGGGGTCACAGAAAGACCGGGGGTGCCTGAGTGTGGCAGAGCTCCCAGGTATCGGAGCGGGGAAGCCGGCTGCAGAGTTGGAGCCGAGGCGCAGACTCTCAGCTCGGGGTTGCCATAAACTGTGATCCCTGGCCCAGTCGGGCCACTGCTCCTCCCTCCAGCAGGGACCCAACAAGCGGCAGAGCTGGGGAGACTCCCCTTCCTCCCCCGGGGGGAACAGTGCGGGAGCGCACCACAGGGATCTGCTGGGTTTGGAGACTCCACATGGGGTCGGGTGCCAGAGGTAGAAACGCTCGGTCATAGGCCAGGTGAGCACGGAGTGCGACCGGAGACCGGGGAGATGGCAGTGATTACTTTTCTCTGGGGGCGCACTGAGTAGCAGGGCCCCCAATTCTCAGCTCCTCTGGGCGGAGAGTGGGAGGCCACCATATTCACCCTGGTCCTCCAAAGCTATACCGAGAGCTTGCAGGGAACAAAAGCTTATGAGAGCAAACCCGAGCAGCTTGCTTAGCCCGGACCCATAAGGGCGGGGCAATTCCGCCTCCGGCAAAGACATTTGGGAACCATGGCAACAGGCCCCTCCCCCAGAAGATCAGCACAGCCAGCAAGCTAAGATCAAGTTTACTGATCAAGGAGAACGGGAGAACTCCAGGGCTAGGGGAATACTGCACATAGAATTCGTGGCTTTTTTACCATGATTGATTAGTTTTTCAAAGTTAATTTTTTAACTGGTTTTTTTTTTAATTTTTCTTTTTCCCTTTTTCAACCAACATCTTATCAATCCCTTTTTTAAAAAAACATTTTTTATTTTTCATTTTTAGAGTCATATTTTATCCCTTCATAGTAGTTACCCTTATTTTTGGCATATATATATAAGTTGTTCTCTCTTTAAAATTTTGAGATACAGTTTCTTCTAACAGATCAAAATATACCCTAAATCACTAGTGTATGGCTTTGTTCTAGTCTCCTGCCTGATCACATTCTCTCCCTTTTTTATTCCTTTTTTTTCTTTTTTCTTTTTTTTTAAATCTTCTTCTTTCTTTTTAAAAACAACTTCTTAACTTATCAATTCCTCTTATAAAATCTTTTATAAATTTCATCTTTACAGTCATCTTCCATCCCTTCATTGTATCAACCCTTACTTTGTACATATATAAGTCTTTCTTCCTGTAAAATTTTAGCAGGAACTTTCTTCTAACAGACCAAAATACACCCAAAATCTAGTGTGTGGCACTGATCTATGCACTAGCCTGATCATATTTGATCATATTCTGGTTTTTTTTTGTTTTGTTCTGTTTTTGTTTGTTTTTATCTTTTCCTTTTTCCTTTTTTTTTTTCCTCCTTCTTTTATCTTTCTTTCCCTTTCTTGTCCCCTGGTTTCAGATCTTTTCTGATTTATATAGAGTATATTTGCTGGGGACATTGTTAACCTGTTACCATTCTGTTCTCTCATTCATCTATTCTCCTCTGGACAGTATGACAAGATGAAAAAAATCACCTCAGCAAAAAGAACAAGAGGTAGTACCGCCTGCCAGGGACCTACTCAATACGGACATTAGTACGATGTCGGACCTGGAGTTCAGAATCATGACTTTAAAGATACTAGCTGGGCTTGAAAAAGGCGTGGAAGTTATTAGAGAAACACTTTCTAGAGAAATAAAAGAACTAAAATCTAACCAAGTCGAAATCAAAAAGGCTATTAATGAGGTGCAATCAAAAGTGGGGCACTAACTGCTAGGATAAATGAGGCAGAAGAGAGAATCAGCGATTTAGAAGACCAAATGATGGAAAATAAAGAGGCTGAGAAAAAGAGAGAGAAACAACTACAGGATCACAAGGGCAGAATTTGAGAGATAAGCAATATGATAAGACAAAACAACAGTAGAATAATTGGGATCCCAGAAGAAGAAGAAAGAGAGAGAGGGGCAGAATTTATATTGTAGCAAATAATAGCAGAGAACTTCCCTAATGTGAGGAAGGAGACAGGCATCCAAATCCAGGAGGCACAGAGAACCCCCCTCAAAATCAGTAAAAATAGGTCAACATCCCGACATCTAATAGTAAAATTTACGAGTCTCAGAGACAAAGAGAAAATCCTGAAAGCAGCTTGGGAGAAGAGATATGTAACCTACAATGGTAGAAACATTAGATTGGCAACAGACCTATTCAAAGAGACCTGGCACGCCAGAAAGGACTGGCATGATATCTTCAGAGCACTAAATGAGAAAAATATGTAGCCAAGAATACTCTATCCAGCTGGGCTGTCATTGAAAATAGAAGGAGAGATAAAAAGCTTCCAGGACAAACAAAAACTAAAGGAATTTGCAAACACGAAACCAGCCCTCCAAGAAATATTGAAAGGGGTCCTCTCAGCAAAGAGAGAGCCTAAAAGCAGCATAGATCAGAAAGGAACACAGACAATATACAATAACAGTCACCTTACAGGCAATACAAAGGCACTAAATTCATACCTTTCAATAGTTACCCTGAATCTAAATGGGCTAAATGCCCCAATCAAAAGACACAGGCTATCAGATTGGATTAAAAAACAAGACCCATCAATATGCTGTCTGCAAGAGACTTTTTTAGACCCAAAGACACCCCCACATTGAAAATGAGGGGGTGGAAAACCATTTACCATGCTAATGGACACCAAAAGAAAGCTGGGGTGGCAATCCTTATATCAGACAAATTAGATTTTAAAACAAAGACTGTAATAAGAGATGAGGAAGGACACTATATCCTACTTAAGGGGTCTATCCAACAAGAAGATCTAACAATTGTAATTATCTATGCCCCTAGCATGGGAGCAGCCAATTATATAAGGCAATTAATAACAAAAGCAAAGAAACACATTGACCACAATACAATAACAGTGGGGGACTTTAACACCCCCTGACTGAAATGGACAGATCATCTAAGCAAAAGATCACCAAGGAAATAAAGAATTAAATGACACACTGGACCAAATGGCCTTTACAGAAATATTCAGAACATTCCATCCCAAAGCAACGGAATACACATTCTTCTCCAGTGCCCATGGAACATTCTCCAGAATTGATCAAATCCTAGGTCACAAATCAGGTCTCAACCAGTACCAAAAGATTGGGATTATTCCCTGCATATTTTCAGACCACAATGCTTTGAAACTAGAACTCAATCACAAGAGGAAAGTCGGAAAGAACTCAAATACATGGAGGCTAAAGAGCATCCTACTAAAGAATGAATAGGTCAACCAGGAATATAAAGAAGAATTAAAAAAATTCATGGAAACCAATGAAAATGAAACCACAACTGTTCAAAATCTTTGGGATACAAAAAAGGCAGTCCTGAGAGGAAAGTATATAGCAATACAAGCCTTTCTCAAGAAACAAGAAAGGTTGGGGCGCCTGGCTGGCTCAGTTGGTTGGGGACTGCCTTCAGCTCAGGTCATGATCCTGGAGTCCCGGGATGGAGTCCCGCATCGGGCTCTCTGCTCAGCGGGGAGTCTGCTTCTCCCTTTGACCCTCCCCCCTCTCATGTGCTCGCTCTCTCTCTCAAATAAATAAATAAATCTATAAAAAAAAAAGAAACAAAAAAAGTCTCAAATACACAACCTAACCCTACACCTAAAGGAGCTAATGAAAAAACAGCAAATAAAGCCTAAACCCAGCAGGAGAAGAGAAAGAATAAAGATCAGAGCAGAAATCAATGAACTAGAAACCAAAAGAACAGTAGAACAGATCAACGAAACTAGGAGCTGGTTCTTTGAAAGAATTAACAAGATTGATAAACCCCTGGCCAGACTTATCAAAAAGAAAAGAGAAAGGACCCAAATCAACAAAATCATGAATGGAAGAGGAGAGATCACAACCAACACCAAAGAAACACAAACAATTATAAGAACGTATTATGAACAACTCTATGCCAGCAAATTAGATAACCTGGAAGAAATGGGTGCATTCCTAGAGAAGTATCAACTACCAAAATTGAACCAGGAAGAAATAGAAAACCTGAACAGACCTATAACCACTAAGGAAATGGAAGCAGTCATCAAAAATCTCCCAATAAACAAAAGCCCAGGGCCAGGGCACCTGGGTGGCTCAGTTGGTTAAGCGACTGCCTTCGGCTCACGTCATGATCCTGGAGTCCCGGGATCGAGTCCCACATCGGGCTCCCTGCTCAGCAGGGAGTCTGTTTCTCCCTCTGACCCTCTTCCATCTCGTGCTCTCTATCTCTCTTTCTCTCTCTCTCAAATAAATAAATAAAATCTTAAAAAAAAAAAAAAAAGCCCAGGGCCAGATGGCTTCCCAGGGGAGTTCTACCAAACATTTAAGGAAGAATTAATACCTATTCTCCTGAAACCATTCCAAAAAATAGAAATGGACGGAAAACTTCCAAACACATTTTATGAGGCCACCATTACCTTGATCCCCAAACCAGACAAAGACCCCATCAAAAAGGAGAATTACAGACCAATATCCTTGATGAACATGGATGCAAAAATTCTCACCAAAATTCTAGCCAATAGGATCCAACAGTACACAAAAGGATTATTCACCATGACCAAGTGGGATTTAACCCTGAGCTGCAAGGTTGGTTCAACATCGGCAAATCAAACAATGTGATACAATACATTAACAAAAGAAAGAACAAGAATCATATGATCCCCTAATAGATGCAGAAAAAGCATTTGACAAAGTACAGCGTCCTTTCTTGATCAAAACTCTTCAGAGTATAGGGATAGAGGGTACACAGCTCAATATCATAAAGGTCATCTATGAAAAACCTACAGTGAATATCATTCTCAATGGGGAAAAGCTGAGAGCTTTTCCCCTAAGGTCAGGAACGCGGCAGGGATTTCCACTATCACCATTGCTATTCAACATAGTATTAGAAGCCCTAGCCACACCTATCAGACAACAAAAAGAAATCAAAGGCAAAGAGGAAGTCAAACTCTCACTCTTTGCAGATGATATGATACTGTATATGGAAAACCCAAAAGACTCCACCCCAAAACTGCTAGAACTCATACAGGAATTCAGTAAAGTGGCAGGATATAAATCAATGCACAGAAATCAGTGGCATTCCTATACACCAAAAACAAGACAGAAGAGAGACAAATCAAGGAGTTGATCCCATTTACAACTGCACCCAAAACCATAAGATACCTAGGAATAAATCTAACCAAAGAGGCAAAGAATCTGTACTCGGAAAACTATGGGATACTCATGAAAGATATTGAGGAAGACACAAAGAAATGGAAAACTGTTCCATGCTCATGGATTGGAAGAACTGTCGGGAGCCATGAGCAACAAAGGGGTTAATCGGGTAGAGCAAAGG
>NW_027397116.1:17911929-18013967 GCF_003265705.2 Callorhinus ursinus
AGGGTTGCTGGAGTGGTGGGGGGTGGGAGGGATTGGGTGGCTGGGTGATAGACACTGCGGAGGGTATGTGCTATGGTGAATGCTGTGAATTGTGCAAGAATGTTGAATCACAGATCTGTACATCTGAAACAAATAATGCAATATATGTTAAGAAAAAAAGAAGAAGAAGATTGTAGGAGGGGAAGAATGAAGGGGAGTAAGTCGGAGGGGGAGAAGAACCATGAGAGACGATGGACTCTGAAAAACAAACTGAGGGTTCTAGAGGGGAGGGGGGTGGGGGGATAGGTTAGCCTGATGATGGGTATTAGAGAGGGCACATTCTGCATGGAGCACTGGATGTTATGCACAAACAATGAATTATGGAACACTACATCAAAAACTAATGATGTAATGTATGGTGATTAACATAAAAAAAAAGAGAAAGGATTCTACCCAAAAAAATCACTCATGGATTGAAAACTTTACATTTGCTGTATGCTAAATAGAAACCACTAATTTTTTATTGTAGTTTGTGTTTTTTCTACATTTTAAGGAAAATGTATTCTTTAGTGATATCACACCAAGAAGTTCCAGTCTACCTTTGTCACCGTGTCATATGATGAGTTTAAGGAAGTTAATGAAGAGCTAAAGAATTACTTAATAATTGCGAAGGGAAAAAAAGAACCTTTACAAAGGAGAAATCTGGTACATGCTACCCTTAAAAATGTTATCAAAACTTAGCATTACCAATAATGAAACAAATTGATTTTTTACTAAGAAGGACACAATATCACCTATGCAATATTCTTGGAAGAAAATTGTTCTAATTAGGAGGAAACAATCAGACAACTTCAAATAAAGATAATTCTACAAACCAAACTATCCAGGTCTCTTAATATAAGGGAAAAAAGCTATAAATGACTTGAGAAGGCTAAAGAGACTTGATAAACATATGTGTGAGAGAGAGAGAGCACACGGAGAGCAAGGGAAGGGCAGAGGGAGAAGGAGAGAGAAACTCCAAGCAGACTCCATGCTTAGCACGGAGCCCGAGGCGGGGCTCAATCCCATGACCCGGAAATTATGGCTGAGTGGAAACCAAGAATTGGTCAGTCAACCAAATGTGCCACCAAGTCACCCCAAATGTATGTCATTTTTGACTGGTTTCTGGATTTAAAAAAAGTAAAGACATCACTCTGGGCCAATGGGAGAAATAGAAATGTAGACTGTATGTTAGATAATTTTATGGTAGCAAATTTCGATTTCTTGAACCTGATAAAGGTATACTCGTTATGCAGGAGTATATTTTTGTTCTTAGGAGATACATGATGCAAGAGCTAGGTTGAAATGGTTGAGTTAAAAAAAAAGTCACGTGTGTGTGTGTGTGTGTGTGTGTAAAAGAGAGAGAAGAGTTGCGGGAGAGAGAGTAAGAGAGAAAAGAAATAAGAGAAATAAAGAGAAAAAGGCAAAGGTGGCAAATGTTAACAATTGGTAATTCTAGTTGAAGGAGGAATATATGGTTGTTTGTTAACCTATTTTTTAAGAGTTTATTTTTTTAGAGCAGTTGCAAGTTCACAGTGAAATTAAATAGAAGGAATGGAGATTTTCCACATGCACATGATTTTCCCCCAACACATGCATAACCTCCTCCATTTTCAGCATCACCCACCAGAGTGGTTCATTTGTTACAATTAGTGAACTTACACATTGACACATCACAATCACTTCAAGTCCATGCTACACATTACCATTCACTCTTGGTGTTGCACATTCTATGAGTTTGAACAAATGTATAACAACATGTGTCCATCGTAGTATCATACAGAATATTTTCAATGCCCTACATGTCCTCTGTACCCTGCCTATTCATTCCTCCCCCTCCCCAATCCCTGGCAACCATTGATCTTTTTACTATCCCCATAGATTTGCCTTTACAGAAAGTCATATAACTGGACATGTAACAGTATGTAGCCTTTTCAGATCAGCTTCTTTCAGTTAGTAATATGCATTTCAGTTTCCTCCATGTCTTTGTATGGCTTTATAGTTCATTTCTTTTTAGCACTGAATAATATTGCGTTGTCTGGATGGACCACAGTTTATGTATCCATTCACCTACGGAAGGTCATCTTGGTTGCTTCCAAACTTTAGCAATTATAATAAAATTACTAAAAACATCTGTGTGTAGGTTTTTATGTGCACATATGTTTTCAACTACTTTGGGTAAATACTAAAGAGCACAATTGCTGGATCATATGGTAAGAGTATGTTTAGTTTTATAAGACACTATAATTTTGGAGCAATTTTTAATTTTAATGAAGTCCAGCCTATAAGTCATTTTTTTCATGAATTGTTCCTTTGGTGTTTTATCTAAGAAGTCATTGTCATACCCAAGGTCATCCAGGTTTTCTCCTATGTTATAGTCTGGAAGTTTTATAGTTTGCATTTCATATTTAGGTCTATGATACACAACAGGTTAGTTTCTATAAAGGGTGTAAGTAAGTTCTGTGTCTAGATTCATATTTTGTTTGTTTGTTTGTTGTTTTGCCTGTGGATATCCAGTTGTTCCAGCATCATATGTTAAAAAATACACTATTCTCTTAGGTGGATCAAATTTGTTCCAGATACAAATGTAATAGTAAACAATCAATGTTTATCTGTGGTTTACTTGTGATTTGGTAGAAAGATTTCTGTCAAACAGAAAACATAGATTCTACTCTGCAACTAATTATGTAAACTTGCTGTTTAAAGTCCCTTTCAGTTTCTGTATTGGTAATGGATTAGATAATCTGCAGTTTTTTATCTCTAAAATTAGGTGAATATGAGTGTCACCTGGATGGCTCCATCGGTTGTGTTCAACTCTTGATTTCAGCTCAGGTCATGATCTCAGGGTAGTGATCTCAGGGTCATGAGATCAAGTCCCGCATCAGGCTCCACGCTCAGCATGGAGTCTGCTTAAGTTTCTCTCTCCATTTCGCTCTGCCCCTCACCCTTGCTCTCTCCCCTTCTCTCTCTCTCAAATAAATAAATAAATTGTTAAAAAATAAAATTCTGTGATATGAAATATTAGATTTTAATTGATTCATACAAGTACTAGGAGAAGAGTCAGCTAAGAGAAACTTAAAATGTTTAGCATGGTATCTCAGAATCAATGAAACACATTTTAGGAAAAAGTAAAGTAGAAGCCCTTGATATAAAGATGAGTCACTTTCCCTCTACTCCTGCCTGTGTCCAGCATTTTCCTGATGTATTTCAGTGTATTCCCCTTTGTTAATATTCTAATTAAAAAACTAATCTGAACAATAGCAATTTTCATGAAACATTTTTTCAATACAGAGCTGTTCACTTAGCACAAAGATGAAATAGAAATCACCAGTGTTTTTATTGCTTACAAGAGAGAAGTTGGGCAACAATTTGATATGTCTGTGTAAAGTATTCAGGTAATTAACATAGAATTTTGAGGTTCATAAGAAATCACTATACCCAACAGACCTTCATGACACCACATAATAGATTGATTTTTAATGTAGTGTAGTGATTAGTCTCAGTGAGTAAAGATTACTGACTATAATTAATTTTGGTGACTTGGAAAAAATATTATCTATGGTGATTGATGATTCTCTAGTTATGTATGTGAGAGTCAATAATTAAATTAAATTACATTCAAGGCATAGAGGAATTTTATGCTATTTTATTTCTGCATCATATATTTATTGTTCTTATCTCAGAATTCTACAGTGATGTTTTTGGCCACTCTAATTTTATTTCCATGGACTTATATAAAATTTTTACTAGCTATTAATTAGTTGGGATATTTCAAATCCAATGTGTAATGCTGCTCTACAGATACATTTCTGATAGAATATTTCCACACAATTATTCTGATTAAAGGATAGTTTACAAAATATTTCTACTGCAAACAATCTTTTTTTTCCCTGAGACTGTGATTATGTCAATGCTAATTGAATACACTAATGACTTGATCAGCCTAATTAATTGCCTTGACTCATGTAATAGAAGCCTCTGCCTGATATAGAAAAGTATACAATTTATTATCTTGTTAGATCTACATTCCAGATGCTGAAATAATAAGCCTACTGTGTTACATTTCCAAATTTATATGTAAACACTTTGTATAACCTTCCTTCATTAAAGAATCTATACTCAGGATATAATGATTCAATTATAATTTTCCAAATTATATAGACACCATCTTGTCTTCTTTTCAGATTTCTTTTCCTATGCCTTCCCTTCAATTCTAAGAAAAGAGCATTATGCAAATTTTGCATGACATTATAGCCCTCAATGACCTCACCCCACTGATGCTTCCATCTAATCCTAGAATACATGTGAAGCTCACCTCACACTAGACCATCATCAGTCTCTAATCATCTGTGCACTTTCATGTTCTAATGCCTTTACTTATGCTTAGTTTGGTAGTCATAAGGGTCAATAGGGTCATAAGTGTTCTACTTCACCTTCTTTTCCAAGAAAATGGTAACTGTATTTTTCTTCTTTCTTTGAAGAGAGATGTGGATATATGACTTACCTCGACCAGTTAAACATGAGCAGAAGTCTTTCAATTCCAGGAGGGAGCTGTAAAGAGCTAGTGAATTAGTCACTATACCTTCTTTCTCTTCCATGAGGATCACAGAAGCATGTGTTGAGATAAGTCTCCATCAGCCTAAGCTCCCTAGTGTCTACAATGGGCAGAGCTTCTGTATCAGTCAGGCTTCTATCAGGAAATAGAATTCAATTCACTTGGTTTGAATGGAGATAATTTAATAAAAGTATTACTTAGAGAAGTGGACAAAGTTAAGGGACATCACAATAATGTTGAGGCCCCCAGAAGTGAAGGTGGGGAAGAGAGCATTCCAGGTAGAGGAAGTGGCGCATGCAAATGCAGGAGTGGGACTAAGCATGAGGTTTTCAGCAACTAAAACAAACAATATATGGCTAAACTACAGATACAAAGAGGGAGATAGTTATGAAATGAAAATGAAAAAGTAGTACTAATACTCTGGTAAATTGATGTCTAATTGAGTGAAAAACATTGCTCAAAGTACCTTATATGTATTAGCTTATCCCCTTGTTAAAACAATTATTTGAAGTCAGTACTACTAATGACTCATCTAAGAACTAAGGCTTAGAGAATAAAACATCTTGCCTGTTCCTACAGCTGACCTGTGAAAGAGGTTAGATTTGAACCCAGGGAGTGTGGCTCCACAGTTCTCACTTATAGCTACGCTAGCCAATATCTAAGCTCAGACAGATTTTCTCTTTCTCCTGAGAGAAATAGGAATCCATTAAAGGATTTTAAAGAGCAACTGGAACAGATGTGATTTCTTAAATAGCTATCCTTTTTGTAATGTGGAGAACTGATTGGAGGGTAGAAAGTACATATTAGTGAGACTAAGTAGGAAAGATCTGTATTTGTACAAACAAGAGACAGTGGTCTCAGCTCAGAGTGATAGTGGTATTGATGTAGAAAAATATCAAGGACTTTGAGAGATATTTAGGAAATGAACTTGTAAAATCTCAATTATGAATTGTATATGGGAGGGTGAGAGTGGAAGCATTAAAGACAACCATCTTATACAACCAGATTCCATGGGGTCATGCATTTAAATGGGAAGAGCGAAGGAGAAAAAGCAAGAGATGATAAGTTTGGTTTAAGACTGGTTGACTTTGAGTTGACTTTCACTTATCCATATGTAGATACTGATTAAGCAATTGCTGGTGATGTCTGAGTCTCACTGAGAGCTATGGATTCAGAGACTGTTTTCTAGGGATGGCACTTAAAGCAATAGGTGTGGATCAGATTACCAGGAGAGAGAAGGTAGCATGAAAATAACATGGTCTAGGATCAGTTCTTAATTGTTCTGACATTTAACAGCTAGGGAGAAGAGGTAAGGATTTAGCAAAGAAGAAGTAAATCCCCAGCAAAGAAAAATATGAGAAAAAAGACTATAAATAATTCAAAGAAGAGTACAAAGATAAACATAACCAGATGCTTAGAACAGAGAGCTCTCAGTGAAACAAAGAAAAGAATGTTTGAAAAGATATGCCACAGTGTTGAAAGTTGCTAATAGTTCAAGCAGTTAGAAAAATAAATTAACTGTTCTTGGTGTCAGATAGTACCCCAGAAGGCAGTTACACCAAATTTATTGTTGTTTGTATGAGAAATGGAGGTCCAAAGAAATTAAAGGATATGAAATGTGTATTTTTTATACCATGGTATTTTTTAGTATCCATCATTATTTTCTCATTTAATTATCTAAAATAAAGGGCTTTGTATATTCAAATAAGGAGAAATATGTTGCCACTTATCAGAGAAATTTATCCAACATTTGTAGAGAAGGCAAAGGTGATGTGGTATGTCCTTTCAACATCATGCAGGGACATTGTTTAAAGCATTCACACAAAAATTATTTAATTCTCTAGGAGAATGTACCTGAGTTAGACTTTGCTCTTTACAACTTGCTTAGCACCTGGACACTATAAAGTCACATCTTAGCTGACAGGTTTCTCACCAGGAAAAAAAAGATAAACCCAGATTTCATGGTCTCATTGACAAATAGGACATTAACCAGTGTCCTATTCAGCCTGTTATTTTTAATATTTCTTATTCTACTATTTTTAAATACCTATAACAGCTCTTCAAATGTTCTTTGAACTAGCTTTAGTATCTTTCTGGTCTCCTCAATAATGAAATAATTTTTTAGATACATTTATTTTGTGTTTATAAGAGTAACTTATTTTTTTCCCCTTATACTTTGGCATAATCAATTGGTTTACTAGATTAAATCAACTGAATGGGAAGAAATCAGAGAGGGAAACAAACCATGAGAGACTCTGGACTCCGGGAAACAAACTGAGGGTTACAGAAGAGAGGGGGTGGGGAGATGGGGTAGCTGGGTGATGGATATTAAGGAGGGCACGTGTTGTGATGAGCACTGGGTGTTATATGCAACTAATGAATCATTAACACTACATCAAACACTAATGATGTACTATATGTTGGCTAACTGAACCTAATTAAAAAAAAAAAAATCACTGTTTTACTATAGTAAATAGTCCAGTGGTAGCCTGAAGACTTGGTTCACTACAGATTATGTGATAAAATATAAAACTAGTAGCTTACCTTAATATATTATTCTTTAGCAGTTATATTTTATTATGCATAGTATGGTATCAAAATTGAACTATCTCAGTTCTCAATTTCCATCTCAGTTTTGGCTGAGACTTGAACACAGGGTTGCGAACTGTTTCCATATTCCAAATTGAATTATGAGCCCACTATTTAAAATGGAATAGAAAGCAAGTTTGTTTTGTTGTTGTTGTTGTTTGTTTGTTTTTAACCTTAAGCTTCTTGACGACTTGAAGACAATAAAAGTGTTAGGATTTAGAGATTTAAAAAAGACTTTTAGAGAGAGTTTTTTTATGTGCCGTGATTCCCAGTCACAATCCCAAAGGGCAGAGTGGGGGGTACTTCCCCCTTCATATAATGTGAAAAGATAGAGGGTCTACAAAATCACTCAGATAACCTAATATGGCTCCCCTCCCTTGAGCTTGAGGAGCACAGTATATCATTGTCTGACTCAAATCCTCCTAAAGAACAAAAGACTGGATCACTAGCTGTTACCAGGGCAAATCAAGGATAGAGATGTCTTAGTTGAAATTGGCTCTCTGTTGAGAACTGACAATACCCAATTTCTTCACGCTGTCAATTTTAAGACCAGAGGTTTCAAATGATTAGAGGTATATGAACACTATCAGTATTCTCTCTGAAAGTCTCACAACCAAATGATATGTTACAATGAAAGCAAGGCTTACACTAAATTCCACCACACTCAAAAAAAGCCCTTTACAGACTCCATATAGTCATGTCACTTTTTACTGTAGCAATATTCAGTTCTACATCTAGTACATTCTCATTTTGTAAGACAACAGATTCCTTCATAACATGGCGGGGCACCGGACTGAATACAGACCTAGATCAATACCCCCACTTAGGAAGATGTTAGTCTGTGAGCTCCCTAAAGCTGCCCGAGTCCAAATGCCTGTACAAGTTTACTAGTCAATAAACATATCCCAGTAACTACCCATTCAACATTCAACAACTATATATTTTTCTAAATTCCCTTATGCTGATTTACAAATCTTCTAATACAGATTGAGATAATGATAGTTCAACAGTTTTTAAATGAAATCTACCTCTGACTTAAAATTCTATGGATTCCTTATTTCTCTCAGTAGAAATAGAAAAAGTTCTTAATTTTCAAATGCTTACACACTGGAGTATTCCTGATTAAAGCATTTCAAGTGTTGGCCAAGCACCTGCAGGGTATAATACAAATACAAATTACATAAAATCACACCCGGGATACCGAATTACTTTTACATTCACAATATAAAACTGAAGTTCTATATGTATTCCTGACAACAGAATGAACAGACCATTTGCATAGGACAAGATGTAAAAATGGCCCAAAGTAACCAGCCAGAATAAAGTTGCTCTTGGTTCTCCTCAAGAGAACCACAGGTGAGAAATTCCTCATACACCATGAGAGAAAGTGTCAGCTTTAAACATCCACCAGGCATGTACCACAGAACCGATCAAGTATGAACTTTAGTGCCGTACTACAACACCCAGCTTGGATCAAAAATTTAACCCTTGATGGGGAGGGGTATCTCAACTTTAAATGAAGTTCATAATGTTTAAATTAATATACTGGATTGAACAAAATAATTACCAAGCTGAGACTGTGTGTGGAAAACTGGGAGTTACTTGAGGATTTTCGTTATCTAAAAGTGACCAAGGCAGGCATGGGATATGCCCTACTTTTACCCAAGAGAAGCAAAAGGCAAAATGAATTGCACGGCAAGGGTTGGGCTGGACAGTGGAGGACAAAAATAAGGTTCCTTTATATTTGCACTCAATGAATCCCATTCTTTCCATATGATTCCTGTTCCAAATTTCCACAGACAAATAGCATGAGGAGCTCAGGAGCAGAGTTAAATGCTCAAGCTCCATAGGCCAGCACCACAAAAAGTCCCTCTCAGCATTCTAAAACCTTTTCATTGGAATGTGCAAAAATTCATATAGGCCACAATGAAGAGAGAAGAAGCATCAAATACCTTGTGATCCCATCCTATCACCTGAATGGCTCAGGAGAAAGGATTGCCTTAAATACAAGATATCTGGGGCAGAGCTCTGGCCACAGCAGGGTGCTTCTGAACCATCAGCTCTCTGTGCCCAGGACAGAGGGTGGTGGCAGTGGTGACCTGTGTCTAGCAGGAAACAAGCTGTGGTGAGAAAGCACTGTCTGAACCTGAGTGGTCTTAGAAGTCACATCTAGAGAACAGTCATTTTATTTATTTCCCAGTTGTTACTAGAAGTTTTGAAGGGGAGTTTTCCCCCAGCACAGTTCCTCATGAGGGAAGGGACTGTCCTAGCGTCTCACTCAGTTGAAAGGATGCCACATCATGTGGACCTTGGTCATGGAAGTCACATATCTGACTTGCCCTTTAGTCCATAAAGACTCAGCTTCACATGCATGTCTGGGGCTCTTGTTCATTCCTTAGCGGTCTTTACATTTTTCCCTCCTGCCATGTCATCTTAGCAGAATGTTGCCAAGTGGAGTCCCAGAGAAGTTCATTGCAGGAGGGGAAGAATGAAGGGGGGGAAATCGGAGGGGGGATGAACCATGAGAGATGATGGACTCTGAAAAACAAACTGAGGGTTCTAGAGGCGAGGGGGGTGGGAGGATGGGTTAGCCTGGTGATGGGTATTAAAGAGGGCACGTTCTGCATGGAGCACTGGGTGTTATGCACAAAAAATGAATCATGGAACACTCCATCAAAAACTAATGATGTAATGTATGGTGATTAACATAACATAATAATAATAAAAAAACAGGGTAAAAAAAGAAAGATAAAGTAAATGAGGGAAACGGGGGGTGCCTGGGTGGCTCAGTCGTTAAGCGTCTGCCTTCGGCTCAGGTCATGATCCCAGGGTCCTGGGATCTAGCCCCGCATCGGGCTCCCTGCTCGGCAGGAAGCCTGCTTCTTCCTCCCACTCCCCCTGCTTGTGTTCCCTCTCTCACTCTCTCTCTCGCTGTCAAATAAATAAATAAAAATCTAAAAAAAAAAAAAAAATGAGGGAAACGGAAGATACCATGCTGCTTAATATGTTTTAAGACACTGTATCTGTAGTTGTTCAAATTTCAGAGTTTAAATAATGTCATCAACTGATTGGCTAAATAATGTCAATCAATATGCCTGCCACCAGTGATCTATTACATAGAGGTTTTCTCTGGGCTATAGTTCTTTTGTAACAATCTCTAAGTGCTTTTGGCTTAAAGGAACATATTACAGAAAAAGTGTAACTGAAGAAAGGATTGCAGATTCGGCAGAAGTTTGACTAATGTTATAATTTCTATACATTATTAATTACCTTTTCTGCTTGCAGCAGCTCTAAACTTTTACTATTTAACATTATTATGTTCATTTATCATGTACATTTCTCCAAGAAGTTTTCAAGTGTGTGAATACATTTATAGAATTTTTTTGTCAACTAATTTTGGAATAAATAAATCATCCATGAAATATGATACTACATGTGTGATCCTTGATAAGTTAAAATTTGTTTTTACTGTCCTCAGTAATACTTCCGTTCACATACATAGAACTACCTAGGGTGACCTGATTCTGCCATGGAGCTAAGAGCCACCACTGCATTCTAGAGGAGGGGTGGGTGGTTGTGAAGGGTCACAGGTGACTAGCTTTGATGCTCAGGTGTTAACACTACTCCCCAAGAGCTGAAGAACTGTGTGTCAGAGGTAACATGTCAGAGCTGTCAAATGCCAACCTGACATTGTCATAAACCAATGTCATCACTGATATCATTTTTAAAAACCCCACTGCTCCCTACAAATTAACTGAGTCTCACTGTACTTTCTCACTTTGATATTGCCGATTAACCTGTGATGAATCCAAAACTCCATAATCAGTGGAAAAGCCTATTTTTGGTTAGGTGAACCGAGTTATAACTAGAGCTAAATGGACTGCATGCTGCTGTACTCAGGATAACTATCAGGAATAAATGAACTATAAATGCACACGGTTTCCTTGGAGATCAATTCAAGGAAGAAAGGAAACATGTAAATAATTAGACAAAAGTCAATATAGTGTCCAAACATTACATCCCCAATTAAAATTAATACAGTACATAGCTTCCCTTCAGAATAAAGGGTTAAGTTTCCTTAAAAGAGACTGCATGTCAATAAAAGTAAAAATAAACAAGAATTGAAAACAGAACTGGAATGAGCTTTTCCATGAATTGGTAAGATATAAAGTAAGTGTGTGTGTGTGTGTGTGTGTGTGTGTGAATGTATGTGTAGTTAAAATACGTTGAAAAAAGAAAAAAAGATCTCTGACCTCCCTGCTTTTCTTTCTGAAAAAATATAGTTAGGAAGTTCTGAAGGTTCTGAACTAAGAAATATATTGATAGAATGAACTAATAAAACTCCCAGCTATAGGAAATGTAATTTTTAGAAATTGCTCAACAGGAAAATAACATACAGGTAAATACTTGCAAAAAAATAGAGAGAGTCAATCTTGAGGATTAGTAATCATGAGATTTTTCCCTGAAGACTCTGAGCTGCTGATAGGAGGTTTGTATTGGCCATAAAGTACAACAAGTAAGTACTTGTATAAAACTTGAGAGAAAAATCACTTTTTCTTATAGCCTAGTAAATTGCAATCAATACTCTGCTTGCCTCATAGTCGAGATATTTTTATCAATTTATCTGCTATTACCAAAGAAGTATCATGCAGAGGTAATTATATGCTGTTCCCACTTTTTGAAAAGTAGTGTTTTACCAAATAGTGCTTAGATAAATCCATTGGCCCGGTACAAATTCACAGGGAATCTGGAGAAACTGCAGAAGGAAATGTGTCCTACTTCACAATTTCATTCCCAAGTTCTGTAGAGTTAAGCCTCTAACTGCTAGTTATAAAACAGCTATGTGCATCTAGTAGTCTGACCTTTATTACTTTATCAATATCTCTGTGTAGAGGCCTATATTTAAAAGATACACTGTTTTATCTTTATTGACTAAAATCTTTCCTCTTTTTTCTCTTGTCCTTTAGATCCATATGTTTTTGTAGTTTATTAGCAAGACGGAAGATAATATTATAATGGGTAACATTTATTGAACATTTACCATACACCAGACACTATTTGAAGGACTTTATGTGAATTAGTTTATTTAAACGGCACAACAGATATTGGAAGTAGATTTTTTGTTATCACCTCAGTTTTACCAATGGGAAGAACTAAGGCACAAAGATGTTGAGGCATGCCATTGGTTGCAGGATGGGCAAGGAACAGAGCTTGGCTTTAAAGTTCATAGTTATCTCTGAAGCCTAATACCTGACCACAATGCCACATTCCCTCTGTTATAAAATACTCAGCCAAATAAAAGAAGAAAAATGTTTCCTGTAAACAGCCAGCTTTTCAGGCATAACCACCAGCAGCTTACAAAGGGTGATATTATTTAACATAAATAAGTAAAAATTACAATGCTTTAAGTAGCTTAGGAAGAAAAATAAAAAGACAGGTGTACAAAGTTTTTGTACATGGACAATATGCCAAGATAATGCCAAAACTTCACTTATGGTTTACACATAAAGTAGTATTTTAAAATATAATACATCAAAAACTTAACATATGAGGGGGTTACTGTTCCTTTGACATGATGGCTCAAGGGGAGATGGAAGATGACTTTATCACAGGCAAAGTGTTGCTTTTTAAAAGACTGCAGAATTATTTGTTTTCATGCTATGGCATAAAATAATTTTTAAACAAAAATGTTCTGTGTTTAATATTGTGTTTGAAAAATTTTTGTACAACCTTTTAGAACTATAGTGGTTTGCAAATATTGGAGAAACAAGTGTGAGAGCACCTCTCTGTGGTGGGAAATTATTACAATTTTAAATAGAAAACCTGACAGGTCCTAGTCATCACTGACTTTTTCAGAAGCTAACATCTGTGTGTGTGTGGATTTTCTGAGCTGTGTGTTTTTCTCCTGGCTCCTAAATTTTCTCCCTTTTTTTCCTATTAATTATTGCTAGCAGAGAAAGATAATCAATATTTAGGGCCTTATGCAACTCTTGACTTCCCGAGAAAAAAAAGCATGATGTAATTCCGTATCTTAAGGAAAATTAAGGATAAATTAATGACACCATATTTGTTTCTTGTAGATTTCTAAGAAGAAAGTGTTCATTTCCAGAATACAAAAGAAGTATTTCAGTATAGGTTCAACCAATGAGGCAGAACCACTAAGAGATTATATACCATCTTCCCTCCATGACTGCCTGTCTTGTGGATGCAACACTCTAAGATCAGACATAAAATAATAGCCTTACCCAGACAATCCCATAAAGTCAAATCCCTAGGATTTGTATCTGATGCTGGAGCTTGGGGGTTACAAGGTAGGCAGTGAGGGAAAGAAGATGTATGTAAAGTATGGCAACAATAATCAGGAACCCATGAACAAAAGGTGGAGGCCACAAGATCAGTCTAACCCTATGTCAGTTGCTAGTGCCTCTGACCTTGGCTGTGTGGTTGTCCTACAGAAGTTAAGGCCTTTCATCATGGAACTAAATACCCTCATCAGTCCAGAGTAGAAGTTGAAGGAAGATCCCGTGGAGGCTGGGGCAGCTGGAGACCTGGCCACGGCCTCTCACCAATGGGATGAACCAGCAAATGAAGGACAACACGTGTGAGCTACAGAATGCCTGCTGCATTTCCCCCCTCCAATCTCCCACAACATTCTGTTGAGCCTCACCCTAACCAGAAACATACAGAAAATTCTGGAAAATATAGTTAAACCTGACCAAGGGGACACATCACAAAGCCACCATACTACCCCTTGTCAACTCAGTACCCACACATTATCTCTCAAACTATACTGATCTCCAAAATTGAAACTGGCAAAATCATGCTTCCACCTAAAGTGGTACAACTATCTCTAATACAACTGAAAGGAGATTAACATCTTTCCACAAAAAAGGTACAAAGTCTCTTCTTTGTCTCTGGGTGATATCATTTTTCTAGTTGTTGACTCATTCCCTCCCCCGCCACTGATATCCTGTAGCTGAAATAGGGAGATGTAAAGTTAACTACTATTAACGCATCTTATTTTATATTACTAGAGGATGAGGAGGGGGAGAAAAACAACAAAAAATTGTGTGATATGTGTATGTATACGTAAAAACATATTCATATCAAAATAAGGAAGAAACACTCATAACTATTATAGTCCAACTGATCACATGGTCTTAGCTGGTATGTATAACAAGCTTCTTCCGCTAACATTCCGTACAGGCACTTCTGTTGGTCGTAGTTTCTTGCCTGGTAAAGTTATCCAAACCTTCATTCCTGAAGGATCTGGGCCATTAGTAGTCCAGACTGAACTGGGTGAGGATAGTTTTCCACTGACTTGAATGATAGGACCTGAAAGTATTAGGGGGCGCTCTGGAAGATCTCCTGCATGCTATGCATACCCTCCACTGTCCACATTGTTGAGTCAACCCAATTTCACCTTGACAGAAAAATCACTCCGACGAGTGCAGAAACCTTATTCTTTTTCTGTTAACTCAGGAAACTAATCTGGCGAGGTCAAAGTCTTCACTTACAATTCAATGCTATCATTGTCGTGTTCCTTGTCAGAAGCATTACTCTCTTTGGAACCAAGACTCAAAGTCATGGAAATGAGAAGCAAACATTTTGTTCATGGATTACTTGCAGTAACAATAGAGAAGCCTCCTCCATTTCCCTCCCTTGATTTCCTTACCCATGAACTCTGACTATGGGAGAAATAGCACTACACATGAATGCTGAGCATATAAAGCATCCTGGAGATATTACCACAACCCTGGAAGGTATTGTTGGCACCGTAACTAAGGCTCCATATGGCCATTCCACCATTCTCTCAGCTGTTCTACAAGGAAAATCATGGTTACACTGGTTAATTCTTTGAGAAGGGACCCATTGCCACATTTCATTTGCTCTGAAATAAATCCCTTGGTCAAGAATGCTGCTGTGGGGAACGGCATGATGATAGATAAAGCATTCTGTACTACACAGAAGGTAGTCTTAATGGCACATTGGACACTCAGCGGTGTCATACTGCTGAACCCATGCAAACCTACATCTCTCTCATCATGACCACTTTTTCCTAAGCCCATTGGTCAATGACAGGAGTGGCTAGCAGAAGAGGTTTACTGGTGTCCACAGCACACGTCATCCTATCCAGGTGAGTATTAAAATCTTCTTTTATTGAAGTCACCCTTTGGTGAGCCTTTGCTTGAGACACAAATATGTTCAGAATGTGTTTCAGTTCTAAGAGGTATCTCCACATGATTCCACATGTCACCAGTTTTTCAGTCTCATTCCTTTGAAGACCTTGATCATCCAACCAAACAACTGGCCCATAGCCCATGTATCCATATAGACCTATGCGTCTGGCTATTTCTCTTTCCAAGCAAAATGAACACCAGATACACTTTTCAAGTTCTGCACCTGAGAAGATGCATTTCACTGTCCTGCAGGGCTATCCCAAAGTGGGGAATATAGTGCTGCACTGTCCTCTTTTGAGAGGTACCTGATTATTGTGCAGGACCATGGATTAACTAAACCTGAGGGTTGTTTGTTGTTGTTGTTGTTTTGTTTGTTTATTTTTCATTCAGCTGACTGAAGGGAACTACCTATGAGATGCTAGGTGTGCAGTGGGAATGAGAAGCTAACATAGCAGGAGTAGGGACCATGCATGGGCACTTGGGCCATTTCCTTACGCATCCTATTTGTGCTTTCAGGGCCTGTTAAACTCCATGTCATACAGACCACTTCTATTTGGTGATGGAGTGATTCTGTGCATGACCAATTTTATGGCTTAGTGGGTCAGACAATGACCAATTCATAATGGGCAGTTCATATTGCATGGTAACTTGGTGGTTCATGGTCAACTTTTCAGTCTCTACTAAAACCCAGTAGCAGGCCAAGAGCTTCTTCTCAAAAGACTAGTTATCCATAGGACATTGCTCCAAAATTCTAATGGTTTGTATAGTGACTGGCCTGTAATGGTGTGTTCAAGTCTCCAATCAGCAGCTCTACCTGCCCCCAACCCTTCATGCACCATCAGATGTGCTGGGCCACATGGTCTGGGGTCAAAGCAGATTATTACACAGCAGTCTGGAGCTATTAAAGAGACTCCTTTTATTCAAGGCCTGACTCAAAGTTGCAGCTTATTGATTCACTTGGTAAATGGGTTGGAGTAGAACACCAAAATTCCATTAAGTCCTCCAGTCTTTGGGGGTAGTTGAAATGATTTCCTCAGACACACAAATTTAATATCCTAAGTATACTCTGATTCCTCCATAATAATCAGAAGTTCAAATCAGATTTGGAGACATTTATAAAGACACATTATCAGGGAATTTCAAAATGTTCATTTGTCACTCTTTAAAGATTCCATTGTTTCCTAATCAAAATGTATTTCAATCAGTGCTTCCATTTGTGATTCATGTGGTAACACATGCCTATGCTTCCATTTATGTGATAATTTCTGTGGTTAAAAATTGTGGAAAACATTGATGTAATAAGTTCATTAGTTTTGGTAAAATTAGTTCACGCTGATTTCTAGAGGTGAAATATTAAGATGGAACAAAAAAGCTCTAAATGAGAATCCATAAAATGTGGTTCTGCTTTGGTAATATAAATGATGGAGAAAATTGAAAGGAATATTGATGATTTATGATGATGATAAAAAAAGAACCCCCCCCAAAAGACTATGTTTTGAAAAGGATGTAAAAATTCCTTTTCCAGTGAATTTAAAAGAAAGAAAAGGAGAGGAGAGGAGAGGAGGGGAGGGGAGGGGAGGGAAGGGGAGGGGAGGGGATGTGAGAAGAGAAGAAAAGAGAAGGCAGGAAGGGAGGGAGCGAGGAAAGAATAAGTTAATGAGGAAGAAAAGCAAGACAGAAAAGTATAGATTCTCAACACTGGAAGTATACCATACAGAACAAAAATGACAAAAGAGAGATGTATTGAGATTTCCTCTAGTGTTATTTTTATAATTCATGTCTACAAATCAGAAATCATACATGTTTATATTTATCACTAATATTGAAAAATAAGGTAAAGCCTGAATTTTGAGTAAACAGGTGATTTCTACTATAGAAAATAAAATATATATGCTCTGTTCCACTGCTTGTTTGCCTGCATCTGTTTCCAAAATGGATTATTTGGCTTCCTTCTCCGCTGCATGTACACAAATGAAACAGAAGGTTTATTCAACATGCTGTTTATTCAAGTTAACAGCTTGTTAAGATACAGCAAATTCGCTAATTTATTTGCTATATTTAAGACTAATACCTTATCGTACAGCAGGCTTTATTCCATGTTTTTGAAAGAAATGCTGATGGAAACCTCTGAGCTATCAATGTGACTGTTAAAAACTCCTCCTCCTTTTGTTAAAGTGTCAATTCCCATTTCTCCCCGCTGTGACTTCTACTGCTTTTTTATGTGGAGACTGCGCAGTGCCTTAATCCTGCTGGAAGCCCTCCTTAGCCATTCACATTGGTGAGCGCGCTCCTTGTAGGAGTACAGATGATTAACTGCAGGTCCTCCCGCTGTTCTCAGTCAGCAACCCGCTCTCTAACTGGTTCAAACAGATGTTTCTCTTTTAGAGCTTTAAGAACTATAATTGGGTGGAAAAATAGCATGTTTCACTTAATTCAATTTACTACTTGCATTCATTTGTTAGAGAATTCATTTAGAATCCACATAAATATGTCGTTTTGAATAAATGAAGGAACTGAGTTATATAATGCTGTCCCTATGCCAATGAATTGGATTGCAGGGCAGTTGACACTAATACTCAGAGAATTCTATCTGAACTTATGCTCGACTCATTTGGTGACAAAGATCTAAAGTCTAAAGTTCTCTGAGGCCAGGTAACTTGTCTTTTTAATTTTTTTAAAATATTTTATTTATTTGAGAGAGAGATAGCGAGAGAGAATATGAGGGGGTGAGGGGCAGAGGGAGAGGGAGAAGCATGCTCCCTGCTCGGGAGCCCAAAGTGGGGCTTGATCCCAGGATCCTGGGATCATGACCTGAGTGGAAGGCAGACACTTAACTGACTGAGCCACCCAGGCGCCCAATCAGGCAACTTGTCTATCTGGATTACATATCTATTTTGTGGCCTATAACATTAAATGTCCAAAAAAATTTAAGTAAATATTATACTCAAATATATGCAGTATGCATTTATAAATATTAAATATAATATTTATTTAGCTATATGATGTCATATACAAGAGAGTAATTAAAAGTATAAAAATATAATTGCCTAATTATTTCTTATGTATACAGTAACTTTGTTATATGCAAATATCAGTAAGTTCTAACTTTGTATTTTAGTGGACACTAAAACCAATATGAAGGGATATATGGGAAAAAACCCAGCATATTTTTTTTGAAGATTTTTATTTATTTATTTGACAGAGAGAGAGACAGTGAGAGAGGGAACACAAGCAGGGGGAGTGGGAGCGGGAGAAGCAGTCTTCCCGCCGAGCAGGGAGCCCGATGCGGGGCTTGATCCCAGGACCCTGGGATCATGACCTGAGCCGAAGGCAGACGCTTAATGACTGAGCTACTCAGGGGCCCCAAACCCAGCATATTTTAAGTATTTATTAATTTATGTGAAAGGACCCAAAGAAATTATAAGCTTGAGAGATGGAGTAATTTGCAAGTGTGATAGGTGATTTTGAAATTTTTATTGACAGACAAGAGTGGTTGAACAAAATGTCAAAGTCTCCATTCAGTTGATCAATCAGTATTTCATATTTGTTTCTTGTTACATGATATTTTAACATCTGTCTGAATTTGAACCAATATGGCACATTAGTTTATCAGAATACTATTTAATTGTACTTATGGGTTAAATGATGATTTTGAATAGTAAGGCCCAACCAGAATTTCTTCTAGATACTTCTTTTGTTAGACACATATTATTCAAGATCACTTATTGTGGTTTATATACATTTAATATGAAATAGAAGACTGTATTATAACTTGCATTTTGTTTTAGAACATGTTAGGAAATGTGGAGCCATAATTTTGGAGTTGGGCCTGGAGCTAACATCCAATGCTTAAATAGTTTAATAATTTACTATTAAGGTTTTACTGTATATAGTTGTTATGCTTCTAAACATTTTCTCTGCAGTATTTCTGGGATAATTTACACTAAAATTAGTTTTTAAAAAGCTCACAAAATATAAAATCACTCAATTTTAATTTGCTTCACCATTGCCTGGTACATATCAACAAAGTCATCTTTCTTACTGAATGAAGGATATCTTTATTTGTGGCACATAATTTTCTTTTTTAATAAACACCTTGTCATATAAATGAGACAGTTTGTAGGGCATACTAATGAATTCAGAACACATGGGAAAGCTATTTTCTATCTCTTAATAAAGTCATTAAAAAATCTTTCATTGGACCAATGGAAGCCAACTAGTGACAACCTAAATAATTATAAATATTAATCTTCATGCAAGTCATATCATCTTTCAAATTTAGCAAGTAGGAGAGGGCATTCCTAAAAGACTTAATCAGAGATGTGGCACATAAATTTTTTTCATAGAAAAATATTATGAAGCCCACCAACAAAATACTAAAATAAAACCTTAATACTTTTCAAAGAAAATAAATTTGTCAGAATCATAATCTGTGTCATATTTCTGATCCTCTAAAGATTATATTCGGTATTCTGTCCCTCTATTTCAGGTACATACAATCTGGTTCCATACATTTCAAAACCATCCTCAGTCCTGTTATGGACAGGTTTTCTTCTATTTTTACCTTTCTTTTTATCTCTCAATGTATCTTCCATTTCACAAACTTATTATAGTGTCTTGGACCATCTACCTATATAGCCTCTATAAAGTCTATATTATCCAAGAATTCTGACAGTTTTTGGAAGTCAAATCACTCTGTTAATTTCCTCTCTTATTGATAAGGACTGTCATTTGGAGGCAAATTATATCTCCTTTCCCCCTTTTATTGGCCCAACGCTTTACTCCATATGCATTAAGTTTAAAGAATAAAAGAAAATTTTTAAGGAAAAGAAAATCCACAATATAACAACATAAAAGCCAACCTAAATTCTTAGAATAGAAAAGATTTTTTTCCCCAATGCAGAATGCCCCTATGTAATCTTCCGGAAACATGGTTAATGGTCTTTGCCTGAACAATTCTAGCAGTGGGGATTGCCCTACTTTATTAAGGAGTTCATTTTATTGCTGGACAGCTTTAAAATTTGAAAGCTACCTGATATTTGTTCATTTTTCATATAGATCATGAGCAAAGTGCAAATGTAATGTAGCTGACCTCATCTAGATTCTGACCTCATCTAGATTCTGAACAGGGGCGACGTCCCTGGCTTTGTGTTTTGTATTCAGAATGACTTGGCAGCAAATAGCCATGTAAAAATATCTACATAGATTTTTTTATTTAAAATTTCATAAAGATGATAAAATACTTTCTTGGTAACTGAATTCATACTCTGAAATAAAAACCTAAACACACAATGAACTACAAATCTCCTTTTCCTCCTCACTAAGGGTAGGATGATACTCTTCACCCATGCGCCTGAAATGATAACTATGTAGGATCTGGGTCCTACATAGTGTTCCCTCCATAGGTTTTGCCCTCTTCAACATGATGTGTAAATACATTTGCTTCTTTTTAACCAAGTGTGCTAGCCTATTGCTTTTGCCCTTGTTAAAGTACCATCTTTTACAGCGGGCATTGTATCTTGAAGAAATAACCTTGGAGTCCCCCAGTGCACCTGGCTAGATGCTGACTATGAATGTATAGGGCTGTCTGAGCTTTAGATGCTGTGAAGATGAAAGGGAGATAAGTGTGTGAGGAGCATGGATATCAAAGATCTTTTGGAAGGCAAATCCAATCATGCTTAGTATTTGAATTCAAAAAGTATAATGGGGTGCCTGGGTGGTGTAGTCGGTTGATTGTTTGACTTTTGTTTAGGCTCAGGTCATGATCTCAAGGTCATGAGATCAAGCCCCGTGTCTGGCTCTGCACTCAACTGGGAGTCTGCTTGAGAATGCTTTCTCATCCTCTCTCTCTGCCCCTCCTGCTTGTGCAATGCCTCCAGAATTGGGGCAATGCCTGTGTAACAATAATGATCCCCAAGTGTAATTAGCTGAGGAAATTATGATGTTTAAGTTTTCCAGACTGGACAAATCACTACAAGGTCTCTAGCAGTTAAGGATAGCAGTTGGTGTCTTGGTTGGAAGATATTTGGGATGGTACAAATACAGTTTAATTTTAAAATTTTCATATATATACCATCCTGTATACCTTCCAATCAAAACATCAACTACCATCTTGAAGTATCTGAATTTATATAAACTAAGTGTATAAAACTAAAATGAAACAAAACAAAACAAAAACAAAAAATTACTTCTAAGTGACAGAGACTGAGACTTTTATCTAAAATATCACAAGAGTATCAGTCCAGATTCTTTGTTTATGTTTGTATTTGTAAGCACAAACTGTTTTTTAGCTATACATAATACAAATTACCACTTTGTCAAAGTCCAAAGGCATTAAAAATTAGAATGACTGTAAATGTACAATATTTCTAAGAATGTGTTTTATATAATATTACTCAAAAAGACTACAATATAATAAAAATAAAATCAATGAATGGATACTAGATAGAAAACTAAGTCAAATTGATATATGACACTAGGTTGTAGTAGGGTTTTTTAAGGATTTATTTATTTATTTTGAAAGAGAGAGAGAGTGCACACTCGTGGGAGAGGGAGGAAGAGAATCTCCAGCAGACTCCCTGCTGAGAGCAGAACCTGACTCAGAGCACGATACAGGGCTCCATCCCATGACCCAGGAGATCATGACCTGAGCCAAAACCAAGAAGAGTTGGACCTTTGACTGACTGAGCCACCCAGGCACCCCTAGGTTGTAGCAGTTTTGAGACAAAACTAAGTTTGACACAAAACTAAATACAATGTACATTCAAGGAATTGTTTAGACCTTCCTACAATGGTTTCCAATGCGTAAGAACAACCACATGATTTACTTCTTTTTCCCAGGTTAAGGGTGTTGATCTCATGCTTATTTGTTACAGAGAAATCTTTCCAAACAATTCTGCAACTGAGAGTGAAAAATAGGGACAGGAGTTTCTGAAATGATAAAAGGAGATTCTTGATAGTAGCTATGTCTTTGAAAAGAAGACTCATATTAAAGATTAAGAAGTAGAAAAATTAGCATTCAATTGTTGTCTTCAGTTCAGAGAGAAGTTTCACTAAATGAATAATAAACATATGGAATATGTCACTAAGGAGACCAATTAAAAATATGATAAATCAAAAGTGCTGTCATCTTTTCTAGTGGAACAGAAGTAAAGGGAATAAGACAAGAGAACATAGTAAATGTTTTCTTTTGTGGAAAAACTCAGCCATTATTATTTTTCTTAATATGGAATACACAAATTAGTCTCCTGGGAAGAATTCCTAGCAGCAATCTCACCTTGGCATATACAGTTTTTTAAATTAACATTTTCCCATCAGAATTCTATTCTAAAATACACATAACTAAAATTGCCGACTTTTTCTTTTTTTAAATAATGAAACCGAAGTTCAAAGAAGTTAATATTTCCGTTATCGTATAGGTAGTAAATAGCAGAACATGGTTGGAAAACTCCTCCTCCCTTTTACCTAAGTTTGAGAGAAAGTACGTGTTCTCCTTGAGAACAAATTTAATCCACAGCCTGTATCACAGGTAATTTCCTACAAAATCGACCACTGGGGAAGTAAAGAGAGGAAAGTTTGAAGAAAATGATGTGGTCAATAGTTTTGTTTTTTATAATTTCCCAGTCTTTTTCCTTACCTCTACTAATGACCCTATTCTACCACATACTACCCTCTAATTATGTTTAAATTGCTTTAGTTGGCTTTCATAATCTTGCGCAATCCCGGACGTCCAAGCTTTCTTTATTTTTTCTTTAAATTTTTATTGTTATGTTAATCACCACACATTACATCATTAGTTTGTGATGTAGGGTTCCATGATTCATTGTTTGTCCATAACACCCAGTTCTCCACGCAGAAAGTGCCCTCTTTAATACCCATCACCAGGCTAACCCATCCCCCCAGCCCCCTCCCCTCTAGAACCCTCAGTTTGTTTCTCAGAGTCCATTCTCTCATGGTTCGTCTCCCCCTCCGATATACCCCCCTTCATTCTACCCCTCCTGCTATCTTCTTCTTTTTTTTTCTTAACATATAATGTATTATTTGTTTCAGAGGTACAGATATGTGATTCAACAGTCTTGCACAATTCACAGTGCTCACCATAGCACATACCCTCCCCAATGTCTATCACCCAGCCACTCCATCCCCCCCCACCCCACCCCCACTCCAGCAACACTCAGTTTGTTTCCTGAGACTAAGAATTCCTCATATCAGTGAGGTCATATGATACATGTCTTTCTCTGATTGACTTACTTCACTCAGCATAACACCCTCCAGTTCCATCCACATAACTGCAAATGGCAAGATCTCATTCCTTTTGATGGCTGCATAATATTCCATTGTATATATATATACCACTTCTTCTTTATCCATTCATCTCTTGATGGACATATTGGCTCTTTCCACAGTTTCGCTATTGTGCACATTGCTGCTATAAACATCACGATGCACGTACCCCTTCGAATCCCTACATTTGTATCTTTGTGGTCAATACCCACCAGTGCAATGGCTGGATCGTACAGTAGCTCTATTTTCAACTGTTTGAGGAACCTCCATACTGTTTTCCAAAGTGGCTGCACCAGCTTGCATTCCCACCAACAGTGTAGGAGGGTTCCCCTTTCTCCACATCCCCGCCAACATCTGTTGTTTCCTGACTTGTTAATTTTAGCCATTCTGACTGGTGTGGGGTGGTATCTCATTGAGGTTTTGATTTCGATTTCCCTGATGCCGAGCTATGTTGAGCACTTTTTCATGTGTCTGTTGGCCATTTGGATGTCTTCCTTGGAAAATGTCTGTTCATGTCTTCTGCCCATTTCTTGATTAGATCATTTGTTCTTTGGGTGTTGAGTTTGATAAGGTCTTTATAGATTTTGGATACTAGCCCTTTATCTGATATGTCATTTGCAAATATCTTCTCCCATTCTGTCAGATGTCTTTTGGTTATATTGACTGTTTCCATTCCTGCGCAAAAGCTTTTTATCTTGATGAAGTCCCAATAGTTCATTTTTGCCCTTGCTTCCCTTGCCTTTGGCAATGTTTCTAGGAAAAAGTTGCTACGGCTGAGATCGAAGAAGTTGCTGCCTGTGTTCTCCTTTAGGATTTTGAGGGACTCCTGTCTCACACTGAGGTCTTTCAACCATTTGGAGTCTATTTTTGTGTGTGGTGTAAGGAAATGGTCCAGTTTCATTCTTCTGCATGTGGCTGTCCAATTTTCCCAACACCATTTGTTGAAGAGACTGTCTTTTTGCCATTGGACATTCTTTCCTGCTTTGTCGAAGATGAGTTGACCATAGAGTTGAGGGTCCATTTCTGGGCTCTCGATTCTGTTCCATTGATCTATGTGTCTGTTTTTGTGCCAGTACCCTACTGTCTTGATGATGACAGCTTTGTAATAGAGCTGGAAGTCCGGAATTGTGATGCTGCCAGCTTTGCTTTTCTTTTTCAACATTCCTCTGGCTATTCGGGGTCTTTTCTGGTGCCATACAAATTTTAGGATTATTTGTTCCATTTCTTTGAAAAAAATGGATGGTATTTTGATGGGGATTGCATTGAAAGTGTAGATTGGTCTAGGTAGCATTGACATCTTCACAATATTTGTTCTTCCAATCCATGAGCATGGAACATTTTTCCTTTTCTTTGTGTCTTCCTCAATTACTTTCATGAGGATTTTATACTTTTCTGAGTAGAGATCCTTTGCCCCTTTGGTTAGATTTATTCCTAGGTATCTTATGGTTTTGGGTGCAGTTGTAAATGAGATCAACTCCTTAATTTCTCTCTCTTCTGTCTTGTTGTTGGTGTAAAGGAATGCCACTGATTTCTGGGCATTGATTTTATATCCTGCCACTTTACTGAATTCCTGTATGAGTTCTAGCAGTTTTGGGGTGGAGTCTCTTGGGTTTTCCACATAAAGTATCATATTATCTGCAAAGAGTGAGAGTTTGATTTCTTCTTTGCCAATTTGGAAGCCTTTGATTTCTTTTTGTTGTCTGATTGCTGCGGCTAGGACTTCTAATACTATGTTGAATAGCAGTGGTGGTAGTGGACATCCCTGCAGCGTTCCTGACGTTAGGGGAAAAGCTCTCAGTTTTTCCCCATTGAGAATGGTATTCGCTGTGGCTTTTTCGTAGATGGCTTTTATGATATTGAGCTATGTACCCTCTATCCCTATACTCTGAAAAGTTTTGATCAAGAAAGGATGTTGTACTCTGTCAAATGCTCCTTCTGCATCTATTGAGAGGATCATATGATTCTTGTTCTTTCTTTTGTTAATGTATTGTATCACATTGATTGATTTGCGGATGTTGAACCAACCTTGCAGCCCAGGGATAAATCCCACTTGGTCGTGGTGAATAATCCTTTTAATGTACTGTTGGATCCTATTGGCTAGTATTTGGTGAGAATTTTTGCATCTGTATTCATCAAGGATATTGGTCGGTAATTCTCCTTTTGATGGGGTCTTTGGTTTTGGGATCAAGGTAATGGTGGCCTCATAAAGTGAGTTTGGAAGCTATCCTTCCATTTCTATTTTTTGGAATGGTTTCAGGAGAATAGGTATTAATTCTTCCTTAAATGTTTGGTAGAATTACCCTGGGAAGCCATCTGGCCCTGGGCTTTTGTTTGTTGGGAGATTTTTGATGACTGCTTCCATTTCCTTAGTGGTTATAGGTCTGTTCAGGTTTTCTATTTCTTCTTGGTTCAGTTTTGGTAGTTGATACATCTCTAGGAATGCATCCATTTCTTCCAGGTTATCTAATTTGCTGACATAGAGTTGTTCATAATACGTTCTTACAATTGTTTGTATTTCTTTGGTGTTGGTTGTGATCTCTCCTCTTTCATTCATGATTTTGTTGATTTGGGTCCTTTCTCTTTTCTTTTTGATAAGTCTGGCCAGGGGTTTATCAATCTTGTTAATTCTTTCAAAGAACCAGCTCCTAGTTTCATTGATCTGTTCTACTGTTCTTTTGGTTTCTCTTTCATTGATTTCTGCTCTGATCTTTATTCTTTCTCTTCTCCTGCTGGGTTTAGGCTTTATTTGCTGATTTTTCTCTAGCTCCTTTAGGTGTAGGATTAGGTTGTGTATTTGAGGCCTTTCTTGTTTCTTGAGAAAGGCTTGTATTGCTATATACTTTCCTCTTGTATTGCTTGTATTGCTATATACTTCCTCATCTCTTTACAGTCTTTGGTTTAAAATCTAATTCTCTGATATAAGGATTGCCACCCCAGCTTTCTTTTGGTGTCCATTAGCATGGTAAATGGTTTTCCACCCCCTCACTTTCAATCTGGGGGTGTCTTTGGGTCCAAAATGAGCCTCTTGCAGACAGCATATCGATGGGTCTTGTTTTTAATCCAATCTGATAGCCTGTGTCTTTTGATTGGGGCATTTAGCCCATTTACATTCAGGGTAACTATTGAAAGATATGAATTTAGTGCCATTGTATTGCCTGTAAGGTGACTTACTGTATAGTATCTGTGTTCCTTTCTGGTCTATGCTGCTTTTAGGCTCTCTCTTTGCTTAGAGGACCCCTTTCAATATTTCTTGGAGGGCTGGTTTCATGTTTGCAAATTCCTTTAGTTTTTGTTTGTCCTGGAAGCTTTTTATCTCTCCTTCAATTTTCAATGACAGCCCAGCTGGATAGAGTATTCTTGGCTACATATTTTTCTCGTTTAGTGCTCTGAAGATATCATGCCAGTCCTTTCTGGCGTGCCAGGTCTCTGTGGATAGGTCTGTTGCCAATCTAATGTTTCTACCATTATAGGTTACATATCTCTTCTCCCGAGCTGCTTTCAGGATTTTCTCTTTGTCTCTGAGACTCATAAGTTTCACTATTAGATGTCGGGATGTTGACCTATTTTTATTGATTTTGAGAGGGGTTCTCTGTCCCTCCTGGATTTGGATGCCTGTTTCCTTCCCCACATTAGGGAAGTTCTCTGGTATAATTTGTTCCAATATACCTTCTGCCCCTCTCTCTCTTTCTTCTTCTGGGATCCCAATTATTTTAATATTGTTTCATCTTCTGGTATCGCTTATCTCTCACATTCTGCCCTCCTAATCCAGTAGTTGTTTATCTCTCTTTTTCTCAGCTTTTTTATTTTCCATCATTTGGTCTTCTATATCACTGATTCTCTCTTCTGCCTCATTTATCCGAGCAGTTAGTGCCCCTATTTTTGATTGCACCTCATTAATAGCCTTTTTGATTTCAACTTGGTTAGATTTTAGTTCTTTTATTTCTCCAGAAAGGGTTTCTCTAATAAATTCCATGCTTTTCTGAAGCCCAGCTAATATCATTAAAATCATGATTCTGAACTCTAGGTCCGACATCGTACTAATGTCCATACTGAGTAGGTCCCTGGCGGACAGTTCTACTCTTGTTCTCTTTGTTGAGGTGTTTTTTCCTGTCTTGTCATTTTGTCCAGATGAGAATAGATGAATGAGAGAACAAAATGCTAACAGGTTAACAACGTCCCCAGAAAACATACTCTAAGCAAATCAGAAAAGACCTGAAACTGGGGGAAAAGAAAGGGAAAGAAAGAAAAAAGAAAGAGGGAAAAAAAAGGAAAGGAAAAAGATAAAAACAAACAAAAGCAGAACAAAACAGAAAAAACAGAATATGATCAAATATGATCAGGCTGGTGCATAGATCAGTGCCACACGCTAGATTTTGGGTGTATTTTGGTCTGTTATAAGAAAGTGTCTCCCAGAATTTTAAAGAAAGAAAGATTTATATATGTACAAAATAAGGGTTGATATGATGAAAGGATGGAATATGTAAAGATGAAAATTATAAAAAATTTTATAAAAGGAATTGATAAGAAGTTGTTTGAAAAAAGAAAGAGGATAAAAAAAGAAAGAAAGAAAAAAGAAAGAAAGAAAGAAAGAAGAAAGAAAGAAAGAAAGAAAGAAAGAAAGAAAGAAAGAAAGAAAGAAAGAAAGAAAAAAAGGAAGAAAAAGAAGAGAGAATGTGATCAGGCAGGAGAGTAGAACAAAGCCATACACTAGAGATTTAGGGTGTATTTTGATCTGTTAGAAGAAACTGTATCTCAAAATTTTAAGGAGAGAACAACTTATATATATATGTCAAAAATAAGGGTAACTACTTTGAAGGGATAAAATATGACTCTAAAAATGAAAAATAAAAAATGTTTTTTTAAAAAAGGGATTGATAAGATGTTGGTTGAAAAAGGGAAAAAGAAAAATTCAAAAAAAAAAAGACAGTTAAAAAAATTAACTTTGAAAGACTAAAGAATCATGGTAAAAAAAGCCATGAATTCTATATGCAGTATTCCCCTAGCGCTGGAGTTCTCCCGTTCTCATTGATCAGTAAACTTGGTCTTGACTGGCTGTTCGTGCTGATCTTCTGGGGGAGGGGCCTGTTGCCGTGGTTCCCAAATGTCTTTGCTGGAGGCGGAATTGCCCCTCCCTTGTTGGTCTGGGCTAAGTAATCTGCTCGGGTTTGCTCTCAGGAACTTTCGTTCCCTGCAAGCTTTCCGTACAGCTTTGGAGGATGAGAGTGAAAATGGCGGCCTCCCAATCTCCACTCAGAGGAGCTGAGAACTCGGGGCCCCGCTCCTCAGTGCGCCCCCAAAGAAAAGCAGTCACTCTCATCTCCCTGGTCTCCGGCCGCGCTCCGTGCTCACCTGGCCTGTGACCGAGCGTTTCTATCTCTGGCACCCGACCCCGTGTGGAGTCTCCAAACCCAGCAGATCCCTGCAGTGCGCTCCCGCACCTCTCCTCCCGGGGGAGGCAGGGGAGTCTCCCCGGATCTGCCGCTTGTTGGGTCCCTGCTGGAGGAGCAGTGGCCCGACTGTGTTGCCGATCAGAGTTTATGACAACCCCGAGCTGAGAGCCCACGCCTCGGCTCCGTCTCTGCGCCCACTTCCCCGCTCCGATACCTGGGAGCTCTGCTGCACTCAGGCAGCCCCAGTCTTTCTGTGACCCCGAGGGTCCTGAGACCACACTGTCCTGAGAGGGTTCCACCCCCCGCTTAGCCACTGGAGCGACGTGCCTCAGCGGAGCAGGCTTCTAAAAGTTCCAATTTTGTGCTCCGCGGCTCTGTCACTTGCCAGAAGCGGCCGGCGGAGGCCCCTCCCCCACCGTCTATCCTCCCGAATATTGCCTCGGATTCACTTCTCCGCACGTCCTACCTTCCAGTAAGTGGTCGCTTCTCTGTTCAGAGAGTTGTTGCTACTCTCCTCTTCGATCTCCTGTTGAGTTCGTAGGTGTTCAGAATGGTTTGATCCCTATCCAGCTGAATTCCTGAGACCAGACGAAATCCAGGTCTCCTACTCCTCTGCCATCTTGCTCCGCCTGGACGTCCAAGCTTTCTGAGAGGTCTTTCCTTCTGTATTCCTTGTCACAGCATCCTATCATTCCTCACACCTGACTTTTACTTCTTCTTTATATATGGCTTCAGTTTATGCATTGCTTCCTCTGGGAAGCTTTTTCTGACTCCCCAAATGTAGACTAACCTCTTCTCCAGTGTTCCCCCTACAGAAGTGTATGTCTCTTTCATTTTATAACTTGTATTTTAATTGCTTATATAATTAACTTCATTTTCGCCTAGGCTTTAGATCTTTGAGGACAGACACTGGCATTCTTGTTCTGTGTGTTATCTCGGGCATCTAACTGAATATCTGTTGGAATGGATGTTACATGGTTAATACTCAATAAACATGTGTTAATCAATAACTTCCAGTTTCGCCTTCATAGCCAAGAAAAATCATCTTCTTCAGGGATTTTTCTAAACTCTGTGTCAATTCTTTTGTTCTTTTATTTGTCCAGTATTTAATGGCAAGTGAAACCCAGAATTCTGTCCATAGTCATCTTTCCTCACTCTAACCCCTTTTTTTGGGAAATTTATTCTACCTACAACACACAGAAATATGCTAGTTTATTTCAAATCCATCAATATCCTATGCTCAGGCTTTTATTTTTTTTATTTTTATATTCAGCTTCTACTTATACTTGAGTGTCCTATATGCATTATATATAAAAATAACCATATTTTTCCCAGTAATAAACTTGTCCTCTATTCTCTGCCCTTAAAAGGCACACATAATTACCTAATTTCTTAAGCTAGAAGTCCAGGAGGTATACCAAATAGCTCTTCTTCTTTACTTATGTATAATTTTTCTACACTCGAAATATAATTTATTTTCCCCTCCTTGTCATGTCTGCTACTATTGCATTAGGTTAGTACTTTTTCATCTAATAATGATTTCTAATTGAGAAGTCTCCATTTTTCACAATACATGATATGTGAATTTTCAAAAGTACAATTCTGAATCTGTGGTACTCTTTAAAATTCTTTACTAGTTCCTATTATCTTCAGAACAAAAATTCAAATTCCTCTATATTATAAAATGTCCTTCAGAGGGGGAGACGAACCATGAGAGACTATGGACTCTGAGAAACAAAACTGAGGGTTCTAGAGGGGAGGGGGTGGGGGTATGGGTTAGCCTGGTGATGGATATTAAAGAGGGCACGTTCTTCGTGGAGAATTGGGTGTTAAACGCAAACAATGAATCATGGAACACTACACCAAAAACTAATGAAGCAATGTATGGTGATTAACATAACATAATAATAATAATAATAAATGTCCTTAATGTTCTGGATGAAAATATAACACTTCCCCAAATTCTTCTTCTACTACATCTATAACCTTACTATAAACTCTAAATATTCTGAATGAATTGACTTTCTAAAAATGAAACATATTCTATTTTTCCCCTGGCTAACAATATGGGTCTCAAGATTTGTTTCAAGTAGCACTTCCTAAGAGGCATTTTTTCCATGACCTCAAGAAAATGTCCCCAAGCTGTGACAATGAAGCATTATTTGCAATATTCTATCATAGCATGTATCACATGCTGTTATCATTATTGAGATAATTTTCCATCACCCCTCATTAGACATTGGCTCATTGAGAGCAGGAAACCAAGTTTTTATTCTTGGAATTCTAGAAACTAATAGAATGCCTGGCATTAAGTTTCTTTTTCTTTTTCTTGTTTTATTTTGCTAGTAGAACTAAATCTCTACCATTAGAATCATAAGCACAAGTGAAAGTCCATTTGAGGATATAGGTTAAACACGCTCTTCATAAATCATTTTTGACAAAGTCTTGCAAATTTTATATTAATTTTAAAACTTTGTGAATGATAGTAACTATTCTCATTTGACAAATCATTCTCGTTTTACAAATAAGACAAATATTTTTCGTAAGAGATGGAATCCTCCATTATCATGATGTGATCACATCTTCATCACATTACAAAGGGTGTCTTCCCAAACCTACTCCCACTCCATTTCTTTTGCATTCTCAGAACCTTTCCTAAAAGTCTTTGGGGGAACTGGTATTTCAAACACACGAGAGAGAAATGGAATAACAATAATTCTAAATACAGTTGAAATTTAATAAGCAGGTCAGTATGGCCACTAGAAATTGTGATTGAGGAAAGATGCCAATCCTATATAACAGGTATTTAGGTGTATATGTACAGATAGACATACACACGTGTACATATACATAAATATGCATGAGTTTATATGTGCTTTATATGTGTATGTATACACACATATACACATTATATAAACATGTGTGCACATATGCATGTATAATAGAAATTCATTACACATACCTGAATTTAGAAGTACTAATAGTTAAATTCTCTGTGTCTGTATCTCATCCTACATAACAAATCATACATCTTATTTCTTTTAGAGAAAAAGCCAATAATAATTTTGTGATACTAGGATTAGAAGTCATATTTAATTTTATTATTTTCCAAAGTTTTGGAGGTCATACCTAACTATATTATTTTCAATACTTTATACATAAACATTTACTTAGCTTGTAGTATAATCAGATTGATGTTCTAAGTGATGTTATAAAAATACTATATGTAAATCATAAGGAGATATTTATTTTTAAAAATCATACATTTCTTATGATTGTATTTATATGAAAAATCCCTTTTGCTTTTCCCCTTCTGATAGGGAAAGGGATGTTGAAATTATACTTTATAGTTCTACATTGATGCCCTCATCTTTTTTTCTTTAAGATTGATTTATTTATTCCAGGGAGAGAGAGAGCACACAAGTGGGAAGAGGAGCAGAGAGAGAGGGAGACAAGCAGACTTCCCACTGAGTGGGGATCCCAACACGGGGCTCAATCCCAGGACCCTGAGATCATGACCTGAGCCAAATGTTTGCTGTGCCATACAGAAACAATGGGACACAGAGAGGAATTTGAACAGACTTTGCTAGATTCTTCCCAGTCTACCACACCTGATTTATATTGTACTGTAATTATCTATGGTGATAGCTCCCTTCCTCTAAGTAAATTTTTTAAAACAATTATCAATGAGGTAAAAAAGAAAAACTTCTTGTCTCTTTTGTTTCTTAAAAATAGCCTAAAATAATCCACACACAATTTGGGGTAGCAAATTTTGCTCCCCTACAACTACAATTACAAAAAAAAAAAAGAAATTAAAAAGAGAATGCCATTATTATTCATCAAACAATAGTCACAGATAACTATCCTTTAGTTGACACTACAACATATCTTTCCATTATCCCTGCCCTTAATCACTCTGCATCCCAACCTTGCTCTTGTGGTAGGGCTTTTATTGTTGTGTTAAAAAGTCAAGAGCATGGGAGTGCCTGTGTGGCTCAGTCAGTTAAGCATCGGACTCTTGGGTTTTGGCTTTGGTCCAGATCTGAGGGTCATGAGATCGAGCCCTGTATCAGACTCCTTGCTCAGTGGAGAGTCTGCTTGAGATTCTCTACCTCTCCCTCTCCCTCTGCTCCTACCCCCACTCTCTCTCTCTCTCCTCTCTCTCTCTAATTTAAATAAATAGGTCTTTTTTAAAAAGTCAGAAGCATCAATATAATCTGTGAGTGAGTAAATCAGTCTTTATATCTATATCCATATTGATATCTAAACCTATATCATGTCCAAATCTAGATGTTTCAAATACATACTGAGTATGATAGTTATAACAGAAATGAAAATGATATATGTTTTGATGGATTTTATATCAACATGTTCTCACTAGCAAATATCAATTTCCCATAAGTTACAAACTATTATGTTCACATTAATGTAATTGTGTATATTACAGTACCTTTAAAATAAGGGCCTTTAGTAGACAGGATTTGGGGAATAGGGACAATTGTAATAATACATATCCCCATGCCAAATGCACAATTAACTTTATATTATATTTTCTTTAAAAAAATTAAGATTTCTTCTATATTATCTTTTGCAGAGATAATGACATACAAGTTTTTTACTTTATTCATAGTCAAATAAACAATATAAAAATCTTTGTTAACCAAGTTGAATAGTTGCTTTTTTTTGTGCACTTGAGTGCTATTATAGCAAAAGCAAAATATGGGTCATTTATTTTTCTTTCAATTAGTACATTTATTAAATTCAGACATTTTATGTAGCTGAGAATTTTCTGTGTTTTTCTATTCTGTTACTCAAAGCTGCACAGCTATGATTACAAATGAACACTTCAATTTCAGAAATATTATGAATGTCATTTAAAAGTAGGCTCTGTTCTGGTTATTCTGTTAGAATCCCTTTCCCTGAAGACATGGTTTGTATTATATTTCTTTGTATCATAACAAGTTGCTAGCATCCTGCAGACAGAAAGTCAAAAGTCAGTTTTAAAGCTGATGTTAAATTGATTTATCATCTTTAGCAGAAACACATAGAAATAAGGAAATTAAAAATCTTATTATCTCCCGCTGTGATATTTTCTATTCCTTCAAAAACAAAAGTGACGGCATTGGATAATTTCTTTAAAAGTAATTTATTTAAAGATAAATAGTATAGGACTATTTAATCCTGCAATGTTGAAGTTTTTACTCTGGTTGTTTAATTTTAACTCTGATTTATTACTTGAATTTGAAGAATGAACTTTCAGTCTTTCAATTCTAGCAGCACAATTTTTATTTGACTTACTCTTTTTTATAAAAAAACCTTATACTTCAAGTAAATAAATAAATAACACATTATAGTGAAAATCCTGATTTCAGTGAAAATCTAGTTTCTAGGATCCTAATTTGCCAACTAAAAAGGTAAATATAGCTTTTGTAAATGGTCTTTGCTCTAAAATATACCTAACATTTCTTGCTGCTATTCTTCCCTTTTCTGTGTGTTGTTCTTCCTATACTTTCTTGGATTATTTTTCTGCAATTTTTTCAAATCCTGATTATTTTGATTCAAGGTTTAATTCGGGTGAAATTTATTGAGTTACTGCCAAATAACATCTCAGTTACAAGGGAAACAAATATCAAACAGACTTTGTCCTTCAGCATTCACAAAAATTTGACAACGCCAACATTTTTTGAGCCCCTACTGTGTGCCAAACAGCTCCTGATACATATTACAGACTCAGTCACTCATGTTCAAATGGCTATCCTGCAGAGAAGGTTTCCTTATCTGTTATTTATTAATATGAAGGGCTCAGAAACATTAGATACATGTGTCTTAAATAGTCGGGCCAAAATGTCAGTGTATTAGCAATAATACCAAACATGCTATGCCTACTACACCACATTACTGACACGATGTTACCATCACAGCATAAGACCACCCAGAGGCTATGACACAGGGAAGGGAAAGGAAACTCCTGGGGAAGGGACTAGACAGGGGGCATTACACGTCCAAGTGCTGCCACCTAGCAGCATAGCAGAGAGTCTCCGGGTGAATAGTAAATGCCATCAATGTGTTTCCCCTGGCCATCGATGTGGGATCACCTACTCAGGTTCTCTAGGTTGTTTGAACAATGGGTCTTATAAATGAACATTGCTTGGGTTTTTTATTTACCATATCATCCTACAGCAACAGATATTACAGAAAGACATAATGGACTTTTTTAAAATTTAGATTAAATTAGCCAACATGTAGTACATCATTAGTTTCAGATGTAGTGTTCAGTGATTCATCAGTTGCATAACACCCAGTGCTCCACACATCACGCACCCTCTTTACATAATGGACTTTTAACAAAAGCTGTTGAGAGAACTTAGAGAACAATAGTATGCCAAGTGGTTAAAAATGCCACCCAGAGTCCTAATTACATTAAATTTACATTCCAATGGGATGTACAACACATTTAAATTCACAACAAATGAAAAGACCATGGTGGAGATCCTAGGACCTCTGCCAGTATATTCACCCACATCAAACACAACCACCATTACCAGTTTACACAGGTAAATGCAAACCATTATCTCAACAGCCTATCTCGTTATCTCAACAGCCCTGACATTGCTGACTACAACAAGGTAGATCCACCAGGTACTTACACCTTTTCCTTGTCCATCTTAGAAAATCTATAGCCTAGCCACTTCCCGAACTCAATCCTGTCAAGGACCTCACTCCAATCACTAACTCTGGGGCAGTCCTCAACCTGTGTCATCCTCATGATCTAGCATAAGCTGGGTAAACCGCCCTCCACTACCTGAAGAGAGAAACATCCCTCACCTGTTACCACTTACTTTCCTCCTCTCTAGGCACTTTGGGACCAATGTGGACATGTTCCCAATATTCAGAGGTAGAGCTAATCATCCTCAGGCTGGGGAACACCATTTAGACGATACTGAGAGTAAGATCAGATGACCTCCAACTTTAACTTCTACTGTGTTGCTGTCCCTCTTCCTTACATGAGAAGTTCCTGCCCTTGCCAGTGTCAGCTACACACCCACTGGTGTGTAGTCTAGCCCTGGCCATTCACACTGAACTGCTGAGAAGGTATGTCTGGAAACGACATGCCAATGCACACCCCAGGGAGACAAAGAACACGAGTCTGACTGGGGACAATGGGTTGGCTATTCAGGTCAGTCTCTCATACTAACATGACCACAGACATCAACTCCTTCTCATTCTACTTCTACCAGCAGCACCCATTCCAGCTAAGCCAGGCTCTCAAATATATCTTGTGATTCATAGATGCCCTCTAAGATGCCTCTATGGGCCAAATTTAACTTCAAATCAGCAAAACAAAACACACTGTCATTAACTGGTGCCATTAAACAAACAGCACAATGGGTCACTACCTATCAAGTCTCACTGATGGAACACTCGGCTAATACTGCAATGCTCTTGATTGGTGCAATCAAACCAAAGATGCTATAATTCAGAGCCAATACCAGCACAGTCTACAGCATTACGGAGATAAAACTGTAGTTCTTACTAACCCCTAGGATGATGATAAATGTAACCCCTGCCAACAATGTACACCCTTATAACTATTGGCCTTTTTTTATCTATTAATTTTAATAATCTCTTTCCTTCTCCAGTGGAAGCACCATTTATTGAAGTGGAAAAAATTGCACTAGCCAAGTGGCCAAGGGCACTTTACTCTGTGTCTCCTCCCTGGCTCCCAGTTACCATATACAAGGAAGGCAATGTATACAGCATACTATGTATACAAAAAGGGCAAGTTTTCCATAACAGTCGATGGCAGCGGGCTCTACAATAATTGCCACTCTGTCTGCCCAAGGTGAACAGTCATACCTCCTGGCAAGTTAACCTCAGAACACATTAGCCAAGTCTACAGTGCCTAACCATGTATTCGTGTTTTTTCTGAATGTCATCCATTGAAGTAACTATACCTAGTAGACGGAACAGCCTTGTTTAACTCTTGATGATCTGTAGTTAGCCTCCACTCATTAGTAGCTGGCATGGAGCGCAGGCCACACCAGGGAATTGAAAGATGAACTGGTAGGAATCAATACCCTTTCTGTAACTAAGTTAAGACACTGTAACCTTTCAGTGTTTTGCCTTAGTGGTACTATGGAATGTTTACCATAATGGGAAGTTCACTGGTTCCCACCAGGCAGTACTGATCAGTAGTATGAAAGCTTTAGGCTTGTTTCACAAGTTACCTGCTGACTGAAGAGGTCCATTCCAATAATGAGAAAACGGGCAGTCTGGGGCAGAGGGAGGCAGTGGGGAACAATTGGGACGGAAACATCCTTTTAGCAAATATGAGTCAATTTTAACAATCAAATGGGTAAATACCTCTATAGTCTTCTCAAGAAGCCAGCACCTCCAGGAGCTGGGGTGGGGGCTGGGCGGAGTTGGATCCCATTAAAGCACGAAGGCTTTCTGTGTTTCGCAAGGTCTGGGCACCAAAGTCCAACAAAGCCAGCCAGTGTTATTTATTTTTTTGGAGCACAAACTACAGTTAATGTGGTAAAAGGGAGACTGTCTGCCAGGAAGGACCAGCTGGATCCCCCTCAGCCACTGGCTGAAGAGATAGCAGGAATGGAAGGTAAGGTTGTCTCCAAGCAGACACCTGAAGCCAACTGTAGTCTAAGAACTGTAATTGCTCCATTGATATACCAAAGATCATTCAATTTGGGGCTTGCATGCCCCTTAGGGTCTAATATAACCTCTCTTATTATTTTAGAGTCCATGCATAAATGGTTTGAGGTGGCTTGTTTGGCCGTTGACAATAAGCTTATTATTGAAATCTGAACACCAGGCTCACTTCCTGGCTTATGGTGGGAAGTTGATATATGTTTAGTGAGAGGAAATACATGAATTACATTTATTGATTACTTCCAATAGGCCAGATAGGGAAACTTACAAAGAAATGGCTACATTTGAGCAATGTATTCATTTTCAGGGGTATTATACCAAATTTCTAACTTCAAATTGCAATTGCCAATTACAGTTAACTCTTGAACAACACAAGGGTTAGGGGTGTCAACACCCCTGCCACAGAGTCAAAAATCTACATATAACTTTTGACTCTCCCCCAGATTTAACAACTAATAGCTTAATATTAGGCCAGAAGCCTTGCCAATAACATAACCAATTACACATACTTTGCATGTTATATGTATTATATACTATATATTCTGACAATAAGCTAAAGAAAATTTTAAGAAAATCATAAGGAAGAAAAAATACATTTACAGTAATGTGTCAAAAAAATAATAATAATCTGCATATAAGTGGACCTGCACCGTTCAAACCTGTTATTCGAGGGTTGGCTGTACTGAAACTTAAATTAGAGCTGAAAGTATTAAAGTAATTATCCTGATTCTTCACTTTCGGGCACACAGAGTTCAAATTTGACTATTGTTCTTGCAAATACCTGGTGCCAACAAGGTAGAGAACAGAGAAATAAGTAATCAAAAATAATAAAATGAGATTCTACTCAGGGAAATGATGTGTACCCTAATACGTCGGAAGAAAAAAAAATCTGAAACACAAATTGAAAGGGCAAGAGTGACCTAGAAGGTAGTAATGCCAGACAAAGCCCATGTGAGGGTGGATAACATATTGTGTGTGAGATGATACTAGACATCCAAAAGGCCATTTATTCCCTGTGCTTCGTATCAAATTACATTACACTGCCAAGCACTGAGATTATGGTCACCAATATATTAAAATAAAAGCAGCACATGATAACTCATCAGCTTCTGTTGGGCTATTATGTCATGGAATATATAGGAAATTGGTGAGTAAAAATTAATTTAGCACATGTTTCTGGATGTTAGTAATATACCTTCAGACTGTCACAGGACTGGGAGAGCAGGTGATAATGCTAAGCTATTTACCATCAAAGTAGAGCTGTGCTGTGAACTGAGAACAGTTGGATTTCAAATCTCCTTTCTGTGAAATTCTTCTTTGCTCTTCACTTTTTTCTCCACAGGACCCGTGTGCATCAGGACCAGCTCAGCCTTGCTTTATCAACACCAGTGCATATTGTCCTAATAATTAGTTCTTCACTTCCCATTTTTTTGTTTTTGACTGTGGAGATATTGATTAATCCTGAATTTGTGATTATAACTCCATTCTCACTTATATCTCCTTAACTTCAAGAACACATAATAATGTGGGAAAAACCATATACAGTATTTGGAGCCTGAAAAAATTACTGTTTCATCTTGCTAAATCACCTATTACCAGTTTGATTTGGACAAATCATTTAATTCATGAGGCTTAAATCTCTTATCTATAAAATGGAAATAATACAATCTTGCTTGTAATATTACAAGTCTTGAAAAGAAGTGTTTATAAAAACTATTGGGAACTCTTTAAATGTTCATTCTCTTCTCTTTCACTTTAATATAAATGATATTTCATTTAAAAAAAAGAGCATTCCATGAATGAGCAAATTGAAATTCATCTGGCATTTTATCCTCTATAAACTTTGTGTAATTAGAATGAAAACTGTATTCACATTGCCTGAAATACAGTTTGATTAATTAAAGCAATATTTTTATAGTGCACATCATGATCTCTAAAATTAATGAGATTAAAATTTTCATTTCATATCCAATATTTACCATTATGCTAGTGATAAGATTGGATTCATATTGCTTCATCACTTGGCTCAGAACTAAAATGCGAGACTTAAAATCATACGCATGGCTTCTTATGTGAATCATTTTGGCAAGATATTAACATCAATATCAGCAGAAGGCTGATAAATTTCCACAGACCATTGAATCAACAACCTCATATTGAACTATCCTACATGATTCTACTGTGAATGATATAAAAAAAAAATCACAAAATGATCCCTAACTTCAAGTACTTTTTTCTTTTTGAAGGAACAACTTTTCTAAAAACTGGCTAATTTTTTCCATTTATGAAAAACTGTTGGAAGAAGGAAATGAAAGTGCAATGGATTAATTTTTAAAGAAAAGACACAATACATATTCACTGAAATTTATATAGTCTACTTTTGGTTTAAGATTTCTACTGCTATATGATGGTCACTGGGAATCAAGTGTGAATTCCCATTTTATTTGAGGAATTGGCATCATTTCAAAAATAGAAGTTTGGTAAAGTTTCATTTTGTTTTAAAATCAAGTGTCCATCTGATTCAACTTGGTCATTTTAATTTAGAAGTTAAACATTAACCTTAACTCTACAATGCAAAAACCTGGAAGTTAGTATTTTATGTTATGCTCCACTGTTACAAAAGTGAAAAAAAAAAGTTTTTTTATGTAGAGCTATCAAAGAAAAGAAAAAAAAAGTAGTGAGACATCGTGTTCAGAAAACAAGCATCTTGTGCCTGCACATAACCCATTCCGGCAAGCCCTTGGGCGAGGTCATTTCAGGATGAATATAACCCAGCTTGAGTTCAGAGTACCCCTTTGATCATGGGTTCACTCTCCTTGCACCCATATTTATGCAACAGTGGCTTGCTCTCATAGCAGCCTTCAGACCTACCTATAATAGCAGGAGAACTCCAGATATCTTCTTCAAACGATATGCAAACAATGAATAAAAAAAAAAAAAAAGAATCAACTGGCAAAAAAAAAAGATAATGTTTGGTCACTTTTTAGAGAGTCCTGCCAGGAGGTGTCCAACATCTCTCTTTTGAATGTGTGGGTAATTAACACCCATTGTCATTACAAAAGGACATCAATTAAAACTCTGAGGCCACAGAAAAAGGCAGTTTGACATCTTCCTAAAAGAATACCATTAGATCCTCACAACTTGTCTATGCAGGCAGTATTTTTTTTTAAGATTTTATTTATTTATTTGAGACAGAATGAGATAGAGAGCATGAGAAGGGAGAGAGTCAGAGGGAGAAGCAGACTCCCTGCTGAGCAGGGAGCCCGATGCGGGACTCGATCCCGGGACTCCAGGATCATGACCTGAGCCGAAGGCAGTCGCTTAACCAACTGAGCCACCCAGGCACCCAGGCAGTATTTTGTTCTATAAGAAAATAAGGACAGGTGCCTGGGTGGCTCAGTCGGTTAAGCAACTAACTTGATTTTACCCCAGGTCTTGATCTCAGGGTTGTGAGTTCAAGCCCCACGCTGGGTGTAGAGACTACTTAAAAAAAAAAAAAAAATACTCTAAGGAGATTAAGTAATTGCCCCAATATCACAAGCTGGAAGAAAGAATTTCCGGAATTCCAGTGTAAATCTCTTAAACCCACTGCGGTTCTACAAGGTGCAATCTAGGTAGGCACATTCGTTTGTTGGTATGTGTTTGACAAGGACCCTTCTCAAGTTGAGGGCAGCAGTCTGATTTCCAGTTTCATTCACTGGAGAAAATGGGGACACTAATATAACCTGAGGCTTCTTAATAATTGTTTCAGTCAGATAATAGAGCCAAGTCCATGTGGTGAATGATCTTGTATTAATTAGATGGAGTATAAGAGAGTAAGCCAGGGGCGCCTGGGTGGCTCAGTTGGTTAAGCATCTGACTTCGGCTCAGGTCATGATCTCAGGGTCCTGGGATCGAGCCCCAGGTCGGGCTCCATGCTTGGTGAGAGGTCTGCTTGTCCCTCTCCTTCTCCCACTGCCCCTCCACCTGCTCATGTGCTCTTTCTCTCCTTCCTGAGAGTGGGTGGGAGGGGGGAGGGAGAGAAAATCTTGAGCAGACTCTGCACTCAACACAGAACAGATCTGGGGCTCAGTCTCAGGACCCTGAAATCAGGACATGAGCCAAAACCAAGAGTTGAACACTTAGCCAACTGAGCCACCCAGGTGCCCCACTCATTCTCACCTTCTGAAGTAACTATAAATCTCATTCCTGAGACATTCCAGAATTCTGCAGCCACAATTTACTTATTTCTTACTGACTTTCCTCCCTAGAAGCTCAGGTTTCAGATTTCTGCATATGGTTAAGTCATTAATCATCCATTTTTATATTTTTCGTTTCTGGAATTTTGTTGATGTAGCCTCTCTCCTGTTGTTCTCCCCCTTCCTTCTATATTGTCACATTTTAGGTACTGTATAAATATTACCTACCTTCCAGTACTTTCTCCTTTTTTGTCTGAAGAAAAAACACAAAGACTCTGTGGCAAACTCTGTGGATTGACCACTCAAAACCATTCTCAGGCCTTATTTCCAAGCCTTCCCTTAGTATAGAAGATTCAATATATAAAGCCGCTGTCCTGTCTACCTTTGGCTAGGTACATTCTTAAAAAAAAAAATAAAAAAAAGCAGATGCCATTGGGGCTTTTAAGACAGCGTTTTAATAAGAGGGACTCAGCTCATAAGGCCCTCTTTGTTTGTGGTTTTTAGCTTTTGGTTTTTTGGTTTTCACTTTTTTCTTTACTCTTGCCTGGATTCTCAAGGTAGTGCTTAGAATCTCAGTCATACGGAAACATTGGCTTAAAGCTACATGATGAAGATATGAACAGAATATTAGGATCTTTGCGTTCTCAGTAACATCACAGAACAACTATGGAAGCCCTTGACTGCTAAATTGAGGCTTCTTAATCCTGGGAATATTCAGTTTGTTATTTCCTGAGCTTTCATTTAGCAGCCTTTCCTAACTGACAGGACCTCTCTAAGCAAGGCACACTTAGTGTCCACATATTAATGAACACTGGTACCTTTAAAAATCCAAAAATGAAAGTTATGAGCTTGAAAGTGTACGTGTATAAGTTATTTTCTCTAAAAGCAAATACTTGCTTTTTTAAATATTGACAGAATAAACTTTTCTTTCTAAAAAAGATTTATTTTAGAGAGAGAGTACATGCGGAAAAGGGAGAGAGGGAATCCTCAAGTGGACTCCCAGATGAGCAGGGAGCCGGTAGCAGGGCTCCATGACCTGAACCAAAACCAGGAGTCAGCCACTTAATGAACTGAGCCACTCAGGCACCCCCAGAATAAAACTTCTTTAAACTTAAAAGCCCCAGTCTTTGCTTTCAACTTGTCATATTTTGCTTTTTAAATTTTCCTTATTGCTGTAGTGATCATGCATACCAGATCATACACCACTAGATACCCTTTTAGGACCTTATTTCAAATTCTCTATATAAAAGGGAATGTATTGACAATACATATAAGTTTTAGCAGTCTTCTTTCAATATGCCATAAACATTGGGATTCAGAATAAATAACAATAAATGTGTCTCTGGCAAAGATATCAATAATTTTTATATGACAATATCTAAACAAGTATGTCATATTGATTTCTGTAAGTTAAAAGTGCTAAAATATATTCTCAATACTTTTTATTATTATGCAGTTAATTAGAACATTAGGGAAACTTACATCGAAAAACTGCCTAGTTTCCTGAAAGCATTGATTTTAAAAACAAATTATTTGGAGAGGGAATTGTGTGGCATGTTTGCATTAGACATCCAGTCCCAGGGGCATTATAAACATCAACAATACCATTTCTGTCACGCTAGCATTACTTTTCATTATAGTTGAGACATCTGACAAGCAGAGTCTCCATGCTACAATACACAAAGTCCCTTGACACCTTAGGCTTAATCCAGTTTGTTGGATTTCAAGAGTTTTAATCAATCAGAAAAACCAGGGGGGTTCTTTTCTCTATACACATTGCACAAACAAGAATCATATTATTGTAAAGTTGAAGAAGATTAGCAATGATGCCATCTGCCTTTTTTCTTTGTTTGGACATCATTTTTATTCTCAAATGAAATAAGTTTGGGAATTCTTGACTCATGAAAGTTGGACCATATCACAACAACAATGAATTAGCTTTTCATTTGTTTTGATTTAATGCACATCACAATATTCTAGAAAAGGTGTGATTTGGTTACACCAGAAGTTAAAGCTGAGACTTTTTCCTTAATATGACTTAGGGAGTAATAGAACTTTGAATGACATTTATACAATTCTCTATCACCTTCCAGTGGACACGTTATCAACATCCTAATCCATGTTAGTATCACTTTTTGCTTGGATTTACAAAACAGACTCATCATCAGTCTTCCCACAAATTTCCTCTCATCAATATTTCATCCACAGATATCATTCTGTAATGCAGAGCTGATCATGTCACTTCTTGAAACTGATGGTTTCCCATTGCTCTTTCACCCAGATTCTTTAAATCCTTCCTCACGATCTATAACAACAGCTATCAAAGCCCTCTTTTTGGTTGTTAGAATCACACTTATTTCCAATATGAACCTTCATGCAGCCTTATTATTTTCTTTGCTTAGACGAAGATGTGCTCTCATTCACCCAAAATCACTTTCTACTCATTCTTTAAAACTTCAATTTAATAATCCCACAATCAAGCAAGTCTTTCCTCATCTCTGAGACTCAGCAATTCTCCTATTTTATGATCTCACACTAACCTATATTTCTCTTTTGCAACTGTTGTAAACCGATAACTAATTGTATATTTAGTTTATTGATATCTGTCATCCTTTCTAGAATTTAATTTCTATGAGACCAGTTCTGTTTTGTTCATCACTTGAGCATCGTAGTCTTGAATAGAAGAAACTCAATAGCTATTTCTTGAATATACAAATTAATACTGTTTGCCAATCCAAAACACAGCCATAGCAATGACGGAAAATAAAGTACTAAACTAATTTGTAATTATCATTTTAATATACCCAAGGAGCTCTGTCATACAGAAGTTAGGTATATAGTCTATAATATATGATTACTAGTCTGCAAGCTATGTGCCTTACACTTTCACCACCATCTAAAAAAGAATATTGGATAAAATGAGCAAAAGTGATGTCAATAGAGGAACAACCTGAATCCTCTCTAATTTTGGAGGTTAAACTTTTAAAGTAATCAGTTCCATGTATTAGTTATAAGTAACTTGCAACACATCTCATATTATGATTGAGGACCAGCAAAGTAGGCTACCAAAGCTATGAATAATTTAGAGGCTAAATACAAGTTCTTTTTTCAAAGTATTCAAAGAAAATTATTTCAGACTCTTTTTAAAATATTTAAATTTTGCCCTGAATTCTTTTTTTCTTTTTCTTTTTCTTTTTAGTTTCAAGTGTATGTAGAATTTAGTGATTCAACACTTCCATACAACACCCGGTGCTCATCACAAGTGCCCTCCTTAATGCACATCACCCATTTAGCCCATTTCCCCACTCACCTCCCCTCTGGTAATCATTAGTTTGTTTTCTATAGTTAAAAGCCTGTTTCTTTTTTTTCTTTTTAAGATGTTATTTATTTGAGAGGCAGAGCAAGAGAGGGGGGAGGGCAGAAGGAGAGAGAGTGAATCCTCGAGTGGACTCCCCACTGAGTGAGGAGCTGGACCCGGGGCTTGATCCCAGGACCCCTGGGATCATGACCTGAGCTGCAGGCAGATGTTTAACCAACTGAGCCACCCAGGCACCTCAAGAGTGTTTCTTAGTTTGCCTCTCTTTCCTCCCCAGTGTTTGTTCATTTTGTTTCTTAAATTATAAAGTATTTGTCTTTCTCTGACTGACTTATTTCGCTTAGCTTTATACTCTCTAGCTCCATCCAAGTCCTTGTAAATTTGCCCTGAATTCTTAACTGCTAGTAGGTAAGAATAGTAGATGAAGATGGCAGTATTGCAATTAACCTATAAGTTATTTCAACTGAATTTTGTCTTTCATTTTGTGGGATGGGGAAGAATATTTGCCTTTTCTAGACCACTGCTTTAGAATCCACAGATGCATAAAAGAGGAGGGAAGAAGGAAGAAAGTTAAAAGTAATGAAGGTCTTCATCTTACAAAATTGTTGAAATTTGACGGTATCTTGGAACAAATCCCATGAACATAAAGAACTAGCTAATCAAAGTCATCTCTGAGGTTGCCCTGAAGGCATGAGTTCATGAACACAACACTGTGTCTGCCCTTTAAGAATTAGGGAACATGAACAAATATGCCACCCATACTACACAGGCACCACAACTACCTTTGGACACAGGGAGGCCAGAGAATGCACAGTGGGACATGGCAGCAGAAAAAACTCCAATTTCCACAATTCTGTTTATTAGCAGTAAGCACCTAAAAGGAACAGAAGATGACCTTTGTCTTTCTTCTGCCTTCTTAACTGCAGACAAGAGCATCTAAATAGGAAGACCTGATTTGCTTCTTGAGCCCTAAGCATACATCACAGCTGTAAAGGGTGGAATAGGTACATATGATTTTAAGTCTACCAAATGGAAAAAATAGCTCAGCTGCAAAACCCACTTCAAATATTGACAAGGCAATCTTTTACAGGACATTTTATGAAGATAACCAGATGACTATGATTTTTACACTGAGAGTACTGTTATTCTTTGTGAACCCCTTAGTTCCTAACCTTAGAGTATGTGTGTGTATGATTGTGTGTGTGTGTGTATGTATTGAGGGAGGGAAGAGCAGATCCTACAAGTTGTATCCACTAATGATCTGACGTTTATCTTATTTTTTTCATGTCATTACTATCAATGTTAATTTCTTACTGAAAGCAGTACTAATAAGAAAAGCCTATTATTTCTACCATTTGCAAAGGTGTATTTCATCAGGATACACCCACACACACAAATACAAATACATATATGTTATTTTAATTAATGCCCAATTTTATTTATTCCATACACCAAATGGTAATTATTAATTTCTTATAGGATATGAGGAATCAGAAACATTAAGAGATAAAAATAATCTTCAATATGTCTCTTGCAGCATTATTTTCAATAGTCAAATGATGGAAGTAGCCCAAGTGTCCATCAATAGATGAATGGATAAAGAAGATGTGATGTATATATACAAAGGACTATTATTCAGCCGTAAAAAGATGAAGTCTTGCCATTTGCAACAACATGGATGAAGCTAGAGAGTATAATGTTAAGCAAAATAAGTCAGTCAGAGAAAGACAAATACCATATGATCTCACCCATATGTGGAGTTTAAGAAACAAAACAAATGAACAAAGGAAAAAAGAGAGAGAGAGAGACAAACCAAGAAACAGACTCTTAACTACAAAGAACAAACTGATGGTTACCAGAGGAGATATGAATCGCAGGATGGGTGAAATAAGTAATGGGGACTAAAGAGTATACTCGTCATGATGAGCACCAGGTGATGTATGGAATTGTTGAATCACTATATTGTACACTTGAAACTAATATAACACTGTATGTTAACTATACTGAAATTAAAAAAATTTAATTAAAAAAAGATAAAATAGAGGTGCCTGGGTAGTGCAGTCGGTTAAGTGACCCACTCTTGGTTTCAGCTCCAGCCATGATCTCAGGGTGCTGAGATCAAGCCATGCGTTTGGCTCCACGCTCAGCCTGAGACTGCTTGAGATTCTTTCTCCCTCTCCTGCTGCCCCTTGTGTTCTCTCTCTCTCTCTCTCAAATAAATAAATAAATCTTTTAAAAAAAGATAAAATAATTTTTCTAATGACATGCAGCAGAAAAGAAATAAGACGAAAAAATAATACAAGAACCACACCGAGATCCAAATCTGGATCAATATGTCCCTATTAGGTTAAATTATCAAATCCTTAATACTCAAAATAGAGTGGCATCTAATAATTCTCTTGTTATTACCCTAATATTACTAAATATAACATAAAATGAAATTTCAATCACTTTAAAGCAAATTGAAAACAGTGATAATTTTGGACCCTTTGTATGTATGGATGTTAAAATACCTAACCACTAAATTTTTCCAAAAATTTCCCCACAGCTGACACAAAAAAAGAAAGCTTGTTAGCCTCATAAAATTAATTGTCATCTCCAGACTGACAGGCTGCAGAACTAAAATTTCTTTTTTGAAAAGACAAAGCTGGAAATAAATGTAAAATATGGCATAAATAATATCAAAATGAGTAATGGACAAATGAAGAGCTCCATATTATAAGCATTATTTAAAATATAATCTCTGTATGCAATTTAAATTGAAAAATATATTGAACTTTGTAGAAATGTTCATTATAAAGTTTAAGAAAGAAGAAGAAAACAATAAATCTAGGAAATGGTCCAATTTTTTTCACTTAAAAATATTTATTAGCATATACAATGTTTCAGACATTATTTTGAGCACTGGGAGATTAAAAGATGGGCAAAAATTGATATTCACTGAATGTTATATTAGTAAGAGATCCAGATGTCAGTCAAATTATCACAAAATAAATGGAAAATTATAGTTCTGAATAATATATTAAGGCAGGTACATGATGGTGTGAAGTCACATTACAACGACACTTGATCTTGTCTGTGGATTTTGGAATGGTTTCTCTGAGAATAGTATTTAGTCAAGAAATGACTCAGTGAAGATTTGAGCGACAGAAAATGAATAACAGTGAAGGAAATAAGAATGGATTCAAAAGCATAAAATTTCAAAAGCCAGTTTAAGAATATAATAAATGATTTGTCTTTCTTTGTGTGATATGGAAAGTACCTCAGTTGGAGAATGAAGGATGTACATACACACACATACACACACACTAAAAACTATATCATACTCATATAGATAATACATACATGTAGGAAACAGAACGCCACAACGACCACTGGTGCATGTTCGCTCAGACTCGGAGATCTCTGAGAAACTCGAGATTGCAGGGTTAAAAATAATAACCCGAAAGGATCAGAGTGAAATGCCCTTGGAACGTGTGTGGTCAGTTCTAAAGTCCGCAGCAGAAGATGTCTTGTAGATAGGAAGCCAGCTGTAAACCGCACACTGGGCCCTCCCCTCTTCGTCCCCTTGTCCTGTAAACAAACTGAGGGTTGCTGGAGGGGTGGGGGGTGGGAGGGATGGGGTGGCTGGGTGATAGACATTGGGGAGGGTATGTGCTATGGTGAGCGCTGTGAATTGTGCAAGACTGTTGAATCACAGATCTGTACCTCTGAAATAAATAATGCAATATATGTTATGAAAAAAAAAAAGAAGAAGATAGCAGGAGGGGAAAAATGAGGGGGGGAAATCAGAGGGGGAGACCAACCATGAGAGATGATGGACTCTGAAAAACAGAGGGTTCTCGGGGGGTGGAAGGATGGGTGAACCTGGTGATGGGTACTAAAGAGGGCATGTTCTGCATGGAGCACTGGGTGTTATACACCAACAATGAATCATGGAACACTACATCAAAAACTAATGATGTAATGTATGGTGATTAACATAACAATAAAAAAAGAAAGAACCTATTGATCGGGACACCTGTGTGGCTCAGTTGGTTAAGCGTCTAACTCTTGGTTTTGGCTCAAGTCATGATCTCAGGGTTGTGAGATCAAGCCCGGAGTAGGGTTCAGCACTCAGCGCCAGGTCTGCTTGAGATTCTCTCCCTCTCCCTCTCCTTCTCCTTCTGCACCTCCCCTCACTCAAGCTCCTGCTGGAGCGTACTCTCTCTCTCCCAAATAAATAAATAAACTCTTTTTTAAAAAAAGAAATAATCTCTTGTTCAATTAGTTGTGTGGTTTAAAGTTAATGTAATTAATTAATAACCCCAAAAATGCATTCATTTCTAAATATTTTTAAATACCCATTTTACTGAAAAATTTCTTGAGTTATGCTTACAGTACTACATTTGGTTACATTTTAAATGGGGATTACTTAATGTTTAATGAAATTTTTATGGTACATATGAAGTAATAAACAAAGTTTTAACTTATTAATGTCAAATTAGTAATTATTTCATTAATATTTTATATGTTCCTGTAAAATTCTGTCACTCCTATTCCCCAAGTGTTTGATCGGTTCTGTTCACAACCCAGGTTTAATTGAATTCAAGACTTGCTTCCAGAGTTATACAATTTCCAGCTTTATAAAACCCTAATTCTCCAATGAACACTCGCTACAGAAAAACAGCATAATATAGACTTTGCAACCCAAGAGACACATTCATAATTTCTGACCACCACTACTTGCATGAGTAAATCATTTAATTTATCTCAGCTCCACTTTTGCATCTGAAAAATAGACATTATAAAATTAAACTTCAGGGTTGTTTTGAGGATGAAGATAATGTTTTAAATTACCTGCCACTCTTGATGTGCTTACTAAATTTGCCACAATAAATGCAATATGGTGGAAAGGAAATTAGACCAGGGATAATATGATTTGGGTTTAAGTCCTAACAAAAGCAATTAGCTATTTGATTCTTATATATAACACTTAACTCCTAAGACTCTGTTTTCTTATATATAAAATAGAATAAAACCTGCCCTGACTTTCTATGAACATCAAATGAGATAGTATAGGAGAAAAAATAGCAAAACTAAACTGATACTATAGATGCTCTTTATATAGTACCTAGGAAATTTCTTCCCATGGTATTTGTGCAAGTGCTATTGCTTGGCCAAGGAAATAGCCAACAAAAAAAGTAGGTAGGTTGGAGCTAGTCAGTGGCATTCCAAATACCTAGGGAAAAAAACAAAATGAAACATTTCCACTAATTCCTATTTTGGTCATTCACCCCACCAAACCTCAGAACTTCATCCTTGCTTAAAATCACACCCTTTGCAGGAAGGAGAAAACAAGTGGCATCCAAAGAGACCAAGAGTTCAATACGTTTAACTGGCAGAACCACCCAGGTGCCTTTCTTTGCCCCATCTTATTTAACACTACTACTTTAACACATACACCCTTGTACATCCACTTACATATCACACACAATATCAAGTACTACCATCAGCATTGTACATAACAAAACTTACTGGGAAAATTGCTCTAAGATTGCATATTTAAAGAAAGTATATAGCCTTTGCTTTTCATTTTCTGAGGATTATAATGTTGCTAGAACTATGCCAGCAATTTCAATTTTATAAAAAAAAAAACACTTGTGAAGGAAAGAAGAGGAAAAGAAAGAACTTTGGAAGGCAAAGAATTTAATTGGAAAACAATGAACTCTCTGGGACCACATCATGTTTGCTAAAAATCCCTGTTGTGCATACCTTAGACACTGAGGCTTATTAATATTCAAAAAGCCCAAATGAAAGTAGATATGCATACTCAAATTTAAAAATGGAAGATTTATGAAAGGAAAATCTTCCTGTGACTTGACACAGGTTCAAATTTTGCCTTTGACCAAAATGAATTAACATATAATGAGCACTATAATCGATTAATCCTGAATCAATTGCAGCAAGATACATTTCAGATGGCATAAGGATAATTATTAGAAAAGTGTCCTTTCAGATTAATGGTTTATGATATCCATTACCCTATGTTTTGCTAGTATGACTTTTTAAAATATTATTTTATTAAAGATTAAGGGACAAACAAAAAACTAAAGAATTGAGCCATCTAAGGGTTTGAAATAAATTTCATATCTGTCATAGCCAATACATGAGAAGCCAAGTAATATATGTTTACACTGCAGTAGAATTCCAAACAAACTGTATTAACTATCTGTTTTGTATTATTCATATGTATCCTTATGAATTCGATTTCCAAGAATTTCAAGTCTCATTTTTGGAGCTGCAGCTAAAATGCCGTGCCTGACTCCCATTGGATGTTATATATACCTTTCTGATAATATTTTATTGGTGTCTCTGGAATCATTTTAAAATTTAATTGAATAAAAAGATAAATATTATTATATTATAATAATAAATCCCAAATCTTCATAAATTATTTATCCAGTAAAACAAAAATCATAAAATTAGAGGATTCCACATATATTTCCTGAGCATTTTTTGTGGCTTTGGGGATTCCTGGTACTTAGGATTACAAAAACAAACAATAGCCTCAATGATTTCATAATTTATTAAAAGAAATAAACTCTCTCTTACATGTAACTATCAAAGTAATCAAATCTATGAATTCAGCATTATAAACTATGATGCAGCATTATGAAGAACATTCTCTGAAGCAATGAAGTATACAAAGTATACAATAAAGTATATTTTTTTGTAGAAAGTGAGATGAGGGTGTTACCAAGGGAAATGTTGAGGAAAAGCTTTATGGGAACCGGAATGTTCTATAGATATGAGAATAGGCTATGATGTCAGAAATACATGTAAACTAACGATAACATTGTGACTTCTTTGGTTTTAGTTCACTTATTCTTATGTAATTAACGCACTTCTGAAGTCAATAATTTTTTTTTTACAGCGATCACATATCAAATATGGAATTGTATGCGAACAACCTGGCACAGAGCAATTCAGCCATTTCTAGCCATCTACATTGTATTCACAAAGAAAGTAATACTCAAACTCATCCTACAAAATGACTACCATTTCTCCAGATGGAGTATGAAGATGTTAATTTCAATTGGAGAGAAAACATAAGCAATAGATAGAAAGGGAAATGTAGCACATGTACATGGAATATCAAATATTCTGTTATGACTAGACACTGTATAGAGAAAGTGTGTGGGGGGTGGAATAAGTCACAAGAAAGACTGGGACCTGATAGGAAAAAATGTAAATGCTTCGCTCATAAGTGTAGGTTAGATTGTATAGACAATGGGAATGCAGAATGAGTGATGGAGGGCTCAAATGGACAGTAATAAGTTATCTGTAAATAACATTTATTTTATTAGTCAGTGATATATGAGCAATATTATCACATGATAATCTACTTATTTGTCTATACTGTACATTGAATAAAGATCCAAAACAGTTTAACCAGAGCCACACTACTTTCAGTGATACATTCACTCTTTGTACTTTTCCTTTTTTAAAAAAACTATAAAATGTTACAATGCACAAACAACAGGGAAAGTAAATAACTGTATCTCGTGGAAGAATCAAGTTTAAATAAATGTAAACATGTTGTCATCTTAAATTAGAATGGTCAGTGATAGACTTTGGGCACGAAAGCCTGAGACGCTCCACTGGTCTGCTCCCTAGGCAAACTGGTGAAAATTATCAAAACACACACACAACTATTTTAATCCTCTGCAAATGGTCCTAAGAACAACAAACAAATAAAAAAAATCTTTCAAGAAAATCTACAATTTGTAAGAAAGGAGAGATATGTGGTTTGAGCCTAGACCATTCCCTCCCTCCCCACCCTCCTTGTCATGAAGACAGAGACTTTACTCCAGAATACAGCAGCCCAAAACACAAGGCTCAACTTCTCAGCTCCCAGTTAGAGTGTTTGTTCTTTCCCTGAGAAGCAGGACTTTAGGGTTTCTCATCCCACCCCAGGGACAAATTTCTGAGGCCAATTCCTACGGTATAAACTGAAGTGGCTTTACTAATACCAGAGAAAATAAACTTTAAAACAAAAAAAAAATGTTATTAGAGTTAAAGAATATAATGATAAAAGGGTCAATTCATCAGGAAGATGCACCTAACATCAAAGCACCTAACCAAATAAAGCGAACACTGACAGATCTGAAGGAAGAAATAGACATGAATTAAGATGAGTGGGAGACCTCAGTACCCCACTTCCAATAATAAACAAAATTGTCAGATGGAAAATCAATTGAAAAAAACTACAAAACTAAACAACAGTATGTATCAAATGGAACTAACAGACATATATAGAACATTCCACTCATGAGCGGCAAAATACACATTCTTCTCAAGTGCACATGGAATTTTCTCCTAAATAGATCACATGCTACATAACAAAACAAATCTTAACAAATTTAAGAAGATTGAAATAATTTTATATCTCTTTTCTGATCCCAAGACAAGGAAACTAGAAATCAATAAAGAAAGAAAATTAGAAAACCTACAAATACATGAATATTAAAGCACTCTTAAGTAATCACAGGGTCAAAAGAGAAATCAAAAAGGAAATTAGAAAAAAAATCTCAAGACAAATGAAAATAAAAATACAAAATATCAAAATTCATGGGACGCGGCAGAAATAGTACTAGGAGGGAATTTTATAGCAATAAATGCTTATGATAAAAAAAGAAAAATGATTTCAAACAAATCTAACTTTACACCATAAAAAAGAAACAGAAAAGAGAACAAACTCCACCTAAAATTAGCTGAAAAGAGAAATTAATTAAAATTAAAGCAGAAATAAATGGAATGCATACTAGGAAAACAACTGAAAAAAATCAATGAAACTAAGAGTTGGGTTTTTGAAAAGAAAAATAAAAATAGCAAACTATTAGATAGACTAAAGAAAAAAAGAAATAAAACTCAAATAAATAAAGTCAGAAATAAAAAATACATTACAACTGATACCACAGAAGTAAAAAGAATCATAAGAGTCTATTACAAATGATTACGCACCAACAAGGTGGACAACCTAGAATAAATGGATAAAAACAGAAATTGTTGGTGGGAATTTAAACTGGTGTAGGTATTATGGACACGGTATGGAGGTTCCTCAAAACTTAAAAATAGAATTACTGTTTAATCTAGCAATGCTACTGATGGGCATATATCCAAAGGAATTGAAGTCAAGATATTGAAGCGATTATCTATATTCCCTGTGTTCATTGTAGTTTTATTCACAATACCCAAAGTCTGGAAACAACTTAAATGTCCATCAATAAAGTAATGCATAAAGAAAATGTAGCATATACATACTGTGGAATATTACCCAACCTTCAGAAAAAAAGGAATCCCTGCCTTTTATGACAACACGGATGGACCTGGAGGATACTATGCTAAGTGAAATAAGCAAGACACAAAAGGGCAGATGCTGTATGATCCACTTTTAAGAGGAATCTAAAAGTAGAATAATGGTCACCAGGGGGGACATGGGGAGATACTGGTCAAGGATACAAAGTTTCAATAATGTAAATGAATAAGTCTAGAGATCTATGGTACAACATAAAGGCTATAGTTAACAACACTGTATTCTATATTTAAAAATGTGCTAAGAGGGTAGATCTTTTTCTTTTAAGTCATTTTTTTTTTAGAATATTTTATTTATTTATTTAACAGAGAGATCAAGAGAGAGCATGAGTAGGCAGAACGGCAGGCAGAGGGAGAGGGAGAAACAGACTTCCCGCGGAGCAGGGAACCCGATGCAGGGCTCAATCCCAGGACCCTGGGATTATGACCTGAGCCGAAGGCAGACACTTAACCGACTGAGCCACCCAGGCACCCCAAGGATAGATCTTATATTAAGTGCTCTTACCACAAAAGAGTGAGGGGAGGAGACTTTTGGAAATAAATGCATAAATTTATTATAGTCTAGGTTGTGGTGATGGTTCCATGGGTGTATACTTACCTCCAAACTCATCAAGTTGTATGCATTAAATATCTATAAATTTTTGGATGTCAATTATACCTCAATAAAGTGATTAAAAAAACTGTGTCTTATGTATTTGTAAAGCATATAGGGGTAAAGAGGAATGGATTACAAAGATACACCAGGAAACTTTTGGTTGTGATGGTTACATTCATTATCCTGATCGTGGTGATGGTTTTACAGGTATATACATATGTCAAATTGTATCCAATTGTGTATTTTAAATGTCAAGTACTTCCCAACAAAAAAAGAAAAGAATAATTTAAAATCAATATCCAAAGGCACCTGAGGAAGACACACTCTATACATGCCTGTTGTTTCTATAACAACATGAGGGAGGAAAACTGGTAATTGAAAAATAAATTTATTCTATGTCCTAGCTTGAAGACCAAATTGTTGCTAGAACTGTGTGACCTTTGATATCTTCAATTACTTATTAGTAAGTGAATTTTACTTCTGAGTTTCTTTACAGAGCTTGCCCCAAAACTCATATCAATCTCTGAGCAAAAGGTCAGAGTGTTCTCCCATGTAATATGGGTTTTCATTATTTCCTTATAAACTATGACATTTTCAAAATGTCAGCATCAGAGAAAACGTGAATGTTTTTTATTCTTTCTTTTTGATATATAGTATGAGATATATTACATGGAATACATATGAAACAACTATCTCTCTATATATAAAATATACATATTAAATATATATGAAAATATGCATGAGAAGAACACATAGGAAAAGAAAGCCCTGACTAGGTTTTCAGTAAGTTGCAGTCCTCATCTTGCTGTTTTTCTTTTATGTCATAATAACTAATTGGAATAGTTGCTGTGATGAAGTGTCTACTGAATAAGTAGCATCTGAAAGATGAATTAGTATTGCTTGTTAATTTTATTACTCTAAAGGAGCGACAGGGTGATTACCATCAATATATGAATCATACGTTTTGTGATTAGATATAAAATTAGCATGCATGACACTGCATTGTATCTATACAATAATATTACATGCACTATATGATGTTAAAAAATATTACAAAATACGAGTATAAAGGAAACAAATTTTGGCATCTATTAATTACTGATCATGAGAGGTGATTCAGCTGGAATTCCTCATTCCTACCATAATGGAGAAACTGGTACTGGACATGACTTCTGCTGTAAACTACTATGAAATCAGAAAATTTTGATCCCAATGCAGAAATACAATTACTGAAAACACACACACCCACACACACACATAATTTTAGACCCATGTTTAGACCGGATTCCTGCCTGGGAACACCTTTTACTGCATAGTGGAGGGAAGTTGAGTCCAAACAAAACACAGTGGTCTCACTATGTTGAGGAAGCAAAGTCAAGTCTGGAGAGAAGGTAGGACTCTCAGGGTCTAGAGGAGACAGAGTTGTGCAAAGGAAGGGTGTCAGATACTCGCATGGGGATCCTTCGTGTCTCCTGTTTTAAGTGTTGGGTTGCAATGCGCAAGGCAAGAAAACTCCATGAGGACCACCTGAGAAGGGCTGCCTTGAGTTTGAAAGCCAAAAAAGGGTACCAGAGATCACTCAGTCCAGGGATAGGTCAGCATTCAGGTTCAGCCAGGGCTGGGAGATTCTTCTGAACTTGAAAGACCAAAGTTTAGGAGTAAAATAAAGTCCATTCCTTATTACTGAGAACACAACCAAAATAGATTTTCCCTAGAAAAGAATGAAATTAAGCCTGACAGGATCAAAGGATTCTCCACTAATTCAACCACCTGCCCCAACAAAGCACAATAATAAAACAGCAACAAGTGTACAGATCCCAGCAACACCAATGAGCTAATTGACATTTGCAAAATTTTATAGACAACAAGATAAAAGATAACTGATAGTTCCATACATTTTTTTTAAAAAAATCTGTTTTTTGTATGTGAAAACCTTAAAAAAAAACAAAACAAAACTCAAGACCCAGGTAGTTTCACTGGTAATTTACATCAAATGGTATCAAATATTTAAGGAATTGTATTAGACATCTAAGGAAGACATAATATCAGTAATACGGTGTGATTCAGCTAATGTGTCCTGTGCACTGCCTCCTCCCATTCAATTCCAGTTATATTCCTTCCTGGTTTCTTTTTGATGTAAAAGAATATAAAAAAATATTAAAACAAGTATGAAGACACACTCTGTGGCAGAAACTAGTTATTTGTGAACATTCATTTTTTCTTCTTTTTACTTTTTTTTGAATTAGTTTCAGAGGTAGACTTTAGTGATTCATCAGTTGCATTTAACACCCAGGGCTCATCACATCATGTGTCCCCCTTAATGCCCATCACCCAATTATCTCTTACTCCCACCCACCTCCCCTCCAGCAGCCCTCAGTTTGTTTCCTAGAGTTCAGTGTCTCTTATGGTTTGCCTCCTTCTCAATTTGCATCTTATTTTATTTTTCCTTCCCTTCCCCATGTTCATCTGTTCTGTTTCTTAAATTCCACATACGAGTGAAATCATATGGTATTTGTCTTTCTCTGACTGACTTATTTTGCTTAGCATAATACCCTCTAGCTCCATCCACATCATTGCAAATGGCAAGATTTCATTCTTTTGATGACTGCATAATATTCCACTGTGTGTGTGTATAAATATATCATATCTTCTTTATCCATTCATCTGTCGATGGACATCTGGGCTCTTGACACTGTTAGATCTTTTTGCCCAGGTTCCTTACAAAATCAGACATGGTTGTTTTCACCAACAGAACAAGAGCAGAATTGGCATCTGTCAGCTCTGGCCAATGTAGCTGAGAGCATGTATACCTTCCCCGTAGTCTGAATGGTACTTGCCTGCTAGCCAGACTAACAGAATTCAGTCCTTAAAACAGAGAGGAGCCACTCCTTGTGGAGCCCGACCTGCTGACGACTACATAGAGCAGCCCTAGTTAGAACACCTTTATTCCAATGATTCATTTGCATATTGGTCTGCAATGTGAATGAGAAATAAACCTCAATTATGGTAAGCCGCCAAGATTTTAGATTTGTTTTTATAGCAGTTAATCCGCCCTAACTAAAAAGACTTCCACACTTTACCTCCTCATGCCAAACACTGTAGCTAAACATATACTTAAAAATATAATCTTTTTGTTTGTTTGTTTTGTTTTTATTTTTTATTTTTTTGACAGAGAGAGACAGCGAGAGAGGGAACACAAGCAGGCAGAGTGGGAGAGGGAGAAGCAGGCTTCCTGCAGAGCAGGGAGCCCGATGTGGGGCTCGATCCCAGGACCCTGGGATCATGACCTGAGCTGAAGGCAGACGCTTAAAGACTGAGCCACCCAGGCGCCCCAAAAATATAATCTTTTATAATTTTTAAAACATTCTAAGTTTTCTCCTTCAGTGCAATCTTCACCTAGGAAGATAAACTTTTGACCAAGCCTCTCTTAATTCTACTGGTTACATATTACTTAGAGCTAACTATCTTACTTATTACTGGCAAATTCACAGAAATTCTCCTTTTACTATTCAGAGGCCATCCTATAGCTATTCAAGTGTCATTAATATCTTCCCTTTCATGTAGATTTATATGTTTCTATGCACACAGTGAACCTCCATTGGGGGGGTGCAGGTTTTTCTCAATATCTATTCTACCCTCAAATTAGGGGTTTTCTCTATGCTGTGTCTCAGAAAGGATCTCTCTCCACATTCTCTCCACATTCTCTCTCCACATCCTTTCAGAGAGGATCTCTCTCCACAGATGACATATCCTGTGCAGATATATCACCTTACAACTATTGCCCTCAGAAAAGGAAAGTTATTTCTAAATATGACTGTTTTGGTGCTAGCTGAAAGTACATAATCTTAAATTAATAGTAGAGATATATTAGTCAGTAGATTTTCATTCATTAAAAGATAGATGAATAAGCTGGGGGTAGTATACTGTAGTAGGAAAAGACAACTACTCACAGATTCTGGGAGTTGACTCAATTCTAGCTTTGCTATTACAAGTATTTTCTTAGGCAAGTCTCCCTAATATAGGAGTCTAAATGTCCTCACTGTTACAGGATAGTGGCTAGTAGGTAACATTTATTGAGATTCACTGCTGTATAACAAATTATCCCAAAACTTAGAGCTTAAAACAACAAACATTAATCATCTCCCAGCTTCTATAGAACTGGAACCCAGGCCAGTGCAGGCTTGGTGGATAAGATCAGCAGCTCCCATGTGAAGAAAGCCCTTCCTAGATCCTTCTTCCCTATCTCTTCTACAGATCAAAGACTTCAGCTGCTGGAGGAAAGACAACAAACACCATCTCCCTTAGGCCTTAGTGAAAACCTATTATATCTAGGGAAACGGAAGAGTTAAAAAAAAATCCACTTCTGGAGCTGAGACAGAAATCCATCCTGAGTAAAGACCTATTGTCAAGCATGAAACGGTATTACAGAGAAGGTTACACCTCTATTATTGAAGCTTAATCAGAGCAACAGAAAATGCCCTATGTCCAGCGCTTCCCGATATCAAATGGTCCTACTACAGAGAGAGTGGTAAGAATGTGGACAGAGATCCTCTCTGAGATGCAGCATAAAGAAAACCCCTAATTTGAGGGTAGAATAGATACTGAGAAAAACCTACTGGCAAACCAATCCCAACACTAAAAATAAGATAATACTAGAAATATTTGAGGTCTATGGTACACTAAGGATAAAAACAGAAACAGCACATCTTGAACCCAGCTCACCTCCTAACAAACTTACTTCAAAACCCCAATTTAAGGGCCTTCCAGAATAAAAGGCAGGCCCATTTCTAGATGTAAGACTTCTCAGCGTCCACTATCCTGAATAAAATGTCCAGATTTTAACAACAAAACACTATAAAGACACAAAGCAATCAATAAGACAATGCCCATAGATGATTCAGATATTGCAATATCAGTAAATTTTTTAAAAATTATGATTGTTGTGTTGAAGGTTCTAGAGGAAAGTATGCATGATGAGAATACTAATTTTAGCAGAGATGAAAACTGTAAGAAAGAATGAAATAGAATAACTCAAAATAAAAAAAATCTGGTAAGTAATAAAAAATGCTTTGACAGGTTCATCGTTGACCCAACACACAAGAAAAAAATCAGTGAAGTTGAAGTTATATTGAAGATATATGAAGATAGATCAACAGAAATTATTCAAAGTGAAACACAAAGAGAAAAAGGAGATTTGGGAGAGAGGTCTTTCAAGAGAAAACATCCTAAAAGGTAAAAAATGGAAGCTGTTAAGAGGCACAGCATTACTCTGACCTATTCTATTGGCCAAGATAGGCACAATTTCTGCCCACATTCAAGAGGGGGGCAGAAAAAAACACTACACCTCTTGGATAACCAGTGTTACATCGCATAAGAGCAAGTGGGATGGGAGTTACTATTTGCAGCCATCTTTGTAAAATATAGTCTGTCACATTAATACTTATTGACTTTCCCGCATGTGAAATTACTAGAAGTTTTAAGATTAGTAGCCCCCAAATCAGCTACCCAAATGGAGTAGAGAGTTTGGCAACAAATCATATAACAGAAGGTAGAATATGCCAAATAGTATAAGCAAAGAAAAGAGTTTCGAAGGAAATAATCAACATTCCTGTGGGTAGGAATTAAAAAATAATGCATGCAAGAGTTGGACCCTTGCATGGACTGCTTGAAGGGACAGATACGATTTTTACAGGTGAGAAAACAGGAAGGGACATAATATCTAGGGAATATTCTTGTTTGTGGAAACAAGGAAGCAAACAAAACAACACCCCCCCAAAAAAAACCACAAAAAACAAGATGGGAAAAACTTCTGGAATCTTTGTAGGAAACATGAAAGAATAGTGTTTATAAATGAGCACTGGAAGTTTAAAAAGCAGTTGAGTGTGTGGATGTTACAAGGCAGAAGGAAGGAAACATTAATTGAGCACCAGCAATGCTTCAGCAAGGATTCTGTGGACTTTAAGCTACTTAACTCATACTATCTCCATAGCCATCCTGGAGCTTTTAGTACAAATAAAGGAAGCGGGGCTCGTTTCAAAAAACTTGCCCAAGGCAGAATAGGGAGTCAATTCACGTCCAGTTCCAGAACCCATATTTTATAGATTTCACCACGTGTCGCTTCTTGAAGGAATCTGATTTGGTTCTTTGTGGAAATTCATAGAAGAGTGTGGACAAGAAAATTGTGCTTTAGAAAGATTTGAATGGCTTGAAAAGAGAACCCAAGGAAGGCAGGGAGACCAGTCGGGAGACCACTACAACATTCCATTACAAGAGTTGTGAGACCTTAGGGGAGCCTGGGTGGCTCCGTCATTAAGCGTCTGCCTTTGGCTCAGGTCCTGATCCCAGGATTCTGGGATCGAGTCCCGCATAGGGCTCCCCGCTCAGCGGGAAGCCTGCTTCCTCTCCCACTCCCCCTGCTTGCGTTCCCTTTCTTGCTGTGTCTCTCTCTGTCAGATAAATAAATAAAATCTTAAAAAAAAAGAGAGAGAGAAAGATGTGAGACCTTAAATTATGGCCAGACAAAAAAATAGAAAATTGAAAGTAGTTTTATAAAGGTACTTGCAGACTCAGCATAAGATTTAACAACCAATTGTACCTGGGTGTAAGAGATACAAGGAAAGCAGTGGGTCAACAGTTAAAGCAGAATAGGAAGGTGATCAGTACAGATTTAGTCAGAGAATACACTAGAAGATATATCTGGTCTTGGAGACACTGATGAATTTAAAAAAAAGAAAAAGATCAGGGGCGCCCGGGTGGCTCAGTCGTTAAGCGTCTGCCTTCGGCTCAGGTCATGATCCCAGGGTCCTGGGATCGAGCCCCACATCAGGCTCCCTGCTCAGCGGGAAGCCTGCCTCTCCCTCTCCCGCTCCCCCTGCTTGTGTTCCCCCTCTCGCTGTCTCTCTCTGTCAAATAAATAAATAAAATCTTAAAAAAATAATCAAATGCAAAAATAACAACCAACAGCAATCAGCAGTACCGAAAGAGAGATAATGGCAACACAGAAAAGACACCAGCAATAGCCTTGAATATTAAGAGAAGGGTAGAAATTCTTTGAAAGCTCTGTAAGCTTAGCTACCAAAAATATATGAGAAGCAGGTGGAGTTTATGATTGACCTGGCATGCAGTTTTATTACCTGCAAAGAGTTCTGAGTATTTAGAAATGAGCCAGCTATAAAACCTACAGCAATATTTTACTGTTTCTCACCCACCAGAGGCCCTTCATAACTGAAATATTAAAAAGTGAACCAATGTCACAATTCCAAAGTTTTACTAGTCTATTTCTCTCAAAGAATGATCCAGTATTTTTATGGTAGGCAGATGGTCATTTCTCAGGAAAACACCCACCTTCACAAACAAAATGAATGGAGTAACATTTCTTCCAGATTTTTCAGCATGGTCGCTTCTGTTGTGAACTGTTTGATTCATAAAGTAATACTGTGTTTCTAAAGTAATTTTAATTAAAGTCAATATTATATATTAGCTTAATTTTATTCTTACAGCTCCCCTGAGAGGAGGTGAATTACAATATTGTATTCTATTATCTCCATTAAATAATTGTGGAAAGTGCTACTTAGAAGAAATAATTATCTTACCCAAGGTCTTAAAGTGTTGGTAAAACCAGCACAAATATTAAAACCCAAGACTCCCAATGCCCAAAAATGATACTTTCCCTTAAACTGAAATACTTTTGTGTCATTAATGAAAAACAAAATATCATATTTACTTAAATAATATTTTATTCCATGCCTATGCCCAACGTATTCATAAGTCTGGAAAAATTATTTGCCCCATGAAATACATGCTAAAATATATATATTCATATATGCTAACTTATTCATATATATTCACCATATATTTATATTTATATACCATATTTATGTTTAGTATTTATATTATATATATATTTATATAGTATTTCAGTAATGTGAAATTTTTCAGAATAACATTCTTGAAAAGATTATAAATTCTTGTTCATTTTTCTTCTGCTCAAGTCTGAATTTTCTGAAGCCAAGAAACGTGAAATAACATACACTTAAAAAGAGAGAGAACAGCGTAAATGCTACCTAGGATAATAAATTACAAAAAGGTACTTGCCCAAAAATGAATGTTCAGTGGTTCACATTTAGTTTTTAAATACCACTTTGTAAGTTTTGTGAATATTAACGAATATGTAAGAATGGATGGGAAATTTCAATGAGACTGTTGCAAGTTAGATCAATTCTGCAAATTGCCAAGTACCTGCTATAGCCACTCCGTAGTGTTGAACGAACCTAAGGGTATCACTCTAAGATTTTTTTTTAATCACTGTAAGATTTTATTGATCATATTTCTCTGTCCTCAGGAACAAGGCCATACTGAAATATTTACTATCTTTTTGTTTATGAGTTTTTTTAGATAGGAGTAAATAATTACTTCTTTGAACTTCTTATTCAAAATAATTACCCTTATAGGTGAATAATAATTATGTGAATGGTACAGGTAATAAGAAAGTGGGGGGTTGGGGTTCCTCGGTAGCTCTGTCCCAGTGCCACTTGAACTCTAGGCTAGTGTTTTATCCCTAGAAAAATCTCTTCCCCTCAAATTCAACTCTGAATCATCCTTTTTTTGTACTCCATAATTGTTCATACTTCTAGTATAGGCTATCTCATCTCAATATAAATAATCAGTCTCTTTTCTGGATTGTAATGTCTTAAAAGACATTTCATCTTTTGCTTTGAATTCCAGCAGTTAGCCTGTCACATAGTAGACACTCATTAGTGATGCAGTGAGCCACTGAAAAACAGGGGGACTTTGGTGGTAGGCATGCCTCTGTGAACTTAAGCAAACTACTTAACCTTTTTTGAGATTTAGTTTCCTTACATGTCAAGTGGAAAGAACAATTTTTACCTCACAGAGCAATATTAAAGTTAAATCCAGTTAATGAATTTAAAAACTAGCTTGTTCTCAGTGTCAATGAATGTTAAAGAAAAAACTTTGTAGAAATAAAATTGAATTCCATGAATCTTAAGAAGTTAATGGAGTATAAAATAGACTAAACAATATGGACAAATACAGTGAAAAACAAACTATGAACCTATCCTTTCACTTCATAAGTAATCGGTACTTTTTTTTAAGATTTTATTTATTTATTTATTTATTTATTTATTTATTTATTTATTTGAGATTGAGAGAGAGAGAGTGCGTGAGCATGAGCCTGGGCAAGGGTGGGAAGGAGCAGAGGGAGAGAGAGAATCTGAAGCAGACTCGCACTGAGCATGGAGCCAGACACAGGGCTCAAACTCATAACCCCGAGATAATGACATGAACCAAAATCAAGAGTTAGACGCTTAACCAACTGAGCCACCCAGACACCCCAAGTAATCTTTTAACTATGAAATGATCATGCTGAAATATTTCCACATTCCTTTCAGAGGGATAACAATGTTATGAAGGAAGTAGCAGGGTATCAAAAAAAAGGGAGGGTGCTATTGTTTTAGAGTTCTTACTCCAAGAAGACACTCAGTTCTTACCACATTTCCCTAGTCCTATGCCAGTTACCAAGAAAGCATTTATTGAGCGGATTATTATTATCCATTAGTGAATAAATGAGTGAAAAGCCATTCTCCCTTTCTTTCCACTGTAACTCCCTCAACTGCTACCTGGGCATAAACTGTCACCTACAATAAAGACTACCTTTCTCAGCCTCAAGGGAATATCATAGGACTTCATCAGAAAAATCCCCCAAAACATGAACTCATAAATATATATTTTTAAATTGCAAAACATATAAGGAAACATGACAACATGGGCAAAGGCAAAAATCATGAACAGTTGAATCAAATCATACAGGTACCATGCATTATAATTATTGTATATTTATTAAATGTGTGTAGTATACTCAAACAGTATTTTGAAAATATAGTGAATAATTACTAAAAATAGTAAAGCATATTTGAAAAAGGACTGAAGAGAACTTCTAAAAATTGAAAATATAATGGTTGAAACAAATAATTAAAACGTGATACCTATTTCAAACGGAGGTAGTGAGAGCTATGGAAGCTTCAAAAGGGAAGGAGACAATAATGCACAGCAGTCCCCATGAGTGATACATTCCAAGACCCTCAGTGGTTGGCTGAAAATACTACTAGTACCAAACCAATATACTGTGTTTTTTCCTATACATGTGTACCTATGATAATGTTTAATTTATAAATTTGGCACAACAAGAGATTAACAATAACAGTTAATAATGAAATAGAACAATTATAAAAATAGACTGTAATAAATGTTATGTGAATGTAGTCTCTCTCAAAATCTCTTACACTACTCTACTCACCTTTCTTGTGATGATGTGAGCTGATAAAATGCCTATCATTTTATCAGCTGATGAGATGGGGGGAATGACGTAGACGCTGTGCTCTAGTTTTGAGGCTGCTATCGACTTTGGATGATAAGTCAGAAGGAGGATCATCTGCTTCTGGACCATGGGTGACCTCAGATAACTGAAGCCTGAAGAAGCGCAACCGTAGACAAAAGAGATTGTGTGTGTTATTTCATTGTCTTTTCTATTTATAGTAACACAACATTGGAAACAAGATAAAAGATTAAATTAGTGCAATACATGAACAGAATATTTTGCTAGAATTAACATGTTTTCAAAGCAGTTCATGAAGTTAAAATTCAACGTGTCAATCGGCTTCATGCATTTGACATCCAGAGCAGATTATTTACTAGCACTGCCCCATCCAACAACATTATTTTCAGTAATCATCATGCAATAATCAGTAATAATCATTCACTTTTCAATTTTATTTTAAAACAAAAAAATTTAAACAATAAATGTCAAATTTAAAGACATTACCCAAGGGGTGCAGGGGTGGCTGAATCGGTTAAGCATCTGCCTTTGGCGCAGGTCATGATCCCAGGGTCCTGGGATAGAGCCCTGCGTCGGGCTCCCTGCTCCGCAGGAAGCCTGCTTCTCCCTCTTCCCCTCCCCACCTCTGCCTCTCCTCCATTCTACCCCTCCCCACTCACTTGTGCTCTCTCTTAAATAAATAAATAAGATCTTTTAAAAAAATACATTACTCAAATTGAGTAAAATGTTTCATGTTTATTCAAATGTGCACCAAGCAAAATTATATTTCCTATCTCGCCCTGTTCCACTGTTTTAATTTTATTAAATTTAATTTTCATTTTCATTTAATTTAATTTTAAATACATAACCCAAAAATCTCCAAATGCACAGATAGAATGATAGAATTGAAATAAATCAAGTTCTGTTTCTTCACCTTTATAATCATTATGCTATTATCTTTAAATTTCAAAAACTAGCATTTCTCAACCAGAGTTCCATGGAACGCCGCTTTCAGCAAGAAGTCACTAGGGTCTCCATGAAAGAATATGATTAAACCAAATAGGATTGTTGTTTTCTTTTCTTAACTTTACATGACAGGCAGTGGATGGCCCCTTTACCAATTGTATCGGAGGATATTCAGGCCCAACTGGCAAGGGTACAGAAGAACCATAGTCCTTCGGCTGAGTCCAGGCTCAGTGACATGAGAAAGGCTATTGATAAGTGATGAGTATGTTATTTCTCAGAGCGGCCAACAGCTGAACTTATCATTCTATCCCCTCTTTAATTAGCTCTCCCAAGCTCCACTTACAGCTGACTTACTTGAAAGAAAGAAAATGCTTTACTTCAATGATAAAAAATCACAGGGAAATTTTATTTTTTTAAAGATTTTATTTATTTCTTTGAGAGAGAGCACACTAGCAGGGGGAGAGGGAGAAGCAGACCCCCCACTGAGCTGGGAGCCTGACGCCGGGCTTGATCCTGGGACCCTGGGATCATGACCTGAGCTGAAGGTGGATGCTTAACCAACTGAGCCACCCAGGCACCCCAATCACAGGGAAATTTTAATCATAAAGAAGGAATTTTTACATATTGTGACTCAGCCACCCCTGCCATTCCGCTGTTTTAAATGCTACAAAACATGGCTTATGTAGATTGGAAGTAAATTGTATTGTGAAGTTTTCATGTTTTTAATCTCCTCATTTATTATGCCCTTCCGTTTTGTTGTTGTTTTTGTTGTTTTTAAAGATTTTATTTATTTATTTGAGAGAGAGAATGAGAGAGAGAGAGAGAGAGCACACAAGAGGGGGGAGGTTCAGAGGGAGAAGCAGACTCCCCGCCAAGCAGGGAGCCTGACGTGGGACTCGATCCAGGGACTCCAAGATCATGACCTGAGCCGAAGGCAGTTGCTTAACCAACTGAGCCACCCAGGCGTCCCCATTTTGTATTTTATTAGTTTTACATTTTACAAACCTGTCTGATAGTTTAATGTGTGTGTGTGTTTAAGATGACGTATGACCAGGAAGAGAAGGATTCTAAGATCTAGAACTACGAATAATTTTTATAGCATTAGTGATAAAGAATTACAATCCTCAAGTCCCTTCACTGTACTAGTGCAATAAAGGACACCCAAAAAAATTCTTTGTTATAATGAAAACTGCTCATCATTGGGTCCTTCACAGGCTGCTGATCCAAGCTGTCCTATCTTATTGTATGTGGCAAACAAGTGAGATATGCTACAATGTCTCCAGCTGCCTTGTAAAGCAGCTTAATGAAACATCACAGATTCTGAGAAGTGAAGGTCCTGATTATTTTAAACACATATTGGAATTTCAAACAGTATAACTGAAAAAAAAGTCAGTGAAAAGCTTCAAAAAGCAAGTTATTCGGAAGTTACTGCCCAGGAAAGCAAAATCACATAGTTGGTGAGAATCTATTAATGCCAGCATATAGAATTATAGGAATAGTGTTAGGTCAAGATGTAGTATAAAAAATGGAAAAGATTCCACCCTCATAAAGTGTAATAAGTTGATATATTGATAATATGTCACACGATACTGAAGAGGCTTTGTGTAATAAACTGATAAACAATTGCTTCTATGTCCAAGTTGATGAGTCAACAAATTTTACCAATAATTGTCACACTGCAGCTTTTTTAAGATTTGTAAATGGTAGTGAACTATAAGAAAACTTTTCTGCTGCAAAGAGCTACTTCAAACAAGGAAAGGTCAAGATAGAGTTCGTGTTTTGTTCTCATATCTGAAAACAAAAGCTCTGTCTTGGAGAGACGTGATATCTTTCCTAATGTCTTCCCATGGTTAGACCCACTTGCAGACCAACTTATAGATGGTCAAACTGATTTGTAAAAATGCAAATTCTCCATAAGATGCTGGGATATGAATGAGTACCTTTTATAAGAAAGAATCTCCACAAAGTACTTGAAAGAAAAAGTCAATTTAGACATAGTACCTGGCTTTGAGGAGCTGAGAAACCAATCTAGGATGCAGCACACACACACACAAGTGCTTTTTTAAATATAATTACTTGGGAAAAAAAATAAGCTACATAATTTCTGTGATGATCAATGTTCACAAAGACAGGAAAGTGAGATAGAAGTTGATTTTGGTCTCTAAGCACAGATCTTAATTAGGTCAAGCGGAGTGGGTAGAAATTTCCAGACATGGGAAATAATACAGGCAAGTGTAAACAGGTGTATGTCATTGACATACTAAAGAACAAATGAGTAAATATTTTATGATTTCGCTCAATGGTCAATGAATATATATCGAGCTCTTATATGCCCCCCATATTGCACTAGGGATTGTTGGATCCAAGAAAACAGAACAGATGTAATAGGTTTGTGGAAGCAAGTATTGCGAGGTCATAAGGGAAGTAGCTAAGATTCAAAGTCTATTTTTCACCAACACAAGTTCATTAGAATACCCTTATGGGGGGAAAGATGTTGGATAATTGACTCACAATTCCAAAATATTAGTTTTCCTTGAAAAAAAAAGGAACAACTGAATAGCCTTCATAATACAAATATTCTTTTCATAGACCTGCAAATTATGAACAGTGTTGATATAATTGGAGCTTTATACTGATAGTATTAGCAAAATGTCAGGAATGCTGAAAGCATTGAGGATACACTTTCCATTCAACTTCCTGAACATGTGTTCTAGACATTAGCCAATGTGTGTGTACATTAAAGTGAACATGGCTGAATCTTTTGTTTGAGTTTTTCTCCTAAGTCCAGACATTATTATTTGAGTCAGGCACACAGTCAAGAATACTAATGAGGGGCGCCTGGGTGGCTCAGTCATTAAGCGTCTGCCTTCAACTCAGGTCATGATCCCAGGGTCCTGGGATCGAGCCCTGCATCGGGCTCCCTGCTCAGCAGGAAGCCTGCTTCTCCCTCTCCCGCTCCCCCTGCTTGTGTTCCCTCTCTCGCTGTCTCTCTCTCTCTGTGTCAAATAAAAAAAAAAAATCTTTAAAAAAAAAAGAATACCAATGAAAGATTCATTGACTGCTTTCTCTACTCAGGACTGATGACCATGGCAGATGGAAAATATTATAATTCATAATCTCTGACTGTTCATATCACTTCTTGAATTTAATTTTAAAAGGGGAATAGAATGTTTTGTCCATTCTGTGTATCAGTTTATATAGAACAAGTTCAGGTATGTTTTGATTGTTCACAGTTATCTCCAGGGTTATTTATAGCAAACTTTTTATCATCATTTCCTTAATATTTAATCATGTCATACAAAGTAATGTATTTTATATTTATTTAAAAGTAAAATATTTAGGGGGTGCCTGGGTGGCTCAGTTGGTTAAGCATCTGCCTTTGGCTCATGTCATGATCTCAGGGTCCTGGGATGGAGCCCCGCATATGGCTCCCTGCTGAGCGGGGAGTCTACTTGTCTCTCTCCCTCTCTCTCTAACCCTCCCCCAGCTCCTGCTGTCTTTCTCTCAAATAAATAAATAAAATATTTTAATAAATAAAATAAAATAATAAAATATTTAGCTTTCCCTTATAATGTGTGGGATGTGTGGAACAATGGACAACAATTGAAAATGCCAACTTTGTTTTTTTTTCAACTTTTTAATTACCTAGAAAGATAATTCATGTTGTAGCAAGCACCCAAATATTAGGCACATATACTCATTCATATTTAAATATAGGTTAAAACTTTTTGAATGCAATAATGTCTAATTATTATTATTTTGTACTGTATAAACATAGTACACCATTACTAATTATAATAAAATTGATTATATTCTTATACATACAAAGTTTTCAGTTAAAATCACAATAAAAAAACATAACTTTGTATAGTGAACAATAGACTCCTAATTTACTGTTTGAGGAGCACCATGTTTCTAGGGTTACACTGTTATTCTTTCTCTCTACATCATAGTGTGTGACCTGAACTGCTCCTCAAGTGTGACCCAGCCTCCTAGCCACAGTTGTTTGTTTCAGGGGTAGACACTGATCCAAGTCATAGTAATAAGTTCCTTTACTGAGAAATTTAGATCAGCAAATTAGAGAGGGAAACCATTTTCTCCTCAGTGCTGGATGTGCTATTAAGTTTTACTAGGAGATTGTCAGAAGCTATTTTTCTTGCCATATTGAGAAAGCTAAACTGCAGCAACAAACAATAAAGTTGTGAGAATAAACAGAATAAAGCAGATACAACAGGACAGAGGAACTCGCTGGCCCATACAAGGGCCTCTCCTCCCATTTCTAGCTCCACTTCATCCTTGGTCTTGGATCTACAGAGATATTACAGACATTTTCTCACTTAACCTTCATAACTCTAAGAGGTAGCTTTTAAAATACCACTTTAGGGACACCTGGGTGGCTCAGAGGGTTAGGCATCTGCCTTTGGCTCAGGTCAGGATCTCAGGGTTCTGGGATCGAGCCCCACATTGGACTCCCTGCTCTGCGGGAGGCCTGCTTCTCCCTCTCCCTCTGCCCCCCTCCCCACTTGTGCTCTCTCTTTCAAATAGATAAATAAAATCCTTAAAAATAAAATAAAATATCAATTTAAAAATATAGAGCAGAATGATGTCAGGAAGATGGAAGAATAGGAAAACCTAGATTCTTCTTTCCCCACAGAGGCAGAGATTTAACAACAAATTGAAAAAAAAAAAAAAATACCTCTATGAGGAATCCAGAACCAGTTAAAAGATTCCTGCATCCCAGGCAAACGTGAAGCCAACCACACTGAAGCCAGCAGGGAAATTTGTGACACTCTCTACTCTCTTGTCAGAGGCCCTCCCTTAACCCCCTTCGCCTTCACTGCTCACTCGGAGCATTTGGGAATAAGAAGGAAGAACTCAGTCTTCCACCTTCTGTGTAGGGAAAACCTAGCACTGTCCTGCTGTATGTTTCTTTCCTGTGAGTCTCCTTCACTACTCACACAGAACACTTCACTTCTAGTACTTCTGGTCACCAAACGTGTGGAGATTTTTTCCCACAAGAAGCAATTCTCTGGGGGTGACCTACAATTTAACTCAATTCTGACACTATCTACCCAGAAATAGCATCACATCCCACAAGGGAAGGGCTCAGTCCCACAAGACTGTCCTTACTCCATTTCTGATGCCAATCACAAGTAGTAGGTCCCCACATTACCCACAGCTTCTATCTGACTTGGCTCCAAATTGGATGTTCCCACAACCCCCTCCTTGGGTTTGATGAATTTGCTATAGTAGCTCACCGAACTCAGGGAAACATTTACTTATTTTAATGAGTTTATTAAAAGATGTGATAAATGATACAGATAAAGAGATACAGAGGGTAAGGTCTGGGAGGGTCCTGAGTGCAGGAGCTTCTGCTCCATGAAGTTGGGTGCATCACCCTCCCAGTGTAGATGTGTTTGCCACCCTGGAAGCTCTCTGAATCCCCTACTACTGGTCTTTCATAGAAGCTTCCTCCCATAGGCATGACCATTGACTCTATTCTATCCTTTCTTTCTTCTCTGGAGTATGAGGGTTGGGACTGAATATTTCAAGCTTCAAATCATGGCTTGCTCTTTATGTTTATCAGCCCCCATCCAGAACCCATCCAGGAGCCCAATCAGAGTCATAGCAATATCATGTCAATACAGCAAAAAACATTCCTATCACCCAGGAAATTACAAGATTTTCAGAAGCTCTATGTCAGGAAGCAGGACAGAGACCAATATATACTTTTCTATTATCTCATATGGAGCAGATTCCCAATTCTTATATTATCCCTGGGAAGAGAAAGGACTTATCTATCCAACTGACAGGTTCTAGGACTGGTGTCTTTCTTGCCTGTATCTAAGCACTGACAGGTTGGGGGTCTTTGAGAACAAAGACATAAACCATGCACCAGTGTTTGCAGTACCAGTTAAAACTCTAAAGATTCTAGGGGAAAAAAAAACTATTAGAACTAATAAATTTTGCAGTATGCAAACCAACTCTCAAAATTAGTTGTATTTCTATATACTAGCAATGACCAATCCCAAAAGGAAACTGAGAAAACATTCCTGTTTACTAAAAGCATCAAAAAGGATAAAATACTTGGGAATAAATTTAACCAAGGAGATGAAAACACACAAAACTATAAAACACTGTTAAAAGAAATCAAAGAAGATACAAGTAAATGAAGATACATCTATACTCATGGATTGGAAGACTTAATGTTATTAAAATGTTCGTACTCCATGAAGATAAAATATATGAACAACATGGATCATTACTATAACCAACCTATTAATTCCTAAACTATAAAAAGGGTGGCATATTTTATACAATCTTCTGTACCTCCTTTTTAATGCATTAAATAACATGTAGATCATTTTCTATGGGTTCGTAAAGATCTTTTTAATTATATTTTATAACTGCCTAATAGTCTATGGTGTACCATAATTCATTTTATTCTTTACCTTTTGTTTAAGAAACAATGTTGTCTGGGGCACCTGGTTGGCTCAGTCGGTTAAGTGTCCAACTTTTGATTTCAGCCCAGGTAATGATCTCAGGATTATGAGATCAAGCCCCACATCAGGCTCTACGCTTAGTGGGGTGTCTGCTGCTTGAGATTCTCTCCCTCCTTCTACTTCTTCCCCCCCTTCTAAAATAAATAAATAAATCTTAAAAAAAGAAACAATGTTGTCTACAGTCTTATATATTAGTAAACCAGTCATTTTACACCTGAAATACTATTCCTATAGAATAAATTTCTGGAAGTTGAATAACTTAGCAAAAGAGCATGTGCACTTGTAATTTTTATAGATATTGTAAAATTTTATCAGAAAAAATGTACCAATTTATACACCTAGCAAAAATGTGTGAATGTACTAGTTATCCACACTCCTGGTCTACAACATTTAATCTAACTTTCTAAACTTGGCCAATATGATAAGTAAAAAGCAATGTTTTCATGTGGCTTAAATAAATAAATAAATGTGGCTGAAAAACTTTTCATGTGGTTAATAGCTAGCTCTTTGTACTTTTGTTGATAGCCTTTGATGATTCCTTGCTTATTCGTTACAGTATGCCAGTGATTTAATTTGAATTTTTATAAATGAAAATGTGTATGCTCTTTTCAGCTGTTTGAAAATTCCTATGAAGGTGTGGGCCCTGATTCTTAAATATGTGTTTGATTTGGCCTAATTTACATACTTGATTTGCTCATTCTTCATTTTTTTGGCATTATTTATTAGTATATCTCAGTCTTCTTATTAGCCCCTAGACACTAGAGATGTACATTTGAATAAGACCCTTACCCATAAAGGAATTACAGTTTTGTGGGAATACAATTAAAATAGAATGATAAATCAGATAATAGTCACACAGAACTGTACATAGGAGCATGTGGGAAATGGCCTAATCCAGAACTGGGGACACAAGAAGTATTACTGAAGGTGAAACCTGACAGTAAAATAAAAAAAAACACATATACCTTTAATTTAAAAAATGTAAATCAAAAATATTCTTTTAACTTCAGTTGCTTAAGTAATCTTGGAACTAGAGTTCCACATCAACGTGAAGGTAGGTTTTGTGAGATATGAGGCTAGAGAGGTAAATGAATGTTGAGGAGTCTGGAGTTTACAGTAAAGATCCCCTGAAGGATGGCATGCATCTAACTGACAGGAAGAGTGAAGCATTTGAAGAAGAAAACATTGATTCAGTGAAAAACTAGAGAACGAATTGGAGCAGTAATAATGGCGGCAGTAACTACGCAGGCAGGAAATCACGCAAGACTGAATGTGAGGAGTCAACAAAAGGTCAGTGGATGACCATGCAAACCAGGCAGCATTTACCTGCAATGCCTGATGCTAAATGCCAGGAATTATCTGGACATGGCTTTTAGAAATAGGGAGAATGCCCCAACCGGAAGGCACGTGGGGTACATAGTTAGACATAACAGTATGTATGTAGGAGCACACAGGAAGCTACCTAATCTAGAACTGGGGTTACAGAGAGGTGTCTAGACTGCAGCGCTGGACCCTGAACACCTCCAATTTAGAGATCTGCAATGAAGTGGCATCCTTAGGGATGGAACTAATTTTTTTTAAGGTGGAAAATTATAGTGAACATTCTGTAAACAGATTAAATATACATTTTGCTTATCATTCAGTGAACTTTGCAGAGGTCACAGTCAAAAGACTGTAGAAAGTCAAGCACATTGAGAGGTTGGATCTTGAGGAAAGGATCACAGAGGATGAAATCTGAGGATGAAAGTTAAGTAAAAGAAAATAAGTGACCTGCAGGGGTAACATAATGGGCCAAAAACAAAGACAGCAAGGAGGTGAGTAATGCAAGGTTGATTAGCCTCGAGTGTTCAGATAAAATTCAATGTAAAATTGCCCATAGAGGTGTAAGCTGAGGCCTCAAGTAGAGGTTAGAGGCTTGGCAGAGCTAGCAGCAAATCTGAACTTGATTTTGTATGTTTGTTTCCAAGGAGTACTTGGGTACTAATGCAGACCACCTTCAGCTAGAAACTTTTGTTCCTTTGGTAATTTCTTTTTCTATCATTATTAATAAAACAGCTAGAACACCTCAGATAACAGTTGGACTTCAGGAAAAATTTTATTTTCTATATCTGCAATAATAGAACTGCATTTTCCCACCTGCTATTGAACTAATACGCTATGAAATTTCCGAATTTTCTGCATAACACCTGTATTGGCATTGAGTCAGGAGGGAGAAATTATGCTGGTTATTGTAACAGAGAGAAATTGAAATGTTTAACAATATACTAACTTGCAGTAAAGTTAGTAACTTGGCAACTGTAAAGGCAAAATGAGAAGTTAGTGGGGAAGGAGCAATTGCAGGAGGCAGTTACAACCCCTACACCTGCACAGGAAAATGGAGGAGGCTAATGTTATTCAACTTGGAGGCTGGAGAAGAGGCCCTGGGGGATGGAGATGCAGACCTTGGAGAAGGGCATGCAGCTTGGCTGGGGCTGGTGTCTCTGGCTTTGCAGAGGCACCCACGGGCCTCAGACCCAGACCTCTGAGATGAAGTGTCAGGGGGCTGCATCAGCCTGGTCCTGCTTGTGTTAGAAAATCTGCAGGCTAGATTCAAATGCTGCCCATAGAAGGCCCTGCTTCTGCTCTGAGATGATTCCCAAAACAACAGGAGCTGACAAGCCATGAATTAGAAGGGATGAGTCCCCAGCCTCCCAGGATCCCTCTAGCAACTTCTGTTGGTGGAATGTAACAGGGAGACAGCAGGCAGAGTGGAAATGTGGTTTGTGACTTCCAGCCCCAGGATCACAAAGCTGAGTGTAGAAGGGTGGAGTTAGGTCTGAGACAATAGCTTAATAACCAGCACCAGTACATTACTTACAGAGTTTAAATATGCCTGAATACTTGGACTGGAAAAACTCCTTACATGTAGTTATATGGGTAGGCATGTGTGTGTGTGTGCATGGGTAGTATGTAATGTATATATAGTATCTATCTGAACGTATAATATATATATAATAAAATATGTTTACTATAAAGATTTCTCTTATGTTATAATTAAAAAGCCTTTGTCCTTTAACCATCTCTGATATCAACTTTTTAAAAAAAATGTACTGTGGATTTATTTTAATTTTGTTTTTTCTAGCACTGTTTCTTTACCTTTAGTAATCTAATTTAATATTTGAATAAATTGTCTGCTGTCTAACAGCAGCTAGAAACATTACCCATTGCAGCAATAAAACCTTCTTGGCCTTAGTAAATGAAAAATGCATTAATATCTGGCTTGCAACTCTCGCTGAGCATCCTGCTTCATAATGAGAGAAGGAATCAGCAAATCTGCCATCTGTCAGCACTTTCCCCAATACGGACTCTTCTTTCTCCTGCTACTTCACCTGTGAGCTGAATACTCATAAACATAGATTTCCAGGATGGTGGTATTATGTTTGGCTCCTCTGGAACCGGTATTTGGAAATCCACCAGCCTTGCCATCTTAAATCATGCAAATATTTTTTTTATCTTCTACTGTGTACTTTTCATCAAGCTTAAATGGGCATCCTTTTTTATTTAAATTATATTTTCATTCAAGAAAATAGAAATAAAATACAAATATTTATGTACATATAATAAAGCCATCCATACAGCTGCAAAAGGAAAATGAATATACATTTAAATAATTTGAGCACTGTTATTTCACAGAAGCCTATGCCATTATAGGCAAAAAGGAATCCAAATTCTCATGACAATTTGCTCAAGGAAAGGAAAAAAAACAACAAAAGCTTTAAAGAAGTAAATCATTAGAAAGAATAATGATATCTTTTTAAAAAAATAAATTTCTGTTTTTATGAACTAAATTACTCCTAGAGCATAAGTTACTCATTAAGTCTTCCTGTGAAAATACTGACCAAGAGAAAAGAATAAAATTAAAATATGCGTATCTCATTGTTTCACCAAAATCATTAGCAAATATTCATTCTAACAACATTTCAGAATGCAAATATGTATTAGTACACATCATTTTATTTTTTTAATGTTGGTGGTGTTGTAAGATCGGAGGCTCATATTCATGTAACCTGAATGGTTTATTATTCTTTACTGAGGTCATAAGGCTGCATAGCTGCATAAAAAATCCAAAGTCATTAGTTTAGTTTAGTTTTGTGACAGGAGGATAGTGCATTCAAAGTAGTAGAAGCACAATGATAACATTGAATGATAATGTTTTAGAGAATAAGTTTATTGTGTTATTTAAACTGAAAGATTATAATTTGATTTTTTCACTTGGAAAAGAAAAGCTGGTTGTGAGTGGGGAGAGAGACTAATTTGTCTAGATGGGAGCTCACAGTCTAATAAGAACTGTTTTTAGAATGTGTGTTCATGAGTACTATTTAAGAAATATGAGACTGTGCTAACACTACACTGAAGAAAATCAATTTAAATTAGAAAAACTGGACCTTTTCAACTGGTGAGTTTCAATTATATTACAAACATATTACAATATAAATCGATCTTATTTTTCTCCCAAAGAATTGAGGCATACAGTCTCATCATTGATTGACAGATATATCCTTTTTATTTTTTTCCCAATATTACAGTGAGGATTTTAAAAGGACGCTAACCTTATATGTTGTGGTAGCCAGCTTTCAAAATGACCCCCATTGACTCTGATCTCATGGCATTCGTTCCTTCTGGAATCCCTTCCCATATTGAATACACCTAACCTATGTAAGTAATTGGATATTGCGGAAATGAGTGAGTGTCACTTTTAAGGATAAGTCATAAAAAACATTGTGTTTCTGCGTTTGTAGGTCCTTAAACCACTGTTCTGGGGAAATAGTTGCTACATCATGAGGACACTCCAGAAGACTTATGGAGGGGCCCAAGTGATGAGGACCTGAGACCTCCCATCCATAGCTGGGAAGAAACTAAGGCCTTCTGCAAACAGCCATGTGAGTGAGCCATCTTAGAAGTGGTACCCACAGTCCCAGTCAAGTGTTGTTAATCGTAACTGTGGAGAACATCCTGATGCCACCTCATGAGACAGTCTGAGCCAGAACCACCCACTTAAACTGCTCTTAGAATCCTAATTCTTTTTTTTTTAAGATTTTATTTATTTATTCAAGAGAGAGAGAATGAGAGAGAGAGAGCACGAGAGGGAAGAGGGTCAGAGGGAGAAGCAGACTCCCTGCTCAGCAGGGAGCCCGATGTGGGACTCGATCCAGGGACTGCAGGATCATGACCTGAGCCGAAGGCAGTCGCTTAACTAACTGAGCCACCCAGGCGCCCTCTTAGAATCCTAATTCTAATCTACAGAGACAATGGAAGGTAATAAGTGGTTTCTGTTGTTTTACGTCATTATGTTTTAATTTGTTGGGCTAAAGTAGGTAATCAATACAAATGTGTTTAATTTTAACCTTGAATCCATTGTTAGAATAACTTTTTAGGCATCAATAGGTAAATAATATATACATATATGCTCAATATTAACCTTGTATCTTAGAATTTCACGTGGGAAGAAACTCAGAATTCTACTTAAGATTACTCCACATCAGTCACAAAAATGTCTTATGTCCTTGAAGACTAGGTCAGAGGTTATTATAAAGCTGTTCAGTAATTGCACATTGGAAAATGGGACTGAACTTGGGAAGCTTTCTTTCTAACCAAAGAGCCTGTGCGCGCAGAGTACCGAAGGTGAAAGGGGGTAGCTGCATAGATGTAATGATTGTGATAATCACAGGAAATCACCAAAGATGTCAGATGTAGCAGCAAGATCACACCGAGCCCAATAAGCCAATGTGAATAAAACTAGTTGCAGTCATGTTCTTGAACAAATTTAAGAATGAGGATTTCCTTGAGAAGTAAGCTAGTAAAATGTCATATGCATTGGATGTGATTTTAGTTGTTTGAGAAACCAAACCTAAAGAATGACTCTATACCAATGACCAAAGAGTTTGGGGAAATACACAACTTAAGTCAAGATGAGTTGAGAATTATCTGAAAGAAAAGAACAACTGTAATGTGATTGTACTATGCACAGAAACCTGTTTATTTTGTCCCAGTTTGTAGTAAAAATAATAAATTCAATGTAATTCTAATAAAAAATACCCTAAGACTTTTTAGAGAATTTGACAGGTTGACACAAAAGTTCATAGAAAAAATAAGAAGCTAAAAACAACCCATGAAATGATTAAGAGTGAATGTGGGGAGAAACTCATCCTACCAAATATCATTTTAAATTTGGTGGGAATGGATAGGACAATGTAGAGTTGATTTTTAAAAGACAACATATGATAAGTTCATCTATGACAGAAGGGTATTACAAATGAGTGAGGAAAAGATGGAGTTGTGAATATATATATATGTATATATATGCACACATTTATCTATTTATTTAAATGCATAATTAAATGTATACATGTATATATAGTATATATAATTTATATATATTTTATTTCTATACATAAATATAGGAATAATATATAAATTATAGCTATCCCTATAGAGAAAGCCAAATTATAACCCTACTTCAAGTCAAATACAAAAAGTGAAGAGGTAAAGATAAAATGTGAAAAACCAAACCATAAGAGTAAGCATAGAGACTGTCTTTGAGACATTAGAATCAAACAAAACTTAAATATGGTCTCACCAAAAACCCCACCCATGGTGCAGTGACCCATAATCAGGAGGAATCTCACAAATTCAGAGTTTCTTCCTGAGGAGCAAGGGGTTTGTGCCCCACATCAGACAACCCAATCCCCAAAGTGGCTGGCTTTGAAAACCAACAAGGCTAACATTCAGGACACCCAAAGGTTGTAGGGGAGTGAGATGCTTCTCTTAAAGGGCTCATGCATAGACTCATTCACCCCCAGGACCAGCATAAATACAGCAGTTTGAAAAGTGCCTAGACTATGTGTAAGGGAGACTTATTTGCTAATCTTAAAGCATCTGCCAGAGAAACAAAGGCTTATTGGGATTCTCTTTGGGGATGGAGGTGCAGATGGGCACCATTTTTGCACTCTCTTTCTACCTTTATAGAGCCAGTGGGTGCACCCTGGCCCTGTACTCTCCTGCTGCCTTGTTAAAGCCAACAGCACCCACAGTCCATACAGGGGACACTCCTTGATTGACTGGCTTTGATGGCCAGAAGGAGCTTGCGTTCCTGGGTCCCAGGAGACTGTAATAATCAGATAGACAGTTCTTGGCGGGTTACCACCCCCAGGGCATTGCACAGACAAGCAGGCTAAAACATACCCCCAAGTCTTCCTGTGAAAAAGGCCCATTTACTTGTTCTGGAGTGTGAGGAACAGATCTCAGGGAACCACACATCTAGAGGGTATTGACGCGTTCTCAGGGTACCGCACATCTAGAGGGTATTGAGGCGTTCTCAGGTTTACCGCACATCTAGAGGGTACTGAGGCGTTCTCGGGGTACCACACATCTAGAGGGTATTGACGCGTTCTCAGGGTACCGCACATCTAGAGGGTATTGAGGCGTTCTCAGGGTACCACACATCTAGAGGGTACTGAGGCATTCTCGGGGGACACAGACCAGGGACGCCATCTTTGTGTTCTCCCTCAGCCCCTCACAGCTTACCAGCACCTCCCAGAAGAGAGCTTATATACTTATCTGAAGCCCCGCTTTTTGCAACTGCCACCCAGGGACACCTCTAGATCACTTGGTCCATTGGCCAGCATAACTTTGCAAGAAATAATGGGGGTGGCATATGTTCAATACAAAGGTCATCCTGCAACTCTTCGAGGCAAGTCGATTGCTTCAAACCACTCAGAGAGATTTGTCTTAACTTCTCCAATTCATTGCCAGACTTATTCAAGAATTTGCAAATTTAAATTCAAAACAGAATAAAACACATCCTGAGGACTTTATATTAAAACAAATTAAAAACCTTGAATCCTTTCCCTCAACAGTACATCTGGCCAGTTGCCACCCTAAATATCGTCCTCATTTAGCATCTTGGCAAATGAGCCAGATGCTATACTAGGTTTGGGGAGAGTTAAAACAAGAGGCTTAGCCATCATTTATTTATGCCTAGGTTATCTAACACCTTGATATTATTCTCCAAAGTTATTTTTGTTCTGAGAACACTGATTTAATAACATCATAATCTTCATAATCACATCATAAAACGTCAGTTGGCCTTACTTTGTGTAGAAGATGAAGTCCAAACTCTTCAGCACAAGCTAAAAGGCCTGTAGGTCTGGATTTGACCTGGCACCCAGATGGTTTCCAGCTATCTTTCCCAACCTTGCTTATGTTCTAGCACAATTGTTCTCAACTCCGGCTACCGCCTGGGCTCACCTGGGAAACAAAATGCCAGTGCCTGGGTCCCACCCCAGAAAAATTAAATGAGTCACTATGAGCACAGACAAGGCAACAGTATTTACTAAAACTTCTCTAGATGAATCTAATGCACATATGGCTGAAAAGTAGTTAAAAATTACCACGACTGCATATTGCTCTTCCTGTTGGCAAGTTTGCCAATTTTCAGGTGTACAGATTCAAAATCAAATAAAAGAGGGGATAAAATATTACATTGGGCTTCTTATTATTTCTCAAACATATGTAGGTTTCTACATTCCCAAGTGCTTTCAGTCTGCTTGGAGCAATCTTCCTCACCTTCCCCACCTGGCAGCCTTCTATTTATACTTCAAAATGTAGCTTTGATGCCCCTCCTTAAAAGTATCCTCAGGACAGTTAGTAAATTCTAGTTCTAAACACCACAGCACTTTGAATCAATCTCTCTTTAAACATTGTGGAGAGATTACTCACTCACCAGTCTACCTCCTGCATAAGTAAATATCACGCCCATAAGGAAAAGGAACCAGATATTTTTTATCTGCTTATCTGACCTGTTCCTCTTGAGAATGTAACCAGTCAGTCTACGGCCATACCACCCTGAACGTGCCCGATCTCGTCTGATCTCGGAAGCTAAGCAGGGTCGGGCCTGGTTAGTACTTGGATGGGAGAATGTAACCAGTCAGGAAGGAGGAAAATCAGCGTGTGGAGTCCCAGAAGCCAATGGAAGACAAATTTTGGGGGGAAAAATCAATTTTTTAAATGCTGTTCATAATCAGTTAAAAAGGTGAGGACCAATGATTGATAATTGTATGTATAATATGGATGCTATTTGTGAGTTAGAGAAATAGTATAGTGTAGTGGCTAAATGTGCATGAGAAGCATCTGCCTGGGTTTTTATCCCAATGCCACTTTTTTACTAGCTACCTTGCAGTTTGCTATGAGGTTTAGATTTAGATTAGCTACTAAATGGTTTTATAAAGTGCTTAGAACATAGTGTTATATTAGTGTGAGCTATATTACTAAACTATTAGTAATATTTTTACATAGCCGTTTCACTAGAGTGCAGAGAATAAAATCCTATTTAGAATAAGTTTAAGAGAGATTTAGAAGAGAGAAAGAGTCTGTGTATTCTTTAGAGGAATTTACCATAAAAGAAAGCAGAGAGAAGAGTGAATAGCTGGAGGGGAATATTAAACCAAGAGAGAATTTTTATTTTTAAGAGAAGAGAAATAGTAAGATGCTTGTATGCTGATTGGAATGTTTCGGTAGGGAGAAAGAAAATTTTTCAGGGCAGGAGAAAGTTAGCAGGATTACTGAAGTGATGTCCTTGAGGAGGTTAAAACGGGGAGGGAGGAATCTGTGTACGAGTGGAAAGATTGGATCTGGAAGTACAGTTTATCTGTGATAAAAGAAGGTAGACAAGAGATTATGATTCCTGAAACTCTGGGGCCTAGGAATGGTAGGTGGATAGCCCTGGCGGGGAAGACTGTGGAAGTTCTTTTCTAATTGTTTTGATTTGCAGAGTGAGATAGAAGGCAGAATAATCGGCTGATGAGCAAGGAGTTAGTGGAGATTTGGGGAGAGCTAGAGATGTGAGGTAGTTGCCTAGGAGAGAAATGGGATTGGGGACTGTGTTAGGATTGCCAGGGGGCATTACAAGCCACTTAAGATTTAAGGTTATAAATTTAAGGGAGATTGTCAGGATATGCGTATGTTTTTCTCCTGCCTTATTCAGCAGCATAACTACAGGCACTGAAATGTCATAGAGTTGTAATAAAACAGTGTGTTATGTATTTGACAAAAGTCTAGAAGAGAAATAAAGGAGTTGTGAGTGGATGCAAAAGAATGGTTATAATAGTGAACCACTGATTTTAAGATAGGTTATACAGTCAGTGATTGTATGAAGAAAATGAAGGACTCAAAATGGAGTAGGAACAGTGGATTCTAGGTCCAGGTGGGGTCTAAAGCCAGCTAGACATGTGAGTTTAGGTGGTTGAATTCATGTGCTTCTCTCCTTGCACCACATTCAAATTAAATTATATTAACATTTATCCTTCAACTTTGCCCTTCGGTGTGGCCTCCTCCAGAAAACCTTCCCAAGCCCCACAGATTAGGTTGAGTGCTTCTCCAGTATGCTCCTAGACCACTCCAGGCTTATTAATCATGATCCATGAAAGTAATTGAATTATGCAGCAGACTTGTCATAAGAGGCTTGACTATAGGCTATTTGAGGGCAAAATCGGTGCTTTTTATGTGGCAAAGTAACTGGCAAAGTAAGCATTCCAAAAAAATTTTGTAGGTACATGAAAATATTTGTGACAGAATCAATAATCAAACAAAAACAAAAACAAAGAATCAATAATCAAGTCCCTTGGTGTGGTAGACAGAATAATGGCTTCCAAAGAAGTCCATCTTCTGGTTCCCACAATCAGGGACTATATAAGCTTACATGGCAAAAGGGACCTTGCACATCTGATTAAATTTGAGATAGCGGGACTATCCTGGACCATCCGGGTGGGTTCTCTGTAATGATAAGAGTCCTCCTAAAAGGTAAGAGGTGCTATGAGGATGGAAGCAAAGGTTGGAGTGATGCCCTTGATCATGAAGGAGAAGGCAGTGAGCTAGGACATGCAGTCAGCCTCTCCCACTAGAAGAAGCGAAGACATGGATTGTCCCCTGCAGCCTCGAGGAGGAACACACACCTTGAATTTAGCCTCTTAAGACTCATTTAGGACTTCTGACTTCCAGAACTGTAAGATAACACATTTGTGTTGTTTGAAAGCAATAAGCTTGTGGTAATTTTTTACAGCACCAGCAGGAAACTAATAGATATGACAATTAAACTGATGATACTCTTGGACTATAAACAGTACACTTCCTAACTCCTTAAAGGCACTGAAACATCCCTAGCAGATATCACTGTCCTAAGGGCTGAATTTCTATCTCAGTCCCACATAAACACAGATAGTTTTCCTCTGCTTTTGATTACCCCATTGTTTGATCTTCAAGATGGAGAATTAAATGAATTTTATCATGATGACAGGTAAGTGTGACACAGTTCTGACTTCATGCCACGTGTGCTTATAAGATGATAACAAAAGCCCCAGCCTTACAGACATGTTTCATTTCAGTTGGATGTTAACATTAGCTGAACCCCCATTATACACATTATAGCAATCCCTTACGAGATTTAGTCTCTAGAAACAGTTTGGCAAATGACATGCAGGTGAATTCAAATTTGAGAAAATATTGGCAACCAGTAATAACTTTTTGCAGTCAGTTGTGAAAGTGACTTACAGTGACAAAATATATTATATACACTAAAATATTTAAGTTCTCTGGACATATCATGAATCATAAGGCAATGGGTATTTTATTTTTGATGCAGCTAAATGCATCTGCAGTTTGATGGCCCTCATAAGTAATAATCTGAATTGCCTATCAGAGGAAAGAGCTAGAGTTATTTACAAAGAAAAAACTAACCCAATAACCCAAGGTGTCACTATTTTATGCAGAAATAAAGTGAATCTGGCAGCAAGAATAATGAAATGAGATAAGCCATACACTTGAAATCTTATATTTCACATAAAAAAAACTTCATAAAAACTATTTATAGACATCTATAGGTTTACTGAAATAGAATTCATATAAATTGCATAGATAATGAGCCACAGAGCTGACTCTAAAAATCCTGTAATGACTCCAGTCACCCAAGTGTCTATGCCTACGTCTTCCAGCTGTCAGGCCTCAGGCTGACAATCTCTGAGCTTCCCCTTTCCCTCAATGCCTCCAAAACAAAGCCTATTTATTCCACAGAGTGCATCTTATGTCTATTGCTTAATTAAATCGCCCACCTCAGAAGATGCTCTCCATATAAGCCTTAGTTTCATTCAGTAGAGACCAACATTTTTGTTAATATGCAGATTAAACCAAAATCGGTTTTCCTTACATTTAACCTATGACCCCTATTTATTTGTAACTTCCTAACAACAGACTTTTTTCAAGTCATTTCATTTTCCAATTTGTACTATATTCACAACCAATCTTCATTTTCCCATAATTCCTAATTATTGCTGTATTTTATAATTATTGCTTAAGGGGAAAGTATAAATATTATAGAAAGAACAGAGCCTTGGGAAACAGTTGCCAGTGTTACTTAGTTGTGCATGCCAAGTAAAGTTATTTACCATCTTGAACCTCATTATCCTCCTTTGTAAAACCGGAGATTAACAATTTCTGTGAGAAGGAAGAACAATTCAGAATATATAGGTAAATAAATAAGATAAGGTGAAAGTGTCAAATACCCAGGTTGGCCCATTTGGCATACGATGTGTTTTCTCTTCTTTCAGTGTTGAAGCATGTTGGTAATCTTGAACAGGACAAGCTGTAGCCAAGAGTGAGGAAAACCGTATTTACCTCTGTCAGTGTCTTATCCAATAACGACAGCGTTGGCAGCAGCTACAACCATCCATCCATCCATCCCAACCAGTCAATTCTTTTAGGTCTACAGTTCTCAAAGTGTGGTTCGGAAACCCCTGCACGTCCTTTGCAGGTGGCCCATGAAGTCAAAAATATTTTCGAAATAACACTAGGACAGTATTGGTCTTTTTCACTCTCATTCCCTTAATGTTCAGTAGACTTTTCCGGAAGCTGCATGACGCCTTTTTGCAACAGAGTAAAGGAAGGAGCAAATGTGAAAATCTAGCTGTCTTCTATTAAGCCAATAGCCAAGAGGTTTGCAAAAACATAAGATAATGCCACTCTTCTCATTCTATCTTTGAAAATATAGTTATTAGGCAAAAAAAATGTTATTTATGTTAAAATGTAATGGGTATATTATTAATTTTAAGTAATTATTTAATATTTTTAAATGTGTTAGCTCTAATTTCTAATGCAGTAATCAAGACAATCTGCAAATACAAAACCCTTGGGGAGTCCACAATAATTTTTAGTAGTGTCAAGAGGTCCCTAAAAGAAGATTTTGGAACTACTTCTTTATATTTTCTCCTCTTGTGGATCACTCATAGTCACCCCATTCCATATGTGTCATTTTGTGCCTCCACTGCTTTTTACTCTAACATAATCATACTGATATGATTACCTGTGAGTATTAATTCATCATACAGTAATCCTCCTCATCCATGGTTTCAGTTTCCCTGGTTTCAGTTACATGTGGCCAACTGTAGTCCCAGAAGTAAATGATCCTGGTTCTGACCAATTGGCAGAAGGTCGATAGTAGCCTCATGCTCCGTGACAGCGCAGGCATCATTCCCCTCACCTCCTCTCAGCACGGAGGCATTTTATCACCTCACATCATCACAAGAAGCAGGGTGAGTACAGTACAATATTCTGAGAGACATAGATCATATACACATAACTTTTAAGCCAGCATATTGTTACCATTGTTCTATTTTATTATTAGTTAGTATTGCTAATCTCTTACTATGCCTAATGTATAAATGAGACTTTTATCATAGTTATGTATGTGCAGGAAAAAGAACAATGTGTATATAGCATTTGGTACTATCTGTGGTTTCAAGCATCCACTGGGGGTCTTGGAACATATCCCTTGCGGATAAGGAGGGACACTGTGCTACCCTTTGGGCTTGACTTTGTTCAACCATGACATACACATGCAAAGTCCTGCCTGCTTAGGAGAGTTCAAACGCTCTAATCTATATTTGCTCATCCCATGAAGGAAGATTGTTTAACACAGAGGGTATGAGGTCTTCTCAGTTTTACTGGATATGGAGGCACCCTTCCGTAATACTCAGCCTGAAACCTGTGCCATTCATCTCCCTGCATGTGTTTGGATCCTCTCTCCTTTTTCCAACCAAGCAGAAACTCTGGACACAGAAGCCTGCTTCTCTGCACAGATGTTGCACCATACTTCTTTCTTACATTCAGAGCATGGATTCCAAACATAGCATCTTGCTTTAGAATCCTGGCATATACTAGCTTCTTCCTGTCAAACTAATTTATCCCTAGGGAAAGGCTAATTGTCTTATGCCAATGGACTGATAGAGTCTCCAAAAAAGCATTTACTGTAAAAATCACTGTGCCTGACCCTGTTAACTAAGCCAGAAGTGAAAATTTTTGGTTATTACTTTTTAGAATATCAAATTTTTTAAATATCATACTGTTAACAAAGGGTTTGATTTTTGTTATTGTTTTTCATGTGTTTCCTTGGGAGAGTGGTATTTCTAGAGCACACGAATTCCCACATTCTACAGCTATACTATCTGATACGGCTAGTGAGCACTTGAATGGAGATGTGTCGTAAGTGTAAAATACACTTTGGGTATGGAAAACTTGGTACAAGAGGAGGTAGTCTATCCCTCTACTTTCTTTTTTAAGATTTTTTATTTGTTCATTTGCAAAAGAGAGAGAGTGAGCAGGAACATGAGCAGGGGGAGAGGCGGGGGGGAGACACAGAGGAAGAAACAGACTCCCCGCTGAGCAGGGAGCCCAATGTGGGGCTCGATCCCTGGACCCTGGGATCATGACCTATGCCAAAGGCAGAGGCTTAACCAACTGAGCCACCCAGGCGCCCCTATCTCTCTACTTTCAGTTACAATGTTCTGTTCTTCCTACTTTCACACTTCTGTCTCTACAGTCCATTTTCCACGTAGCAACCAGAATGGAAACCATAAATCATTCCTCAAGACTGTCAAGGTCATGAAAAACAAAGAAAGTCTGAGAAACTAACAGACCAAAGGAAACTAAAGACACAGGGCAACTAGTCCAGAGGAGACTAAAGAACATGGCAACTAAATGCAAAGGAAAATTTGGTAAAATCCAAATAAAGTCTGGAGTTTAGTTAATAATAAGGTACAAATGCTACTTCCTCAGTTTGACAATGTACCATGGTAATATAAGATGTTAACAATGAGGAAACTGGGTGAGGTGTACACAGGGAGGGACTTTCTATACTATCTTTGCAACTTTCCTGTGAATCTAAGATTATTCCAAAATAAAAAGGGTGTAAAAAATTAAGTCAGACCATGTTATCTCTTTCCTTTGGTCCCTTCCATGTCTTCCTACTTTTCGCACAGTGAAACTAAGGTCTTTACAGAGCTCACAAGGCTCATCGACCTGTCTTTTCCCACCTCTAATGCCCCCTTGCCTTTCCTACTATCTAGCCACCTGGGCCTCCATTCTTCTCCTGGAATATGTCAAGTAATTCCTTCCTGAGGATCTTTGTATTTATTGTTCCTTCTTTTTAAAAATTTTTTTAAAAGATTTTATTTATTTATTTGAGAGAAAGAGAGAGAGAACGAGCTGTGGGAAAGGGCAGAGGAAGAGAGAGGGAAAAGCAGAGGCTCCCCACTGAGCAGGAAGCCCTGATGCAGTGCTTGATCCCAGGACCTGGAAATCATGACCTGAGCCAAAGGCAGATTAACTGAGCCACTCAGGCACCCCTATTATTCCATCTTTATGGAACCCTAAAGATATTCCATGGCTGGCTACTTATATCATTCATGTCAGAGTTTAATTATCTCTTCAGAAAATGTGGTCATAATCTCTTAAGTTACCATTCTCCCCTTGAGGCACTCAATGTCACATTACCTTGTGGTACACATTACCTTTATATATGTATGTATGTCTCACAACTCACTTATAAGGAGAATTTTGTCTATTTTATTCATTGTTAATATCCAGCAGCACTGAGAAAAGTTCTGGTGTATAGTAGGAATGTTCTGGTTATTTATTGTTGTGTAACATTTCAAAAGTTAGTGGCATAAAATAATCCCATGATTTTGTGGTTTAGCAATTCAAATAGGGCATAGCAGGGACGATCTATTCTTGTTCCATTCAGTTAGAATGGAGCAAACAGCTAGGCTGGAATACTCAGTATGTCTCCTTCAATCACACGGTAGTCCAGAAACTTCACATGAGGCAGGGCTCATGTGGTTCTCCATGTGGCTCTCTCCAAGGCTCCCTCATAGCGTGGCATCTGCATTTCAAGAGAAAGCAACTAGAGACAGTCGGTACAGCAAAGGACTCTACCCAGAACTTTTCTTCTACCTTATTATATTATATTATATTGGTCAAAACAGTGATAGGTCAAAGTCAAGGGAAGAGAAAGGAAAAAAAAAAAGTCTTCACCTCTTGATGGAGCAGTGGCAAGATCACAAGGTAGAGGACCATGTGGACAGGAGGTATCTCTGACCACAACAATTCACATGCAAAATACACTCACCCCAAACCTAATATTCCCAAAGCATTCAATTAAAGAATCAGATCAGAATCTGCTGTATGATCCCTGAGGCCTTAGCCAGGACCACTCCAACAGCTGGGGGTGAAGTATGAAAAATCGCTGCTTCATCTCCACTAACATGGTGGTGGCTATCACTAACTAGTTGGTACTAGCCGTCAGGTGGGAGGTCAGCTGGGGCTGCCAGCCGGGAGCCATGATGCCTGTCCATTTGGGCCTCTCCATGACTCCTTTAAGGCTGGCTTCTTAAAGGAATAAAGGAAAGGCTTCCAGGACAAATAAGTCTTGTGTTTGTATTCAATCAGTCAAAAAAGTCATAGGGCCACCCAAGTCGAAGGGTGGAGAAATGGTGTACAATAGTATGATGTTTCAAAATATGACCTCTCCTGGCAGACTACCTGAATTTGCTCTCTGGTTCCGCCAACTAGCATTCTGTGATTTTGTACAATGTGCTTAAGTCTCTAAGACTTGGTCTCCTTGTTTGTAAAATGAGGTAATAATAAGGACCTTATTGTGTCATTTAAGGATTAAGTGAGTTAATTCAAATAAAATATTAAAAGCAGTCTTTGGCAAAGAGTAATCAATCACTTTTTATTTTCTCTGCATATTCCTTCACCCCAATCTTTTGGGTTCCTATTCTTAGTTTTCAACATTCCAAGGATTATAGATTTTTCTGAGAGCTAGTGTAGGACCTTTTCCCACTCTTATCTCCTCTCTCATTTGCTACGGAGCTCAGATTATGTTTTTTATTTCTTAATTTATTATACATTATGAAAGATAAGAAAATGTAAGGCTAGCTCTCTGGATGAATAAAAGAAAATTTGAATGCAACAAAAGAGTATTGTTCTATCAGGAAGCTAACATTATTAGAGTTTTGCCACATCGTTTCCTTTTTTTTCCCTTGATATAAGATGTGCCAGACATCAGTGACATGTGTAAAGTAATTGTGTAAAGTAACCCCACTCCCTTAGGAATGTCACAAATTATCTAGAATGCCATGCATAATATTATTTTAATAGTCCAAGAGGTATAACATATGACAACGCAAACAAGTTCACTATTTTAAACAACAAAAAAAGAAGCCCCATTGACTGAATGAAATTTACTGTATTCCTAACAGTGGTCACTTTGTTATAAATTCATACTTAGATATAATCAATTTTACTAGAAAAAATTTGCATGTGGCTCTTTTACAAATTCAAAAGCTAGACTAATACAAATGACATTTTTTCTACATAAAAGTTAAGATATTAAGAATTTTTGAACTGTATTTATTTGTAATCCAAGTGGATATATAAATAAGGATTTTGCAAAATGTACACACAGTTTCCATCAAAAATATTAATTAGAAGTAACAGAAACTAAGTGTGACTTATTTAGGCAGGAAATGCTTAAATGGATATTGAATAGTTAATAGATTTCAGTAGCTCACAGAATCTCCAGGAATACTGCACACAAGGAAGACCATACTACAAAGTCACGAACACTGAAATCTGTTATGCCAGGATTGGACCATCATTGCTCACTTGCTCTTCACAAGACACCACTATTAACCACTGTTCATTTGAAGACCTAGAAATTCCTTTTTTGTTCCATGTGCGGGGTTGAAAATCAACATGTCTGTCGTATTATTGTAAATCTATTATAATTCAACTAAATTAGCTACTAAATTAGTAAAAATCAACTAAGAAAAAATTCTCAATACCGTATCTGCAAAATCCGTGTATGTTTCTATGTCTCTGTTTCAAACTTTGTTGTTTCAATCAATCAGTGGTCTGTACTGGCTTTCTATATAGATTGAAATCAAACTAAAATTTCTTTTTCTTTTAAAGATTTTATTCATCTATTTGACAGAGAGAGAGACAGCAAGAGAGGGAACACAAGCAGGGGGAGCAAGAGAGGGAGAAGCAGGCCTCCCGACGCAGGGATTGATCCCAGGACCCCAGGACCCAAAGGCAGACACTTAACAACTGAGCCACCCAGGCACCCCTCAAACTAAAAGTTCTAACAGCATATTCAAGCTGCTCACTGACGCCCAGTCTAAAATGCATCCTGTTTTATCTCCAATACAGCTTATAAAACACACATGAAATTTAAAAAACTAAAACATCAAGACAGAAACTAATGAGATGTGGATCCAAGCATCATACAATAAAAGTTAACATGTTGGGAAAGGATAAAATATTCTGCTCATAATGTGTATATTTTGAATTTGAATTTCTTTGAAACTGTTTTAATGAGGAAACCTAAAGGAAAAATCTCTTTCTAGTCATCTTTATTCTTTATAAAACATTGACTATTTGGCATTAGTGAAATGGATCTTAAATTATGAGCAAAAAGTTACAAAGAAAGGGGAGGAAAAATATGAGCATGAATTTTAGGAGATGGTGATGAGTGGTACACAATTAACATTAAATTATGATGCTATTTGGCTGGGGAACAAATAAGTGTTCTCCCCTGCAAGTTCCTTCGAGATGCCTGAGAGAAATTTATGCACAGAGAATGAGCAAAGAAAGTAACACTTTGTCATAATTGGGAATTTAGCATCACATCCCCAAAGCAGAAATCTAGTGAGTTAATCAGCCCCCAACTATTTTATATGTTCTAAGCACTCTAGTCAATGCTAGGGACAACAAAATGAGCACTCAATGTGGTACCTGTCCTCTTGGAGCTTAAAGTTGATTGGGAAACATACAGATCAGGCAAATCACCTCAGACAATTGAATTATTCAAACTGTGCCAAGGTGGCAGACAGTGTCGGGGGGGGGGTGTCTGATAGCGGACATGATTCACTGTAGAGAGCTGAGAAGGGGGTTTCAATTAAGTTGAGACTCGAAAGGTGAGTAAGGGTTAGCCACACGGAGAGAGGAATATAGAAGAACCGTATGTTCCAAAGCCAGGAGGTGAGAAAAAAGCATGAGAAATTTGAATTTACATAAATCCAGCATAAAGAGTGAGGGGAGAGTGGCATAAGGAGAGTCTTCAGAGGTGGGCAAGGGCGAAATCATTCTGACCTTACAAAGCCCTTTACAGTTTTTGGCTTTGTCTAAAGGTGACAGGGATCTATTGCCTTAGGGAATAGTATGATATAATTTGCATTTTACATATAACTTCCTTGCTCTAATGAGGAGAATAGGTTGGTTGGAAAAAATGCATGGAAGAGAGGAGAATAGGTAGACACCCACTTCAGTTGTCTGGGTAGATGGTTGGCCCTGAAATTCCTTACCTACACTAGATGGGCCTAGAAGCAAAGAAGCCCAAATTGTCGACCCTTCCTGTCACCCTTAAGCCTAAACCCAAAACAAGTTACGTGGAAGCAGTTAGTTGCAAATCGTAAGAATGCGTTTGCCTGTGTTGTTTAAATTGTCCTCTGCTTTGTATTCTGTGAAATATGTTCAGCTACGTTCAAGGACCAGTTTGAACTAGCATGAAATAAGAGGCAAGGAGCCTGTTACTGCCTGAAAATCAGAAGTCTGACATCTGGCTAGGATATGAGTATACACTGCCATGAAATCTACCCCCTAAAATTACACAACTTTGGGTTTTTTTGTGAAAATAATTAGCATATTTTATAAAGCTTTTCCATTTTCAACAACTGTTTTAAATCTTCTCACTAAGGAGGACATTACCATGTCATATTAAATAAACCCCAAATTTTGGATGAAGTGTGTGTGCGTGTGTGTGCGCGTGCGTGCGCACACATTGGGAGTGAGAGGGTGGGCAGGGCATATGATAGAGAATTTTTCAACCTTAGAGCCTAATAGCAAAATTTAAAAACAAATGACATAAAGATTGTGAATGCATTGAACTGCATGTTGTTTTTAAACATGTAAGTCTGAGAGCGATATCCTGCACCCTAGCAATCGTCCTGCATAGTGAATAACTCTGAGATTAATGAGATTCCCTGGCTGTCAAGCTACGCGTTGAACTACTCGAGCCTTGGTAATAAAATACCAGGACTGAAGGAGTTCTGAAATGGCCCTCCACTCGGATGGCATCTTCTGAAACCTGAAAATCTCCAGTAAGAATGTTGAGATCAAAACCTTGCCATCCTGAGTGATGCAACCAGCACCGCTAATGGCTCTACCGTGAGTGCCAATGGCCCCAACTTCCTTGTCTATCCTTTAAATAGCAATCCTTGCTTGATGTATTGAAGTGGCATGGGGGGCCGCTCTTTCCCTCTTTCCCTCAGTCTGAACAAACTGTTGCCATGATGATCGTGCACTTGCCCGGCAGAGGTGTGACTACTTGGATTCTGAGAGAATCATAGCCGACTTGCAGATGCACACTTGGGTTGTGTACACGCGTGAATATATAAAGGGTGTGTTTCTGAACTGGTAGTGGAGCAGCAGTAAGCGCTGACGGAGATTCAGAAAGACTCAAGCCGAGGCAGCTGGCCTGGGGCGTCGCTAGAGCCCTGCGGCTCTGACGTTGCAAACGGGGCTACAGAGCCCAGGACAAGGGCCTCCTCTAGCAGAAGGGAGGAGCTCCTACGCTTCCCTCATTGGCCCTCTGGGCTCGCCGGCTGTAGATGCAGCGGCTCACTCTGCACCCTCCTATTGGGCCACACGTACGAGCCTCCTATTTGGCCCTGTTTGTTGCTAGGTCTGTGCTGGAGACCAGATAATTCTGAGATCAGAGACTCTGATGTCTTTTTTTTTTTTAAGATTTTATTTATTTATTTGACAGAGACACAGTGCGAGAGAGGGGACACAAGCAGGGGGAGTGGGAGAGGGAGAACAGGCTTCCCATGGAGCAGGGAGCACGATGCGGGGCTTCATTCCAGGACGCTGGGATCATGACCTGAGCTGAAGGCAGACGCTTAACGACTGAGCCATCCAGGTGCTCCTGAGATTCTGATGTCTTTATATGTAAGGAAAACATTTAAATATGGAAGGAACAGGTTTTTAAAAATTTGCTGATTTAATGATAATGGTAATGAAGTCCCGCTCTCTGGAGAGGGACAGCAACTGGCGGCAGAAACAGGCTCTGAACATTGGCTTACCGGGCACAGATGCTACCGACTGTTAACGTAGGTGGGAAGCAGATTGAGCTAGAAGCCTGCAAGTGGTTGGTAAAGACTGAGTGTGGGCTGTGCTGACAGCGTGACCCCCTGGTGGCTGCAGACGCTGGGGGATTTACAGTCTTTTGTAGGCTTTTCCTCCAAGGACATTGCCAGGTATCCATGGGAAAGCTGAGGAGGATCCTGGAAAAGGTTAACCGATTTTGCTGCCTACGAGATGGAAACAGCAGTTAGGGCCCCAAGTCTACACGAATCCATCTCCGCTGTGTCCTCTATGGAAACCTTTAACTTGTACGAGGAAGAAGCACAAACATTTTAGCCTGAGGCATGGTAGAAACCTATAGTACCCAGGGTATGAAGACAGGGGAAAATTATTTACCCTTGGAGAAGGAGAAAGGATGCACATTAGGCTCAAAATTCTATTTACAAGGGAGGCAGGAAAACTGGTGAGTCACGTGCCAAAGCCCAGGTCCCAGGTCCTGCCTCAGAGGGGAGCTTACCAGCACAGCAGAGAATACCACCACACACCACGCCATCCACCGCAAGTGTGAAATAAAACCAGATGTGGGATACACCTGTAGGCTGTAATAGGCAGATTTTCTTTAGGGAATATCACAAAGGAAGGGCAGGGAAAAGACACTCAGGGATAAAACCCTGGCAATTAGCTCACCATAGACACAAGATTTCACTAGAGTAATTTGAAATCTCTTGTGCAGTGACGGTAACCACAGCGACACTAAAAACCTTAAACTCAGTCCAACTTTTAAAGATATTAACATGAATCTCCACACTAAAGCCCTATCAGAAGGAAAGGAGGACTTAACCTCCAAGCAAAAAGGATATTTACCTTAGTATCAACTGTCTTATACATGTCCTGTATACACACACACACATACACATATATATAAGGCATAGAAAAGTGGTATGTGAAAGTTACAAAAGGAAAATGTAGAGGATGTCCAAGATAAGATAAGTATATTCCTCAGAAAGATGAAAACTATAAGAAAGAATTAAATGAAAATTGGTGACCTGCAAGATAGATCAGTAAAAGTTCCCAAAAACTTGAAATGGAAAGAGTGGGTAGATAAAAGAAAGCAAAACAAAACGAGCTGAGCATCCAATACCAGATGGTCTAATGAATGTGTAATTGGAGGGCCACCTGGTGGCTCAGTCAGTTGAGCATTTACCTTCGACTCAGGTCATGATCCAGGCGTCCTGGGATGGAGCCCCGTGTCGGACTTCCCGCTCAGAGTGGAGTTCTGCTTCTTCCTCTCCTTCTGCCCCTTCTCCTGACCCGTGCTCTCCCTCTCTCTCTCAAATAATAAATTTTTAAAATCTTTAAAAAGAAGAATGTGTAATTGGAATTTTAAAAGGAGAAGATAGAGAGAAGTGGCTAGAAAAAAAAATTTTTTGAAGAAATATCAGCAGGAAGATAGACACAAACCCAAAAAGCTCAGAGAACAACAAGAGGCATGTATAATAACTTTAAAAACTTTAGCATATCATATTCAAACTGGTAAAACAAAGAAGAAGGAAAAGAGACAATCTTGAGGGCAAAGAAAAAAGACTCATTAACCAGAGTAGGAAAAGAGTAAGAATTTCCACAGATGTTTTAGTCACAATCCGTGCAAGCAAGAAGATCCTTAAAGTGACAAAAGAAAAAACCAAACTGTCAACCCAGAACTCTGTACATAGACAACATTTCCTACAAAAGAGATGGAAAATTGAGACTATGTTTCAGTAGAATAATAGTTGAAGGAATTTGACAGCAGACTATAAGAAACGTTAAAGAAAGTTCTTTGATAAGAAAGTGTGATATAGGTCAGAAATTTGGATTTACAGAAAAAATTAAGTTTCAGAAATGAAACAAATTAAAGTATAATATTTTTGGTTTTTATCTCTACGCTAAAAGATAGCTGACTGTTTAAAAGGAAACTAGTTACAACATACTGTGGGTTAGTAGCATACATGACAGTGAAATGTATAACAAAGTGACACAAAAGATGGAATGGAGAAATTGGGAATACATGGTTACAAGTCCTCCTACTACTGGAGAGGTGATATATTATTATACGAATATAGGCTTAGATTACTTAAAATGATTATTACAAAGCCTAGAAAAAAATTGACTTAGTCAAGAAGAAGCATAAATAATAAGTCAATAGAAGAGAGAAAATAGAATCCTAAAAAACATGTAAACTCAGATAAGGCAGGCAATGCAGAGAAAATAAAAAAACAAATGGAAAAATAGAAAACATCTAGCAGATCATATTAATATATAACTTTTATGAATCATATTAATAATAACTTTCAATGTGAATGGTTTAAACACATCAGTTAAATGACAGAGGTTGTCAAATCAGGATTTAAAAAGCTAGAACTAACCAACTCTATGCTATCCAAAAGGAAAAGTTCTTCACTTTTGGGGACTGAATCTTCTCCTTGGAAAGCTGAAGAAATTGCATGAGTGATAGCTAAATTATCTTTCAGATTAAAGACTCCGGGTTCTATTTCTTCCCATCACACTTTGTACCCATAGGCAGAGAGGGTAGATATGATCTCTAATGTAATAAGCTCATAATCTAAATTAAATAGAGGAAATACATTCTAGAAAAAAAAATTGAAATGAGGCCACATTCTTTAGAACCAGGACCATGATCAATATTAGAAATTTTGCATTATGGAGAAAAATTGGCATTACATTTAGAATGTTGAGAATGGGTAATAATTAGGCACTGTGAGGTGGTTCCTAAGAAAAAAGAAATGGATTGAAATGGCCCCTCATTCCAGCATAAAGAGTGGACCACAGGAAGTCTAAGTTCGGAGACATTTGTTTCATGCTCACCATTAATACCTTTTATGAATAACACAAATTTTGATGGCCTTTTTCCTATTGCACTTTTTATACTTCTGACACATTTCCTATAAGATAAAGATTGTTCTCTTTATCTTTCAAGTCCTTGCATTCTAAAATATTTTTCAAGTTTAATGATTACAAACTTTAGCCAACTTTTCCTAGCATGTTTAAAAAGTAGGTTTATAGGTGGAAACATTTCTTATTTTTAAGGAAGTTTGTTTATGTATCACATGATAAATTTTTTTATTCAAGTATAACTTTGTTTTTTAATGTATTAAATACTTTTTAACATATTAAGTTAAACTCGAAAGATATATTAGGATCTTTCTCAAAAATCTATATAATGATAACTTCTTTGAATATTAAATAACACAAAACCGGTGCTTATAATTACAGTAAAATCAATAAAAAAGACAGTGTTGTGTAAGTGTAATATGGTAGATTATTCATAGGAAGCTTTATATTGAAATAACCCAATTTGCAATAGAAAACTATTTTCAATTTGGCCACAAGATGGTGATATCACTAAGCAATTCCAAAGATAAACCAAATATATTTGTGTTTCTTTCTAAGTCGAACCTTTAAATGTAACAATTCTCATCAGTCAGTGTCTTCTCCAACTTATTTTGTATTTCCAGTTCTGTCCCATGTCTTCATTTTTTTTTTTGTTTTTTTGTCCCTTATACCCACTGTAGATTGACTATCCCTCAAAGGAGATTGATTAAGTCTGTTTTCTTGAAAACTGTATGCAATGTGGGTGAAATAATATGTCAAAATAAGAAACAATATACTTGTATTTGTTTCAGTATTGATATTTATTTTTTTCATGTTATATAACAGAAAAGATATTTCCTTTTCCTGGACTTCCAGTGTCAATTAATGTAACAGTCACAAACTGAGCAAGCACCTGGGAAAATAACAAGCTCAGAAACAAGCTGAAAGAATATTTTCATTAATTTGGTCAGGTGCTTCTCTTCCTCACCATCTGGATTTCCAGGTGTTGAAAGGTTTGCCAAGCCAGCAGAGGCAACAAACAATTGAGGACCTTCTCCAAGATACACAGAAATTGAGAGGAATTCTTAAAACATCATTCACAGATGATTTGACATCCTTCACGCTGAATTCTGTGGCTTGTGTCAAAAGGGTGTGGTTACTATTATTGTTTTATGAGGCTCAAAAAATTCAGGCTTGTAATGGTACAACTCATCTAGAATCTAAGTGCAATATCTGAAGGTCCTAGAGACCCTCAGTGTGTCATTTAGAGGATAGCAATTTGAGGATTTGTTGAAGCAGAGAATAAATTGTACTAGAAATTGTAGAGGCTAATGGTCCAAAGATAAAAAATGAGACAGTCTATGCACTATAAAGATAACTCAATTGTATCTTTAGAGAGAAAACTTAAATTTCTCCAAGTATTTATGGAAAATAATTTCTGCTGTACTTGTTAACAGAGAGTATATTCAGGAGACCTCTTCTGGTTGAGGAATGAGCACATTTTTTCTGTTGAAACTACTCTGCCATTGTAGCAAAAGCAGTCACAGAAGACAGGTAGGCCAATGAGTATGATTGTGTTTCAATAAAGTTTAGCTACAAAATAGGTAGAATTAAATACATAGGAATACATTAAACAAAAGAAATGCAAGACTTGTACACTGAAAACTACAAAGCATTGCTCAAAGAAATTAAAGACCTAAATAAATGCAAAGGTGTCACACACAGGTCCATGGATCAAAAAACTTAATATGAAGATGACAACATTTCCCAAATTAATCAGTAATTCAATGGAAGCCTATTAAAATCCCAGCTCACTGTTTTTAGTGATAGACAAGTTAATCCTAAAATTTGTATGCATCAGAACAGCCAAAACAATCTTGAAAAGAAGGAAGTTAGCAGACTCATCACTCCTGATTTCAAATGTAAGGCAAAGGAACAGTTATCTAAGACTGTGGTACTGGCGTAAGGATAGACATAGCGATTCTCTGGGGAGATAAAACTGAATGAAACAGAATCACTATTCTCTGGAACTCAGAGCAGATTTACCTCTCTAATTCCACATTAACATTATTGAAATTCATTCCTTGAAATATGTAACGAGTGTCTTGAAATATGTACCAGGCACTTTAGGAGCACAGGTTTAAATAGGCAATATTGTTGCCTTTGTAGACCTCATGGTTTCTTAGAAGCAGATGAAATTCACACCAACAAATGCATGATTTCAACAAATGAATTATGTTTTGAAGTTTAAATGTAATCACATAGTAGTGTACGTGTGTGTGAGAGAGAGAGAGAATTTTAGTTAGCATTTCTAAGTATTTTGTTGTTCAACAAGGCTGAAAATCTCCTACAACAAAATACTTAGAAATGCTAACTAAAATATCACACACACACACACACACACACATACACACACACACACACACTACTATGTGATATTTCAGAAGATAGTAGAATAAAAAGTATTTTCCCATATTTGATTTTTAATGTTCCTGATATTTGAAGTTCAATGAAACTTTGTATTGCAATCAACAAGTAGTTGCAAAAATTAAATTCACCTAATTTACATAATGTTGGTCAAAACATTTATCTTATAGCTGTAAAATGACAGGTTTGAAAACAATATTTAATTGCAAATAATTAAATTCCACTTATCTGGATTCCCTCACTCTCTCTATTCATCATTGACATATTCACTAATTTAACAAAGATTTACTAGGCAACAACTGTGGGACAATCTCTATTGCAGGTGCTAAAGATACAATGTTGAGCAAACAGACATAAACTCTGCTATCAGGGAGTTTAAGTTGGCAGGGGCTGAAAGATACTCATCAAATTCAATAAATGTACAATTACACCTGAAATGCATGATATTATTAAAAAAAAGGTGTTTGGTGCTCTGAAAACTTACCCTTGCCGATGAATAATATCTTTGGGAAATGCCTTACCAATTTTCACACTTTATAATTTGTCTCCATGTTTCCAATCTTTACTCAGACTCATACATCTTAAACACTGCTGTTGGATGAATTTTATCTTCAAGCAAACATTTGGTAATGCCAATCTTCTGTTCATTTTTAACTGCCCCCTCTCCCCCAAAAGGAGGAAAGTTCTTATTGTCATATACAAATCTCCATCTATTTGATCCCGACCTGATTTTATTCCTCTCTCTCTCTTATCCCCACTCATGTATGTTTATTTTTCTATAAAACATCAGGATTCTTATTTGTTCCATGGCCTCTAATGTTTTCTGCCCCAGTTATGCCTTTCTTCATACTATTCTGCCTACTTGAACATTCTTATAACTTGTGAGTATAGGTTTAGGGAACTTTCTTGGGCCATTTCAGAATTAGCATGATGTTTTCACATCATACATATGTGGTGATTGCTGTTAATTAACTGATTGATTTTCTCACGCCCCTGTTGAATAATAGATGTTGAAACTGGTCTCCTGCAGTAAGATCTCACAAGCAACACTGTAATGGAGCACATATATGACTTTGAAATATAAAGATTGGTCATTTCTACTTAATAATAATATTTATTGAGTGCATATTAAATATATTAACTTATGCAAATCTCACAACAATCATATGAAGTATATAGATTTATGCTTTTGTCATTATGAAGAAACTGGGACACCCAGTTACCGAACTTGCCCAGTCGTCAAATAATAGTAAATTGTGAGTCAGGATACATACCCAGGCAGTCTGATTTCAGAGCCCACATTCTGAATCACTTTGCCATAATGTCAACATAGTCCCATAAGACAAAACCAATTTTAATCCATCAAGGCAAAATACATTCTTAGCACCTGCATAGAAATGCAGCTTTGTTGAAGCTGATTCTTAGAACAGTTCCGTTAGAAATTACACTTTTATTAATGGGAGAATTCAACTTCTTGCACTGGAAATAAATTTCTGCTCTTTTGTTTTCTAGCTACTGTTGCTGTAGGCAAATTGCTTAACTTTGCTAGGACTGTTCCCTCAATCTGAATGGCAGATAATAAAACCTGCCTCCTATGACCATTAAAAGTGTTGACTGATAGAAAGAATGCAACAATGTCCAGTACAGAACTAGACAATTTACATACTGTGTAATAAATTGCCTCAAAATACAGTGGTTTGAAACAAAAAACATTTTTTTTTGTTTATTTCTGTGGGCCACATGGGGGGTCAGCTGATCTAAGTTGAGCAGGGCTGGGTTTGACTCCATGCAGCAGGCTGAGTCTAAGTTGGTCTTTCTCTCATCCTCCTTGGATCAGTGGGCTAGTTGGGCACATTCTTCTTACCCCAATGACAGAAGAGCAAGAAAGCAAGTCAAGCCCACCTTAAGCCTCAGCTTGCACTGTGTCTGCTTACATGCCATTGGCTATAGAAAGTGACATGGTCAAACATCAAGTCAGAGGGCAGGAATTGCACCCTGCTTCTGCTGGAGGGATCTGCAAATTCACAAGGCAAAGAGTATGGAGAGGGGGGTGAAAACAGACCAACATTCACTCTCTAATTCATAGAGACTCTATGCACATCATGTCAAGCAAACTATCGTCTATAGAAGCCAAAATGATAGCCACAGTTATTTCAACTGTCCTTCATATAGTTAATGCCATAGTACATTTATATAAGGTATGTCCTATGCAATATCAGGTCTACACAACTATCAACTATCTTTCTTTCTTCCTTCCTTCCTTCCTTCCTTCCTTCCTTCCTTCCTTCCTTCCTTCCTTCCTC
>NW_027397116.1:18014067-18022874 GCF_003265705.2 Callorhinus ursinus
TTCTTTCTTTCTTTCTTTCTTTCTTTCTTTCTTTCTTTCTTTCTTTCTTTCTCTTCCTTCCTTCCTTCCTTCCTTCCTTCCTTTTTCTAAACTTTGCCTAGAAAAACAAGAGTAAAATTTCAAATCAATATTCTGTTCTCAATCATATCTAAAATGTGTTACTGACAGTGATTATTACCCAAGTTTGTCTCTTTCCTCAATATCTGGGATAATAAGCTATAGCATTTTAAGTAGTGATTTAAAATACTAAGCAAATTATATATAATTCCACCCATCAGAATGTCTTATTAAAATAATAATAAGGGGCACCTGGGTGGCTTAGTCAGTTAAGCAGCTGCCTTCGGCTCAGGTCATGATCCTGGGGTCCTGGGATCGAGCCCCACATCTGGCTCCCTGCTCAGCAGAGAGCCTGCTTCTCCCTCTCCCTCTGCCTGCCACTCTGCCTACTTGTGCTCTCTCTCTATCTCTCTGTCAAATAAGTAAATAAAATCATTAAAAAAATAATAAAATAATAATAATAATTAGTTTTAGTCAGTGTGCTGTCATTGAGATTTTTAGGTTGGCATTACCTTGTTTAATAATATATTTTAAAACCTTACAATTTCAAAAACTCTGACAAGAATTCTTATATATAGCAGCCTTTTCTTCTGCCTGAGAACTGAGCTACTGATAGAGCTTTAGAGAACATGCCTTAGTTATCTGGCCACATGGTGTTTCTACTACTGAAGACCAGAATGAAAGCCTTGCCCATTTAACCACAGGCTGCCCTGAAGAAACACAGCCTTCCTAGCAGGACAGAGCCTTTATCAATAAACTTAAGGCACAAGAGCCCACCAGGGCTCATGCTTTCCGTAGGCCTGTAGATCCCCAGATGAGGAGGTGATGGACAGGGGCTGAGGTCTCAATGTTCTCAGTCCCTGCTCCCAAATGGATCATTCTGAGGGGCCAAGACTGTTGCTCTAAAGACTGTCTCCACCTCTTGGGAAATTCAGGAGTAAGGAATAAGCATCTAATACCTGTCTAGAAATTAGTGTTTAGCCTTAATTAGAAATACAAACATATAACCCAAAAAGTATTAATCACAATATTAATTATAGTGTCATATAAGGAAAAGAGTCTGAATATTCATTATATGGTCAGGATTCATAAAACAGAATATAAGGAAATTAGGTTTGGAACTGAGAGACAATAACTTTATAACTGACCATAGGAATATTATACAAATGGTAATCATGTAAGTGGTGCTGTGATTAAGTATAATGGGGGATGCTTCGTAGACTGGAGGATGAAAGAAGGGTTCTGAGTAAGGGACATTGATGCTGAGAACTGATGTATTTAAATTTGGGAGTCATTAACATAAAGAGTGCATATATTCATTATTTCAGTACCGAAGTAAATTAATCAAGTAGCGTGAGAGAAGGAGAGCAAGGACTGAGTACAAGAGAACTCTAGCCTGTAAGACACAACATGAAGACATGGCAATGGACAGAGAACAAATTAGGGAGGAAGTCCTGTGGTGTCATGGAAAAAAGAGTCAAAACAATGTGAAAGCCATTGAGAGGCCATGTAAAATGAGAACTGAAAAGTTTCCATTTGGATTAAGTTAGAAGAGAAAATTGATAAAATTATGAAAGCCTATAGCAACCTAAAATAACGTTATGGAAACCTTGGGAAATATTTATTGATGTTCTTTGTCTCTAATATAATCATTGCATTTTCTTTATTTTTATATCTAATTTATCTAAAGGTTTGTTTTTCCTCCTTGAACTATTTTCCTTTAATTTTAATCGAGCCCTGCCAATAACCTGAAGGGTACTTAAGATTTTTACTTCCATCTGCCATACAATCCTTCTGTTATATGGATTTTCTAGGTGCAAGGTATTTTATTGTTATCTGCAGAAAATTGTCTTCAGAAATGTAAAAATCTTCAATATGCATATTGAAGACTGAGAGTCATTTAGACTGAGAGCCATACATGGTCACCCAGTGATAGTCTTGTTTTTCTTATATTTCAAAGGATTGTTTCTATTAGGCAGTGTTTTCCAGGACATCGCCTTATGGAGGTCTCTGTCCACTCTCTACAATATAGTGTATAGTTTTCCCTCTGATCCTGCCTGCATCTCATCCTCCATTGCTCTCTTCCTTTTGCTTGTGTATTTTGACAACAGATCTCATAAGAAAAAGAAAAGATGAATGGGAGATATACTATCAGAGTCCTTCCATATCTCAAAAATGACTTTTTTCTATCATCAGGAGACGCCGATTGTTTTATCTGATATAGAATCAAAGGGGAAAATCATTTCCCTTAAAACTTTAAAGGCATAGCTCCATTGTCTTCTAGACAGTGTGTTATAGAGAAATCTGCTGCTCATCTGAAATTCATTTATTTGTAGATAACCTAAAGCTTTTCGGTTGTTATTTTTATGACCAAAGGCCTTAAATCTCACAATGTATACCAGGATATGTGGTAGCCTTTAATTATGCTCACGAAAGTTTCTGCCTCTCTCTATTGAGCCCCTGTGGTAGGTTGGACCATGTGACCAGCTATGCACACTAAGGGTGAGTAAAAGTGATGTGAGCCATGTTGGCATACCGCAGTTGGTTGCTGAAGGGAGCCTTCCATAATGTTCTATTCTTCCACCACAGTGACCAACAATATTCTAGATAGTGCCTATTCAGCTCATTTGGTTTCCAAATTGAGGACAATGCAGAGCAGAGCTCCTTTAGAAATTAGGATAAATGCCCAAGTATGAAATACCCTTTAGTGCTTTAAATCCCTGGAATGTGGGAATTGTTTTTGAGAACAATATAAGCCTGCAAATCTAACTGATATAATACGTTCTCTATGCTTTCATTCTTTTACTAGGTAGACCCTTTTAAACAAAAGACTCGTACTTAAGCTCTGAAAAATTTCATCTGCTTTAGTATTTTTTTAATGTCCTCTCTTGGATGACACTATTTTTTTCCTTTGAGAATCTATTATACAGATTTTGCAATTATTTTCTGTTCTCTGCATTTACTCATATTATCTTATCTTGATTTTAACATATTTTCTTTCAGCTTCCTACTGATCTTTTTAACTTTAAGAAGATCATTTCTTGACTTTTTTTTTTGCTTTATTTTTGTTCTCATTTCACAGAATCAATTTATTTCCCTAATTTCTCTAAGACACTAAAGGCTTCACAAAAGTTTTCTGTTGTTTCTTAAATTATCTTTATTTCTTTTGGCATAATCATTCCCTATTTGTAAATCTTGGTGTTTTTATTTCTTGTTTAGCATTTCATCCTTTTTTGTTGCTGTTTTGCTCATGGATATCTAACAGTGAGGCAATAGGAATGTTTCCTGTAAACCTGATGAGCGAAAGCATCAGCAATCCCTGTCCCTGGAAGTGGATGAATGGTTCCCGTTCCCAGGGAACATCAGCTCTCCCCTGAGCACCTGGTCCTTCCTTGCCTTCTCAGAGGTTGTAATCACACCCCATCTGTGCATTATTTGTTGCTCACTCTTTTGTAAAACATTCCTTTCAAAAAAGCGTGATTTTTTAATTAAATCTCCTGTTTCCCCCATTCTCCTGTAAGTCTCCCTTTTCCCACTTCTGTGCTTCCATTCCCACCATCTCCCCACATCCCACCACGAACAAAATGTGTTGTTTTTTTTTTAATAGAAAGAGCACTCACGATCAGGGGGAGGGGCAGAGGGAAAGGGAGAGACAGAATCTCAAGCAGGCTCCACGCCCAGAGCAGAGCCCCACTTGGGGCTGGATCTCAGGACCCTGAGGTCATGATTTGAGCCAAAATCAAGAGTCAGATACTTAACCAACTGAGTCACCCACGGGTCTCAAAATGTGTTTTTATCCTTGCCCTCTTCCCTTCCTCAAACCCATTTACTCCTTAACCAAGCCCAACTGGCTTCTCTACTCTTTACCACTAAATTCACTCTAGTCAAAGTCACAAAAAGAACAAAATTACCAAATCCAATCATCACATTTCTATTCTCACGTTATTTTATATTATCTCTCAGTAGCTTCCAAGACATTTGACCATTCCTGACTATGAAATAATTTCTTACTTTGATTTCTGGATACCATACTCTATGGTTTCTGTTATATCTCTGAGGAACACTACAATATTATATCCCTCTTTTGGGGATTCTAGAACCTAGTTAGAATACCAAAGACCAGAATCCTATACAGATATCTGTTTAACTTTCTTTACCAAATTTCTCAATTTATATGAGCAAGGAACACTTGTAGGGGGAGGAGAGATAATGTGGCTGACACATTTATTAAGTAATAGGCCAAACTATTCTGTGGAACATTGATATGAGAAACACTGATGTAGGCTGAGCTATAGACATTATCAAATGCCAGTGAATATATTCAAACAACATGAAAGAGCCTCTTTGTCATGATTAGTAGAAGGATAGCGGATCATATTAGGTCTTCTTTTACAGACTGCTAAGCCCTATTAAACACAAACAGCATTCCAACTGGAGAAAGGAAAAGACTGATTGTATTGTATATGAGTAATGTTTTGTCTTTCTTCTTCACAACCTCCTGAGCAAAGATATGGAAAAAAAAAATAGAGATACTTGCCTGAAATCCTTGCATTTCAAATTTTAAGGCCAGAAAGTTCAAAAAGATAAGAATACTTCTAGAATCAACATATAGAAATTCTTTCATTTTTTTAAATGGAGAGAATTAATGCAGACTTATACATTTATTTGAAAAAGGAAATACTTAATTTATATCCTATTACTATGAGATTGAATTAACCTGCATAATCCATTCACATGAACGTCCGATCATAGCCTCTAATTTGAAATGAGTATGTTACAAACCACAATGAAAAGATTTCTTAGAAATATATCCTGAACTTCAGGACTACCTACTAACATCCTATAGGAAAGATAGAAATTATTCTTTTTAATTCATAAGTTCTATATATGTTTGAAATCATTGCAAACCAATAATTATTCATAAATGGATACAGAGAAGAAAAGAAAAATAGTAAGAAAGGACCTATCTTGTCTAAATGTCCCATATAATTATTAAAAACCTGAGCCTTTTATTTTGATATGAAACATTGTTTTAAAAAATGTTTTTCACTAAACAGTTTTCCAGAAAATATTAATAAGTTTGTCGTGTTAATGGATTATAAAGTTAAGCAATGTTGGGAATCCACTACTTACTATACATCTCCCTACTGGAGATTTCCAAACTTTGTTAGAATAATAAAGACCAGAACCCTATAAAGAAATTTCTTTTACTTTCTTTGCTTAATTTATCAAATTGAGCAAAGAGCCCTTGCTTGGTATAGGTGATAAAAGCTGCACTTTTTAATTACAAATAAATAAAAATAATCTACTCGTAATTCACTAGCGTCCATTCATCAACCAGGCACCAAAATAAAAATTGGTTTCACTCTATTTCCCACCAGGGAAGCAACAGATGTGCTCTTTCTCACCTTTTCTTGACTCTTCTTTCTGCAGCCTAACCTGTCTAGTATGCACACCCTCTGCCCAATTGTGTGCCTCATGCAAGCTGGAGGATTTTGGCTTGCTTCCTCTGCGGTACCAGAAGGCTTTCTCTGCCCACCCCAGACAAAACTATAAGGTCCACCCTGTTACAGGTGATGCTAGAGGCTTAGCTTCCATTGGGGTTTCTCTAGAGAAAATGGAACTAAGAGTCTCTCTTCTCATGGATCCATGAATGTAAAGGGAGAGCCCCCACGCTTTATCCCCCAACCCAGGATTTAGTTCCAGGGGAATCAGAGATCTCTTTATTCATCTCAAGAATCTTGGGAGTTCTCACCACATGGAGAGTTTTCTCTTGTTTAGAAGGAGGGGGAAAAGTCATTTTGTCTCACAACAGGACAATGCTATTAGAATTCTGGAACAGATTATCAGGCAAAGTTATTCTTTACAGAGCACAGCCTCTAAAGCACTGAATATTTTTCTTTTCAGCTTTCAAAGGGGAGAGTGATCAGATAGAATATGTAGGTGGGGAAAAGCAGATCACTTAATATGCATCACACTCACACATATTATCTTCTTAAATAGATTAGAAATGAGCAAAGCCACTCTGTGTTGTGCTTTTTTAAAGATGAAAAATTAATATTAAACTCAAAGATAGTCTTTATAAAATTGAAACTAAAATTCTCTTGAGGGAGGATAATCTTTTCTCCAAAAATGATTTGTTTTTTGCGTATGAAAGGACAATTTTTTCATACCTTAGACATTCTTCTGGCAAAATTCAGTCAATTAGAATCTGTCATGATTATGTGTATTTTTATTATGTAGTCTAATGGAAAAAATTATCCTTAATATTCCATTACCCTTTTTTTGTCATGTTTAAATTTCACTTGTTAAGTATAGGGAGCAGAAAACAGGGAAACATAATGTCAGTATTAGTATATTTAATTTTTTAGAAAGTAATAATACTGTCAGCTTATTAAACTATCTTTAACATAAGACATGATATTTATGTCACTGGATAACTTTCTATTATTTTTTTCCTTCAGTATAGAAACACAAAATTTAAATTTTATTTCAAGTAAATATGTATCTAGCTATAGACAAAATAATGAAAGAAACACTAAGGCAGATTTCAGTTACATTTAACTAAACTATTAAGCTGAAAAAGTTCCTCTGACCTCTGAAATAAACTGAAGCATTGTAAGGCTTAATTCAGTCTAAGTTTTCTTGTTCATTAATAAATGGTTAGCAAAATATTTTTGTCCATAATTTAAATTCCTAAAAAGAGATATATTTTATTTATATAATTTTTAAATTAATCATACCTTATACAATGCAGCATACTGCTAGTGATATTTCCTTAAGCTGAATTATAAAAACACGCCATTTATTTTGGTAAGTAAACTAAGAAATAAGGGATATGAACCTATGAAAATCCAGTTTCACTTTTAAGTTTTAGATCTAAATGCATTCACTATCTTTCTGAATAATCTAAAGAGAATATGCAGACAAAAGTCCAAGTTTTCTTAGTTTGAACTATGATAATAATTCACTGTCTCTGATTCACTAAAGAGCATTTTCATATCATTCAGTTTAAGACATAGAATAAAATTTACCACCTGGTATAACCTAAGCTAAAGGCATTGATTGAATCAGAATAAAATTTGTCAATGATTTTGTGAATGGTCCTTTATCTTCATATTTATTGTAAGAAGGATGTTTCAAAAAATAATTTGGAATTATGACCTCTGAGTAGTGAATTATAAGTTAAGTAAGGGACAGATACATTGTTACTGGCCATTTCCCTCTATAAAAGATAGTATATTTACACAGCACTTTTTCATTTACAAAGTAATTTGATGTGTCTAATCTCATCTGTTCCTCAAATGGATCTGATGATGTAAGTAGGAAATATATAACAGTCATTCTGCCAATAAGGAAATTTCAATTTAGTGGAGTTGAGAGGATGGGCAAGGATTACGATAACAGCAAGTGATGGAGCCTGAAGCTGCAATATTAGATGTCCCATCTTTAAGAAGAATGGCTGTCCACAAAAGCCACCGTTTTTCAAAGGAGTCTGCATTTTGTATGTACAGTTCATTGGGCAGCAGCCTCCCAAGTATTGTGGAACTTTTAACACTCCTGACCCCCACCTACTAAATGCCACTACTACCTACTGACATTTACTGGGCAACCAAAAATCTCCCGCTATTTCCAAATGTTCTCCTTTGGTGCAGCATTTCAGTTCCACATGATTACCACTGCTAAACTGTCCAACAATGTGTCCCAGACCACTGAAGTTCACTTCACTGAACAGAAAAAAAATAGCGTGTGTATGGCATACTCGAGCAAACTGAAGGGAAGCTAGAGGGGTCTATGTTGGGTTTGATGAAAAAAAATAGTTTCTTTTCTGTTCCTTACACATTTTTGATACATATAGATAAAATACATAGTACCAAAGAAAATATTAAATATAAAATTGGCATTAAACTTATATATCAAATTTTTTCAAATTATTTAATAGAATCTTGAGCTTTCTTTCATGAGCATATTTTATACCCAAATAAGCTTGAAATAACTATGCACAATTTTGGAACACATATTTTTCCTAATTTACTCTAAATTTTTAATAATCAACTCCAGTGAAGACTTTGTAAGTCGTAGCAAATGGCAATACAGGTATTTATCACTTTTTCTCCAATTGGCAGACTCTCCTTTCCTATCATTAGATGGAATTTAGTGGCATTCTACTTCAGCTATCGATCATTTTTCCAAGTACGACATATCTTCCTTTGCTTTCATTCCACAAGCAAAATGTTGAAAAGGTTGTGATATAGTGAGTGAAAGGATTCTGAATGCCACATTTTTCTCATTGAGAATCTCCAAATAGTGAAAAAGCATTTCACCAAAACACACAGAAATAACTCCACTATGATTCGAGTTATGACAAGCATAAAAATTACCAGTAAACAATTTTAACTTCTTCATTTTCAAAATGAAATGGTTGTTCTAATTTCAGAATCTTTTGTCAATACAAAATAATATATTTTCTAGTGGTTCTTTCCTGTAACCTTAATTTCCTGGGTACAGAGACATCAAATAAGAAATATATTTTTTACAGTATCTCTTTTAGGGGCGCCTGGGTGGCTCAGTTGGTTAAGCATCTGCCTTCATCTCAGATCATGATCCCAGGATCCTGGGATCAATCCCCCCATCTGGCTCCCTGCCTGCTTTTCCCTCCCCTCCCCACTCATGTTCTCTATTTCTGTCTCTCTATCTCAAATAAATAAATAAAATCTTAAAAAAAAAAAAAAAAAAAAAAAAAAAAAAAA